>NC_080431.1:33360236-33714736 GCF_028018845.1 Melospiza georgiana
GGGGTGGAGGGGGAGGAGGCGGGAGCGCAGGTTGGAGCCAGAAAAATGACAAGTTATCTAACTCAGCTCTCATTCACGTTCCCTACAGTAGGAATTCATCCCCCTGGCCTTAACAGCGAGGAGGCTTTCTAGCATATCCCAGATTTTGACTCGAGGAATTTGACTCGCCCTCTTTTGCTCTGGGGCTGAAGCCGGGCTCGGTGCACTTGTTGGGAGCTATTTTCTCATCGGCAGAGTCAGAGACGGAGTTAGTCACCGACCCTTTGTTTTGATGTTGCAGCCCTTCTTTCTGCCGTGCGACGCTGCAGCAGGACTTGCCGGGCTCTGTGGGACGAGCCACCTGCGCTTCCTTAGCTGCAGGGCATTTTTGGGGAGCGTGGGCTGGAACTGCTGATCCCGAGTGCGGCAGAGCATCGGTAGAAGCTGCTCGTTTATTTCGGACTGATGAAGAGCTTACCTCTCGGGGAGAAAAAGGGTGTCTATTAACTGTTTATTAATGCGTCTTAATAACCGAAATTATCTCAATAGCATAGAGCTCGGGAGTAAGAACCATTAAATCTGTTCATGTTTTAAGAGGGATCAGCCTGAACAGAAATCAATTAGCACCGCAGACAAAACCAAGCCCTTCTAAAGACAAGTGTCACTGCATTTTCAGCATACTTTGGGAGTTAATCGTTAGCGCCGACCCCGTTCCTTCCTACGTTGTAACATTTCAGCATGAGGAGGCGCTGACAGCCCTCAGCGGGATAACCTTGGGAAAGGTCCCCATTACCAGGAGGGAGTTATCCCTCCTTGGCCGTCCCTTTCACACCTGCTGAGGAAATCCCACGCGATCCCATTCCGCCGGTTGGGGCCAGCGCCGGGGTTGGGCTGGGATACAAACGTGGATCTCCCCGCATCCGCCCCGCCTGCCGGGCGAGCGCCCCGGGGGCACACGGGCCCGCCCCGCCGGGGCTGGACACGGCTCGGCGGCCGCACCGCGTCCCTGGCCGCTGTTCGCGGCATCGCTGGCACCGGAGCAGGTGGCACAGCACGGCAGCGCGGGGCGCATCCCCCTTGGGCAGCGAAGGGGCGGCTGCGGGTCGGTCTCCCGCACTGAGTGACTTTGCAGCCGGACCGCCCCGGCCCCAGCCTCCAGCCTTCCCCCACTCTGTCAGAGCAGCTGCCCGCGCTGTGGCAGCCTGAGTACAAGCGTATGGTCCGTGTCACCCTACCCACTCCCCGTGCTGCTGCTCACACCTCGGGGGGATGCACGACCCCCCACGCCCCGGCCTCCCGCAGCGCCTGCGGGGAGCCCCGAGACGGCCGTGCACCCCCCGAGGCTGCCGTGCACCCCCCGAGGCGGCCGTGCACCCCCCGAAGCTGCCGTGCACCCCCCGAGGCTGCCGTGCATCCCCGAGATGTCCGTGCATCCCCGAGGCGGCCGTGCATCCCCGAGGTGTCCGTGCATCCCCGAGGTGTCCGTGCATCCCCCCGAGGTGTCCGTGCATCCCCCGAGGTGTCCGTGCATCCCCGAGGCGTCCGATGCTCTGTCACCGTCCCTCCGGCTCCCCACCTGCCTCCCGCGGCCTCCGTGCCAGCCTCGGCCCCGGCCACAGACCATGCAGACCCAGGAATTTCGGGGGGCGTCGGGGGAAGCCGAGGACAGAGATCTGTGGGTCTTCGCTGATCGCTGTGGGGTCGGCTGGGGGTCTCAGGAGTGCATTCAGTGTCTCGGGGTTCCGCCTCGGCCGTGACCCCCGCCCCGCCTCGGGGGCGCCGCGCTGCCCCCGCTGCAACCGGAGAACCCTCAGGGGCTGCAGCTCGGATGGGCTTGGTTTATTTTCTCAGAAATAAAAAGAAAAAAACCAAACAGCAACACCCTAACCCAGCCTTGTAAAGGAGGGCACACAACTTTGGGATTTCCCCTGTGGAAGCTGTTGAAGATTTTAAATAGCCAAAGTCAATGTGGCAGCCTAAAACCGTGGGAGCAGGTCAGGAAAGTCTCTGCTATGGCACCCTGGTCGTGGCTCCTTGGGGCTCCTCACGGACCTGATCTCTGCACTGCCAACCTCCAGCCTGCCTACAAGCGCCTAGGACGCTAAATTAGGCAAGTCCCAGTGTTCCCCCTGCCCCGTATGTTTCCCAACTTCTCTCCTGCTTGGCAGAGTAGCTTTCACCCAGGAGACGGGTGTCCAGCTCCTGGCCATGCCATAGTAGGGAGGATTTCCAGCTACTGCCTGCCCTCTGCTCCACCTGGCCGTGGGGCAGTGGAGGTGAGGGTCTTCCTCTCACCGGAACACTTGGGCTGGAGGGTGAGATCTAGCGACAGGAGATGGAAAAGATCAGAGATGGAGAAAAGTGAATTTAAGGCATCCCTGCTGCAGCAGTTCTGGGGTTCTCTCCGCGGCTGCTTTGTTTCCATTTCTCTTATTAGTTAGTTATGGGTTAAAACACAGGTATTGTTCAGAGTGCAGAACTCCGGGGGATACTTCAGATCTGGGTCAAACGAGTGATTTCAGGCTCTGATGCTCAGCCTCCAAAAGACGCCTAGCTACAACCTAGCTGCAGGAAATGGGCATTAGAGGCATCTGCTTCTCAGGAGCCTCCTTTGCACATCCCGCTGTGGACTCCATCAGCAGTTTTGGCCCCCGCCTTTCCTCCTGTGAGCCACTTTCTTGAATGCACGTTCTGGAGTATCGCTGGGCAAGAAGGTTTCATTAACACCTGCTGTTAATTGCCCAAGTCTGGCTGGTGGTTTGGCTATGGTCATTCCTTCACGGGCCTTTCTTGACCTTGTTACTGTAATTACCGAAGAATAAAGGTATGTTTGAAATTTGTTTTTATGGCCTGAATATTCTGCATACAGGATAAATTATACTTGCTCCTGCATCTCATCATCAGCATAATTTAACAATTAGCAAGCCAGCATTTGAATAGTCCAGGAACCAGTATTGCTGGCCAATATTGACCAAAACATTTATGTAAACAATGCCTATTCACGCATATTTGCACAAATCAAAATCTATTGTCACATCCAGAAAAAAATGACTAAAAAAGGGCAATGTTAATTTCAATATTTTACTGTATTTTGAACATAACCTCACCAATTTAAATACACTTGAAAATTTCCAATTGTAAAAGTAGTCAGAAAGCAACTGCATCAGGTTTATAATGGTCACAGATAAAAGAGAATGGGGCAAATCCAGACTACACTAAGGAAAATGACATCTCTACCAGAGATTTTACCAAGACCAGGCTTTTACCCAACTTCTCCTTCTTCTTCTTCTTTTTTTTTTTTTTTTCTTTCTGTTGATGCCTTGAGATAAATTAATTTATTTCTGGGCTCCAAACTCTTCAGAGTGTCATAAATCCTGATGAAAACATGCTCCTTCTTGAAGTTGCACCTGGATCACTTTTAGGAACATTTTTTTAAGTTCATGTAGAAGTTCCTTACTGATTAATAAAGTGAAAAGTTGATAGGGTACTGGATTAAATGAAAATTTAGTCTTTCATTTGCATCTCATAAGTATTCTTGAGAATGGTCTTTTTCTGACCTGGACTAATGACAAATTTGGCTCCTGGATGACCAACTAGGACAAATTATTTAAAGATTACTACTAGAAACAATTGCTGGAGAAAAATTTCCTTCCCCCCGCCCCCACCCCCCCCCCCCCCCCCCCCCCCCCCCCCCCCCCCCCCCCCCCCCCCCCCCCCCATTTATTTTCTCTGGAATCCTGACTAACAATTATATGACACCAAATAAGATGTACCCAAGGCAAGTTATTTGTAAATGAGCAGAATATTCCTACCTTCAGCCTTTGAGGAAGAAAAAGATCTCTCATTTTTGAAGGGCTCAGGTATAAGATTGTGAGATTTTAGGGAAAGCTTACTTTTTATGAGGCACTCTTTTTGAAAGTATTGCTTCCAAATGATGACTGATGAAATTGTGGTCAGTTTCCAAAACTCACACTTCAAAGAAAACATTCATTTCTTTTGTGCTACTTTTCTAGAAGGGGAGTTAAGGCTTCTGCTGAAATATTTATTTATGATCAGCTATGGAGAAGTAATGATAACCTCAGAGCAAGTCTGCCTTAGTCAACTGTTATTATACTTCCTACAAACATGCCTGTCCCCTGGGAACAGACCACAAAGCTCTGACAGAGCTGAACATCTAGTACCAAACTAGTGCTAGTTACAGCTGCTACATGAGATAATATCCCACCTTGCTGAATCCCTCCTGTTGATGGCAGCAGATATTCCAACCAACCTCCTCCCTGGGACACGCCACCTGCGCCTGCTCTCTGAAGGTTTTACATCCAGCCCGTTCAATTTATGGCCCACGGCTTTTTCTCATCCTTTCCAGTGTCTCAGCTGCCTCTGACACCTGCAGCCACACTCTCCAGGCTTTGCTTCTTTCAGGCTTTTTAGACTGGCCTCTTTTACCCTCTTTCCTTTACCTATCCCTTCCCTGGTGACTCCAGAGAAGATGGCTTCATCTATCACCTTCACTGTGACAGCATGGAATATCACTCTTCACTCAGATTCTGTCTTTGTACTTGTTTTCAAAATGTCTTATGCTGTTTTTAACATACCAGCATTATTTCAGCCTAGCTCAGAGCAAGCTCCTGCTTTCTCAGGCTCTGAGGGTTTTCTTCTACTGTCCTCCGTTGATTAATATTCCTACCAACATCTCTGAATCTTGGCCTTCCCTTACTGTCCTTCAAACCAGTTTTAAGTTCTATATAATTCAGATTAATGTAGCTTCCTTCCTAAATATAATTTATCTATTTTCCCTCTACCACTGTGTAACAGTGCAGAGGTCTCCTTGACCCATGTGCTCACCTACTCTGTGCTTTCCTTCTCTGCACCCCTTTGCTCCACACAACTCTCAACAGTTCAAACACAGCTGTTTTGGTAGCTTTGACAATTGTGTATCTTGCAGCATCTTTAACTACAGTGTTGCTATAGGAGCTTCTGCCTTTCCAGTACTTTTGGTAACATCCTTATGGCTCATTGATTCAGCTTCCCTCTCAAGCTTTGCCCAGTTCTCAGGTAAGGAGCATCCTCTGAGGTCAGCTGTACAGTGTGCTCCTCCTATTCTCTCCTGAAAATTGACTCCTCCAATTGCACCAGCAAAACATAACAGAAACAAGGCAGTGGATGGGTTGGGTGGCTGCTCATTGTGATACAAGTGATTATTTCCTCATCCTCTTTGCATGGGCCTTGTATCACTCACCAGGCTTGTTCACTCTCCAGAGCCAGGAAAGTACCTCAGGTTGCATGCCCAGCAGAGCCAGCTGAAGAGCACAGTTTTCATTTGTCAAGACTTAAAATAAACATAGATTCAAGCATGAACACAATTTATTTTATATATATTTATACATAACTTTCATCTCAGTAAAAAATATTTTTCGTCATCCTGGACATTTTTAGAGAAATAAATTCCTTTTCGAACACCAAAATGTAATGTTTCCAAATAAAAAAACGCTCCTTGCATCTTGTAGTTGATGAGGTAAATGCTATTCTTTAATGGCTTCTTCAAGGCACTGTCCCCAGGCATCCATGGAAGCTCCCAGAACAGGTGGCTGTGAGACATTTTCTCCACCCACACAAGCCCAGGACCATGGACCCCAAGGCATGGCCCTAGAGCTTGGGCTCAGAGTCCCAGCCCTGCAACAGACAGTGGGATGATCATAAAGTTAGGGAGCCTGGGTTCAGATTAACATTTTCAGGGCTGAATGCCAGGGAAGGTATTTTCCAGGATTTCACTGTGGAAAAAGTCTTCTCCAGGACATGACAAAAGCTTTGTGGGACACTATTCTTCTGCATTGAGATACATTATGAAACATGCTCATGTCATGTTTAGACAAACAGACCACAAATAGGGATCTGAGACACAGTGTTGGCCTCAGACCACTGAAGGTCCATTCCCATTTTCAAAGGTAACAGCTCCTTCCTGACTTAAGATTATTTTGAGTGTTTTGAAGGAATTCTAACAATAGACATAAGTGCGAGCTCAAGTCCAAGGTTATCTTGCCTCTGGCTGGGGTCAAGCATGGGCTTTAAGCAAACTTAGGAAAGCCACGAGACTTTGAGGAAGATGAGGTTGCATGACATTCTTCTGATGGACCAACACAGAAGAGAAATTGATCCACTGAATAGGAAACCATGACAGCTGTGACCCTCCCACAGAGTTTGGATGTACAGTATCAATGGATGCAGGAGAGGAAGAGGAGATAAAGCTCCCTTCAGCCCTTTAACAAATCCATACTCACAAAAGCTGAAGTTCCATCACTTTGACATTGTCATTTCACCTACATTTAATCTTCAAGATAAATCTATTTCTTACCTGAAGATTTTTTACAAATCCAAATGAAGACTTTCTCATCATCATTCTGTCATTCAAAGAAACAACATTCCCATGAAAGTAAAAGGCTTCCAAGGAATTACACTCCATCATATATGAAAGTTGGACATATATATGTAAATTGCTATGTATGTAAATTATTTTCATTAATATATCGATGTAAATGTAAATATCAAACCAAGATCTTGATCTTGTGCATTTGTAGGGTGTTTGAATTAACAGTAATACAGAACAAAATTAAAAATTGTTGACGTTACCAAAATGCCATATCTGAAGATTGAGTAAATTGTGTTGCTTTTACTTAATAGTCTTTACTCCTACCTGTTTATTTGGCATTAATTATATTCCCTCTTATTTTTGGTGATCGTATTCATCACTGATATCAACAGAGGAGGGAAAGGTTAAGCAGTTGCAATATGCAGCACTCTCTCAGGACTCCATGGAGATGCCAGTGTCCATGTGCTGTATCTCCCCTGGGCAAGCCTACATTTGCATGGAGTTGTGGATTACGGCTGGAAATAGGCCTGATTTTTGGAACTATGTTCAAGATCTGTCCAAAACTTTTCCTTGAACTGGAAGATTCACTCTATGTCTGATTCGTAGGATTGAGCTGGTGTTAGTCTTTCCCTCTGGAATCGCCAGACTGGGTTTTCCTTCTTTACCCAACTACCCATTTCCATAATAAAGGGCTGTGAGACCATCTTCCCTCAGCCAGATTTTCCTGAATTTGTCCAAAGAGATGAGCCGTTTTCAGGAGGGGACCACCGGAGAGCCCTAGTCAGAGAGTGCAACCTCTTCTCCATTACAAAACCAGCCTGAAAATCAAGAGGTATCCATGAGATGGAAAATCTGACAGAGATGGAAGAAGAAACACTCTGACTACCAGCAGTGATCTGGTAGAATGTGATTTTTTAAAAAATGGATTGTTTTAGAGTTGGATCATTCTGACAGAAGAAGCTGGGGATGAGATTTTCACACAAACTAGTTTGGGGATGATGCTCTCATGAGTTATACGAGGAAATAAATGCGAGGGGGTGTTGCCCCCGTGGGATGGCTGGCAGCACCTGGGCAGCACAAGAGCCAGGTTTCCCAGCGCACAGAATCATCGTGTGTCTGCTCATCCCCAGCCCCAAGTGTCGGCCCGGCTCCCCGCAGCAGGGAGCGCCGATTCCCGGGCGGCTGGCAGGGCAAGGCACGGGAGAGCCCCGCAGGTGGAGCGCTCAGCCGCGCCGTTCGGAGCTCGGTGCCGGGGCTCCGGAGCTCAGCGCAGCCGGGAGATGCCGAGGGTGGCGGCGGAGGGCCCGGGTACAGCGCCCGTGTCCGCGGCAGGGGCCGCCTGCTCCGGGCTTATCCTGAGCCTCACACCGGCTTCGCGGCCGGAATGTGCGATTCAGTGCGTCTGGGGACACGCTTCCAAAAGGGGTGTGTGTGGACACGAATGTCTGGGATGAGGCTCCTGCGCTCCCCCCCTCCCTTCCCCCGCTCCCGCAAACCGAGGCAGGGCCGGGGAAGGGTTCGCTGGTCCAGCCCCCTCGCCCCCCGCCTCCGTGGGCCGTGCGCTGATGGGGCTGCGCGCCCCACCGCCTTCCTTCCTTCCTGCGCGGCTGCTGCGCCAGCCCTGCCACGGAGAGCTTCCATGGGCAGAGAGGTTCACAGCGTAATGAACAGCTTTATCGTCGCTGGTATCTTTACAACTGCTTAGATGACTTTTTAATTGTGGCTTAATGCATTTAATTATGACAACTCTTCCCCATTTTCAAGTATGATGTATTAATATTACAGATCATTAACATTGCTAAATTACTGTAATGACACAGAGTCCTCAGTGTCCCAGTTAGACAGAAAAAAGACCCGCTCTTCTCATTTGGCTCTTTTGTTATTTGCCTTATAGGAAATTCATGCACGATTCTTGAGTCTTTAAAGCATGTAGGAGAGGCTGCTGCTCCTGCTGCTGCACCCTCCTTATTAAATTATTGATAGAGAAAATCCCCCATGTAAAACTTCCCGAGCCCGAGACACAGCACAGGAGCTAATATTGTCTTTCTAATATCCACTTCATCAATGTAAAAGTTAGAAAGCCTCGGCTCTTGAGCGGGTCCCCCCCCTCCCCTCCTTCATAATTAGAGCAGACCGTATTTAACATCTGCAAAATAGTCATGCTTATAAGGAATGAGAAATGCGAGATGTTCCATTCTGTTTGCAATGGTTAGACCGTTTTAATCTCTTAACTTCAATATATGTCCTCTAGCAGGCTATACTTCTTGGATTTCATTTTTAGATCCTTAAGGCTGCATATATCTGTCAAACAGACATAATGAATTTAAAGTGCTAATGCCTAGAAGACCAGAAAAAACATTGAAATATATCCTCGGATGATTAAATTACCACCTCTAGCTACTTTACCTCCTTATGTCCAAACAGATTTCCCTTTTTACTCACCAAGTACCGGATCTGGGAGATGTGGAAGATGTAATTTCATGGTAAAAAAAAAAAAAAAAAAAAAAAAAAGGAAAATGGAAAAAAAAAAAAAAAACCCAACGAACCTAACACAACCCCAAACCAACCCATGCATGGATCTTTAGACAGGCAGTTTTTGGATTTGGTTGTTTTGGTGGTTTTTTTTCTTTTTCTTTTTTCCTCTTTTTTTTTTTTTTTTTTTTTTTTTTTTTTTTTTTTTTTTTTACATCGTTTCTGATACGTGCTATAAGACAGGACTTGCCACTGACTGGAGGTATTTTTCAATTACACCCGAGCTGCAGGGGAAGCCTGGGCTGGGATGCCCTGGCTTTGCAGCGCTCAGCGCCCTCATGGCTGGGCAGAGCGGGGGATGAGGCGCGGCCGCGTCCGACGGAGCGGGAGCGGAGCGGGAGCGGGAGCGGAGCGGGAGCGGGAGCGGAGCGGGAGCGGAGCGGGGGCTCTCCCTGCCCTGCCCGGCCCTGCCCGGCCCTGCCCGGCCCGGCCCGGCCCCGCTGCCCCTCCCGGGGCTGCCCACCGCGGCTCTGCCATCCCGGCCCCGAGGGCACCGGCGGGAGAGGGGAGAGCGGGGACAGAGGGAAGGCGAGCAGATTTGTCGCGCTTTGAAATGAAACGTTATAATCCCTCCAACAATCCTGTTGACTGTGAGCTGTAGCGCCGGGAGTACGACACGGCGGAAGGGAAAAAAAAAAAAAAAAAAAAAAAAGAAAAAGATACATTGTTGGATAAACAGCTCCTTATAGGTAAAAACTGAATGGGCCAAATAGATGAATAAGGCGACACAATGGAAAGGGGGGGGTGGTGAAAGGAAACGAGTCGGTGGCAGTGGAAGAAAAAGGTAAAAGTGAACAGAGGAGACAAAAGGAGAGAAAAGAAAAAATGTAGATGAGTGAGACAAAAAAGCAAAGAGAAAAAGAAAAGAGAACAAGAGGGGGAAAGAAGTAATATTTTCCTTGATAAAAATGCACAAAAGGGAAGATGAACTTTGTTCTTTTTCTCTTTCTACTCTCCTCTCTCTTTCTGCTTTTCGCCTCGCAGCACGCCAGCCTAAGCTGAGAGCTGTAATGTCATTAAATTGCAAATGCTTTTTCATTTCCGACACACACTGTTTACTTATCTGGCAAAAACATATGTTGGAAGGAATCCGTTAAATTCTGCCCATTGCCTTGGGTAAAAGTGCAATGGAAACGGACCCACTGAGCTTCTTCTTTCTTCTTCTTTTAGCACTTCCCTTATCTACAAGACTGCTTCGCAGAAAACTGGCTAGTTCAATGAAAAATGAAGATACAGCAGGAGATTAGAGAAGAACACTGAGCAAAAAATTCCTGGAGAGAGGGTCACTCCATTGCAAATGATTTCACTCCTCTAGATCTGCATAAATTACTATTTTTAAGGCATCTCCAAAGTCTGTATATTTTTCTCACTCTGTCAAACATTTAATTTCACGCCCCGTGTTCTGAATATGCTAAAATGCATATCTCTGATGCACCTTTAAGCCAGAAAAACGAATGCAAAATTGAAGATAAAATGATGTGATTTGCACTACAAGCCTATTACTTGAGGTATTTACATATAGTTTACCTCTGCAGTTCTGAGAATGATTTATTAAAAAAAAAATCTGGATTAAGCTCGTATAAATATGTATAAATCTTTGTTTAGAAAATAGATTTTGCAGCTGTTGTGTCAAAAAGTTCTTTAAGATTCTGTGAAGAATTTTCCTTTCAGCCTGCTTTAAAAAAGAGGGGAAAAGGACAGTATTTGACATCCTGCTTTGGCAGGAAGGAAAACACACACCACACATACACACACACGCACACACACACACGTTCAGACATTCAGGATTTTTCTAAAGACTCGTTTTGTTTGTTGTTTTTGTTGGTGGTGTTTTATTTTTCCCTATTTCACACTTATCTCCCTAAACTTCTCTGCTCACATCCTCTCCCCCTCACTCGGTGTCAGCAGCCGCGCTCTGGGGTTTCCCGAGTTGTGAAATAGCGGGTCAGGTGCACAGAAATAATCGTAGGCTGGGGAAAAAAAAGAGAAAAAAGAAAAAAAAAAAAAAGGAGAATAAGAAGAGAGATGAATCATAAATCATCCCTGGCCCCCGAAGCGGAGGAGCGGACGCCGGGCCGGCTGCTCGCCCAGCCCGGCCGTGCCGTGCCGTGCCGTGCCGTGTCCCGCCGGGGCCGCTCGATGCCGCTTCCCCGGGGCTGCGGCCGCGGACCAAGGGCCCCCCCTGGCGGCGCGGCCCGGCTCGGCTCGGCTCGGCTCGGCTCGGCTCGGCTCGGCTCGGCTCGGCTCGGCCCGGCTCGGTTCGGCATGGCTCGGTTCGGCTCGGCATGACTCGGCTCGGCTCGGCATGACTCGGCATGGTACGGCCCGGCACGGCTCTGCACGGCATGGCACGGCACAGCACGGCACGGCTCGGCTCGGCCCGGCATGGCACGGTCTGGCCCGGCATGGCCCGGCACCACCCGGCACGGCATGGCACAGCCCGGCCTGCCGCGCTCCCGCCTTGCCCCGGGGCCTGCGCCCGCAGCCGGCAGAGAGGCTTCCTTTGGCGGGGGCTTTCTGCCTCACCGAGGGAAGCCGTAGCTGCAGAGCCGGCGCTGAGGAGAGGTGTGGGTGCTCACGGGCCCTGCACGACCACAGCCGTGCTCTGTGGAATGAACCTGGAGAGACTTCTAAGGCGGCTTTTCAGCTCGCATTTCTTTCCCTCTGGAACAGCAACAGCCGTGACTGGGGATGAGGTGTGTGAGGAGTGAGGGCGTTTGCTTGGGAAAGCCTCGTACTTGACAGGAAAGAAGAGACTTTCCAGATAACTCCAAGGTTAATTTAAGACTTGGCCAGGAAATCTAGACTTTGAATAATACATGAATTGCAACAATTCCACCAGGATATGGTGACCGGGAAGCAGTTTCTTCCTGCCCTGGTTCTATCATCCTATTTTCATCTCCAGAACAGAAGCCCTAGGTTTGCTGCTTCCCCCAGCACAGAACAGTGCTGTCACAGTCACAACAGTGACATCTGCTCACATGCACACCGCTGCACATTCTGGTCTGTAACTGACCTCAGAGATAAGAAACTGAAACTCACTGTCTACATATCTCAAGCTCAGTAGCAGAAAAACCTTGCTTTTCTTCTTCTTTGAAGGTTATCAACCCTTCTGCTAAGTGCATGGCCGTTCCGCCCTTGGAAATACTTGGGGCTGATGGCAGCTCTCAGCTCCTCTCCTGCCCTTGAGTAAAGGCTTTGTGCTTTGTCCACTGTCAGGGCTGGGATGACTCAGGCTATTGACAGTGCCAGCACAGGTTGCTGACCTGGAGGGATTGGAGACCAGGTTTGAGCTCATCACTTGCCCCCACAAAGGTAGGAAGCAGGGAAAAACCAACCTTATTCAATTCTTGAGAAGCAGCAACAAGCCTCCTGTAGCAATGCCATTGGTGGCAATTGCACAGCCGTGAAGGATCATGAAGGCCATTGCTTCACATTTAAACAGGAGAAAAGTGAAGATATGAGGAAAATCCAGGGTCTTGAGAAGTGCTTTATTTCAGACAGCAAAGATCCATCTCACAGATTTCTCAGAAACAGGTCTGTTAAATATCACGTATATGGTACTCAAATCTAGTTACTTGTGAGAGGCAGAAAGATGAAACCAAGATGTAGAGGACAACCAAGTCTCACATGCCATGTAACTCTTTAAATACATTGAGGTGGGTATCCCTGCTTGTCCTTCTGCAACAGCTCTTTGTGTGAGGGGCATCTAGGTAGTGACCCCTCTTCAGACAGGGCTGCTTTGCTGAAGGTTCACAGGCTCAATAGTCCAGTGAAATCCTGTAGCCCACCACCTCCATTCCAAACCACACTTTCATAAGAAATTTATTAATTTCTAACTTCCCAGCATATTCTGCTCTTCGTGTGTCAGGATTTTGGGTCTGTATCATCAATTCTACATCAAGATTAGTGTTCTGAAGGTCTTAATCCTCACTGAAATCAAGTGGAAGAGCCACAGTTTGTCAGGGCAGTGACGGCACTAAGTAAGGTTTCTGTCATTTGAAGTTGTGGTTATTTTGGCGGAATCCCTCACCAGGGATGCTGCCTTTTGTGTGAAGGAACAGACACACAGTAATGTTTGCACTGAGGGGACAGCTGCACACATGCATGTGGAGGAGCTTTCAGGGACCCAAGCAGCTCTACAGACAGGACAGGCAAGTGATCAGATCATGGCACCAAACAAACATTGGCAAAAGTGTTGTATTTCTCAGAGACCTGAAAAGCCACAAACAGCCCTAGGGACTCCAAGGGGACACATCAGTGATGGAGTGACAGATGGTCCATCTTCTCCTACCAGTTTGCTAATGAAAAGAGGGTGATGGGAATTACAGATAATCCTGATGATAGCCAGTTTAAGGCACAGTACTACCCCATCCCACACCATGTGGAGGATCAATGCTTTGTTACTCCAGGGAGTTTGTCACCACTTGCTTGGTCTTCTAGGGGTCAGCAGAGGCTTCCTACCCTTGGCATGAAGGCTAGAGATGAGCAGCTACCATAGCTCTAGATGATGAAATGTTTTGAAGTATCTATTGATGCTGCTCACCTTTCCTATCTTGCAATATAGTAATTGTAACCCTTCCCGAAATTCCTTCGAACTTCCTGGCCTGGCACTAGCCCCGAGCAATTTTAGTTCCTTTCTATTGGAAAAGGAGCAATGCAGCCCTGTCACTGGGAACTTGCCATGTTTTACACCAAAGTCATTTACCCTGCTGAGCTTCCATACAGCACTATCTGAATGTAGACATTAATATCCCTGATGCAACTGAATCCTGTGTAGTCTATCACAGGAATACATATCTGAGCTCTGGTATTGCATTGCCATATGCAGCGTAGGGAACCTTCCATATGGTTTCTGAAAAGTGGTTACAGCACACGTGCACCAGGCGCTTTTCAAAGTAAAACAGATCTGTTCATTTTTATTTTCAAAATACCAAAGCAGTAAAATCATGTAATTGAGTAATCACTTGCCAAATTTCCTTTTTTAATCTAATCTATTTTGAGTTACATCAGAGCCAAAATGCAAATTAAACTGGTAAGGTTCCAAGGTTTTTTTCCCCCTTCCCTTTTAGAAAACACAATTTAAGGTAATCATAAGTAAAGAAATTTTAAAACCCCATTTGTTTTGTATGCTGTAAGCTTTGGAAAACATGTTTCAGCCTGAAGTAAATTTTCATAGGTAATAGGTTACATAGAAGTCTTATGTAAATTTTGATCTCTTCTTAACAACTCCAATGTTCATTTTATAAAATTTGATTTGAAAATAATGCCATTGTTTTAAGAGGCTGGAAGGGTGAGAAACTAAGCAAAAAAAAGTATACACTAACAAGGTGCACATACACTCTTCCAGTTGTGGCTACTGTATTAAAGAAGGAGAGATTACTGAGATACCTTGTTTTCAGATTCCAGTCATTCATTTTTTGGGAGGGGGTTGCTGCAGGAGCATTAGAAGCCAAACTTGTTCACCAAGCTAGACAAACTCAGGAGCACTTGACCACAGGGTAAGACAGATCCTCCCCATCCCACCAGAGCCTTCTGAAATCACACATCCCAGCTGAAAATAAAGACAACCTTCCAGAGCACCCGCTGCTGGAAACCTTTGCTCTTTGGGTTGCAGATGTTTAGATTGAGTCTCTCCTTACCCACAGGCAGACCTTGTGAAAAGCCATGTGACATCCTGGGTTGCCTTCTTCCACAGTGTTACCATCTGCTGAAAAAAATGGCACCCACTCCAGTCGTGTCTGTTATCACAGCTCCTTTTTAAGGCTGCAAAGGCACACTTCAATTCAAATTAAAATACTTTAAAGCAGCTGAACAGTTTTCTTTTTGCTGGAACCCCTCTGCCCTAATGACACACTCCTGTTGAAGACAGCAGTCAAGGGCAGGGACAGTCCAACCCTCAGCATGCAAAATGCAGCGGGAGACCTAGAGAAGAGAGATGGAGGAATTAAAAGGCTGACAGCTTGTGAAAGACTGACCAACCTTGCAGCCAGACTTCTAAAGAGCTTCTGGCCTCTCTTCAATGTGCCTTTCTGACCCCATCTCCAACAGTGTCACCAGCACTCAACAAAGTTTGTTGAATCTGGTTTGCTGAGCTAAAACCACTGAGAACCAAATTGTTTTTTCTTTGGCTGCTGCTAAAGGCTGAATTGTTAACCAGTTTAACTCCTCGATTCCTCACTCAAACTGCGAGGTGACAGCCGGTGTCAGTTCAAGGGAAGCGAGAGCAGTGTGCAGCCAGGGGAACAGGGACACTATTTTTAACAGCTAACAGCCCAAATTAGCTGCAATGTCAAACCACACCCTGAGGTCTCTGATGGCAATGGAGACTAGAAAGATGGCACAGAGGGCAAAGGAGAGACAGGAAAAGCGCGAAATCAAAACAGGCCAGGGATAAAGAGGATACACACACACACTACATGCAAAGCAGGGGCTGGACTGTGAGCGTTGATCGTGGGAACAGATGGAGAGATAGAGAGAGAAATGACACCCATTACACTCAAAATCATATGTATGAGAGAGGGGGAGAGGGGAGGGCAGCGAGAGCACAGTGGGAGAGAGAATTCACAAGGCAGGAAATATATTTGCAGAAAATAATGGTTTAAGGAAAACTGGAATCAGAACTTAGCATTGAGTGGAAAACCACAGCCTGGTCAGATCAGTGCAGTTAGAGAAGAAGGATCCTTTGAAAACCAACTCAATAGTTTTTTTAATGTTTGACATCCGCAAAGAGAATCTCCTCTTTGTACATTGCATAGTCACACAAAGAGTTAAAAGGTACAGCCTAATAGCACTGTTAGCCAGCCCCATACCTTTATTCTATCAATTAGAGGCAGGACATTGCACAGAATAAACTAAAACCAAATCAAATAAAGCATTCTTCCAGTTCTGTAGAGGACTGAGATGCAAACAAAAAGATCTTGATACTTCCATGGCTTTCCACTGGCACAGGAATCAGAAAGAAATATTCATTTAGATCTGGCTATAAACGTTTATCTTGTGTGGGAGGTCTTAGTATTGTAATATGTATTAGAAACTTGGTATTTTTCCAATCAAGTCTTTCCACTTCCATTTACATATACTTAATTGTAAATATTCATTTTCCTACCTGAAGCACTTTAAATAAATATACAATAAACACAGTCTGTGTGGAAGGGGAGTAAATAGCTGAGGAGACTTGTGATGAGCCCCAGAACTGCTCCAGTCTCCACGGCTGGTGAGAAGCAATGCAGGAAGATCCCTCCTGAGAGCTTGTGGGGGGCTTGTAGATCGAGTTGGTGATCTCACCCTTTTGTCTACTGCACTGAGATCCTCCCTCCCAGCCAGTAAATCACAGCTGACACAAACTGGCATCTGCAGAAATGGTGATGGCTGGCCAAGTGATGCCCTCTCACACAGAGAAGTGGATTTCTTCAGAGCACAACCAACTTCAGTTTGCAGTCTTGTCAATACACCCTCCTATTGTGCAAGCACTGAAACACACAGGCCATAGAATGAGCAGACACAGAAACCCCAGCTTTATTTAAAGCAGAACTGCACGGAATCTCTCAGGTGAGATGCTGTGCTCTGACCTCAAGAGCGCTGCTCACCATGGTCAGCAGGGGCAGTGCTGCCCTCAGGGGGACCCTGCTTCAGCCCTATGCAGCAGTGAGGTGTCAGGGAGCCTGGAACTGCTGAAGCCCTTCCCGAACATTCCCCAGGTGTGTGGCAGCTTTCAGCAGGCACAAACCCACACCTCGTACACGCTGGGGCTATGGGGGCACTGGAGGAGTGCTTCTGTCCCCTGCTATTACCTAGTGCAGTCCTGATGTAGGGCACAGCACCAGCTGATGCACACAAAAGCCTCAGAGTGTGACAGAAAATGAGGGGGTTCTTTTCGGTGACAGAAAGCACACTTTAGAAATACAGTTTTCAAGCTGGGATGCTCAGATTGAGGACAACTGAAAGAAGGCTGGAAGCTATTTTTTCAAGATGAAGTTATGAAATCAAATTGATAGAATGGGTAACAGGGTGGATAAGCATGAAAAAAGCAAGGTTTTATCAGCTATTCTCCCAGGAGATGTAAGTTAGAAAGAAGAGAGAGACTTTTACATACTTGAACCACTCCTCAGGCATGATAAGAGGCAGTAAACTACAACACAGACCACAGGTTAAGTATAAAGCTTTGTCCATTAGTCATACTTGAAGATTTCCTACTTCCCCAAGATACCCTGCACCAAATTAACTGAATATTACTGCAGTCATAGTGACACACTGCTACAGCGTGCATTTATTATTTAATAATAAATTTAATATTATTTAAAGAGACCCTTTGTGTCACTTCCCCTGAGAAAGTGATACTTCATTGCTACAGTACATTAATAGCAAAATTAAAATTTATTTCCAAGTAACTGGAACCAATGCCAAACTAAGAAACTGTTGACCTATGGGCCAGTGTGGGAAAGATGCAAAAGACACCACCTTATGTTTCATGCCTACACTAATGAACCATGATTTGTAGTGGGGTGTATCTATAAAGTGAAAATAAGGTAAATGGCATCATAATACTGACCAAGCCAAGTCAGAAGAACTACAGGAAGTAAGACAGTACTTCTGGAAAACAAAACAAATGGAGTGCCTCTTCTGAAAGTCACATAGAGGTTTTTTTGCATAGATTAAAACTTTTATCATGACGGATCATAAACTGTAAAGCAGTACTTGCGTCTATCGGAAAATTCTATTTTATGTGTGAATTTGAAGTCTTATACATGAGGACAGATAGAACTCTTTTACTACATTATTGGAGACTTATCAAAACCAGGATGCTTTTTTCTTGAGAAGATGAAAAGTACAGAGATAAGCAAGGAAATAAAGACTGAAGTTTTAACCAATAATATTTTTGTGTGGTTATCAGAGGAATGTAATAATTAATCTTTTAATCATTCTAAAGATGGTGTGAAATCATAATATCTCATCTTTTCCAGCCTCAACCTGCCATTCTTGATCTGAATTACAAACAATAAGAAAGGAGATGATTTAATGAGCAACTTTGTCATGTTGCCATTTTGCCTTAGTCAAAGGCAAATATCTAGTTTTGCCTCCAAACTAAAATGGAACAGACTTATGTTTCAACTATGCTCACAAATGAGGCAAAGATAAATGGAAAACTTAGGGCTATTTTAAAGATAGAACCAGTGTCTTCACATTTTCACAGAGACAGAGACATAATCAAATGCACACTGTTAAGAAGAAGCAAACATTGATTTACTAGAAAATAAAATCCATTTTGTGAAGAAACACACATGTATGAAGTTTAAACTAAGCTAAATCCAAAATGAAAAATTTCACTCACAATGGCAATAGGTATGTTCTTATTATGAAAGAAAAAAGTGTCAGCATGATTTAATCATACTCTATAAATAGGCACTTCAATAAAGTATATATTTACACTGGCTTTCTGGATGCTAGGGCATCACAAAGTAGAATGGCTTTATTACAATGGATGGAAGATGGCAACTACTTAGAACCCAGTGCCAACATGGATTATAACAAATCCAGTGAGTATTTTGTTTTTCAATTATTCATAGAAAATTTAATCCTGATTAAGTATCCTTGGGCAGGAATTCATGGGTAGTTGATGACTGAAACCAACATTTATTTGAAATGCTTCTGTTAATTTAATCTGTGTATATGGCTTAATTATGATTGAATCCTCAATGTAACAGAAATGAATTATATCAGGATTAAAATTCTAGTACCACATCACCCATTCCATTTTCTTTGCCTTTTTTTTCTGCTTTAAAAGATGCAAGGCTGCTGTTTTAATTACCTTTATGTTGCTATGTATTCCAAGCCTCAAAAACTGTTCAGACCTTGATTACTGGAAGGAATTTTTAGTTACATTTACTTTTTTTTTAAAAAAAGGGAAGACATAAACCCTATTTACATTCCCATTAGGATTTTAACCAGTATGAACATTAGATGCAAAAAAAGGCTTTTCTTTTACACCTATGATAAAGGAAGGTTTCTTGCAGTCAGTTGTGAACATTTTACATATGTTTTCTAGATGATTCTCCCTCCTTTCTTTCCCTGTCTTTTACACTGATACATAAAATGCATTTTCTCTAAAGCATGAAAACAAAAAAAAACCCTTTTACTCATCGTTATGCATCACACCAATTTCACAACTGGCCTATTTTAAACTTGTTTGAGCACGTAGATGTTTTAGGAACTCCATTTTATAAGACCTTCAAACCTAGTACTGACACAAAGTAATGGCATTTTTGGTGTCCATGAATGGGAGAGAAAAGATTCATTGTACTCTTCTGTGATACAACTCAGCACCCCTTGTTAAACATTATCTATAAAACTCTTCAATATTTTTCAATACTCTTCAGTATTCAACTCCACAATATTTTTAAACACATTAATCTAGGAATCTTGTCAGACCAAAGGTCTGTGAAATGCTTTGACATTATCACTCAGTTTTCCAGTGAAACCAATGTATCATGCACTTGTGACAAAAATACCTGCATATTCAAGTCATTATTGCACATTTATTACGTAATATATTCTTTCTAAACATCTCAGAAGTGATGTCGATTTTTATGTCCAGAGGATATTGTTAGTGGCAATGTCACTGATGACAGTGAAGATACTTCCCAATATAGACTATGAGATAGAAAAAGTCTGTAGAGGATAACCATGGAGATGCACTGACAGAGGATAACTCCTATGGTAATAATCTAGAGACAAAAAAGAGAAAGAAATAGTAAGTGAAAAAAACTCTCACTAGGCAAGCCACAATAAATTTCTATCAGCATGAGTGCTCGAGGTTTAACTTTAAACCCTTTAACACTGCTGCAGTTACAAAAGATTTAAACATGCATTTTAAGTCCAGGAATCAGACTCTCACACCTGGGTGTTTTTAAATCAGTAGATAGCCCTGGGCAAGTCACATAACCCTTCTGGCAGTCTCTGTTCTGGGGAATTTCAGACTTGCAATTCACCACCCATGCAGTTTCACAAGCAGAGGTGATGTTTAGATATTCTATTCTTACAACAAACAGGCTGGGGGGGGGGGGGGAGAAAGCTTGGAAACACTTTGCACTAGCAAAATCATGGAGCTGAGGATAGTGATTTGTCAGTCTCACTTAGCCAGATCTCTTTCAGTTCAAGTCTCTTCATCTGCAAAAGCAGTGTAAGGCTGTATTTATCAAATGCCTAAAGGTGTAACTTGTTTCTGGGAAGGCACAAGTCTTCAGTTTATGTGCAGGCAATCCTTTAAAATGCATGTTTTTCTTAAATAAGTATGGTATTTATTGACTGTGCATTTTATTGTATTGAGGTGCATTTGAAGAACACAGCTGAATTATCACAGTGTAGGAACTGCAGCTGCACATAATGGTTAAAGTTGCTCAAACACAAGAGCAGAGCAATTGTAGTCTTCCTTTAGTAAGCTCAAAATACTGCAAAAATACCACTTTACTGGTACCTCTGGAGACTGTCCTCCTGCCCTGAGGATGTTCATCAAGGAAAACAAAAAGTCTCTTCATTAGTAACTCTAGAGCAATCAAGAGGAATCAATTTTTTTCTGCCTAGATTTTTTTTTTTTTTTGTAAATCAAACACCAAATTTAATTTATCATTTATATTTAATAAAACCTTTTTCTTTCCCTTACATATCCTCTACACAAATAAAAGCTCATTTTATATTTGCATACAAACGCACAGATGGTTATAAGCATAAAGAAAAGAAGCAAACCCTATGCTGGAAGGAGGTAGTCAATCACCTGAGAACAGTGGTGCACTTCATCTGAACATGGCAGGCTGCACACACAGAATTCCCCACTTCCCAACACATTTAAGCAACCAAGAAACTGAGCGAGTCCACCTTTGTTTTTAACTGCTTAGAGCTTACAAACCAAACAACATATTTGGACAGACTTCTTGATCTAAAGAATACAGTTCAGCTACAGGTTCCCTGACCTATTTAGCCACATAAATCTTTTAAAGGATGAAGACTAAAGAGCAAACAACAAAAAAAATCCACTGATTTATCTTTCTACTCCCTTTGTTAAAAGAATCTCCAAGGTGTTTTTAATTAAAAGCAAACAAGCAAACAATAAAACAAAACACCCCCTCCACATTTTCCTTTGACTTAACAATCTCCCCCTCTCCCTCCCTTAACCCAGAAATGATTACCCTTAGATGATTTGAGCCCTGTATGCCTTTGTAAAATATGACTCACATTAGCATCAATGAGAGCTGTGTGACTAAGACTTTTCAAGTTGCTTTGGGGTCACAGGATTAACAGCCTAAGAGCATGAGTTTGCTAACAAACATTAAACATGAGGAACAACTACTATTCAAATTTCATCTCTTTTATCTTGCCTGTACATACCTTTTCTCTTTGATATTCTCTGAATATTACAGCAATGGTTGCAAGACATGGGTGGCACAGAAACCAGAGAATGCAGGCCTAAAAAAGAAGATGAGTGTAAGCTGTAAAATGACTACATGCCAGCTTAGAAGAAAGAGATGACAGTTACAGGAACTACATTTACATTTCTGTCTATTTTATGAACCCATTGTTTAATTTTCAATCAACATAACGAAAACCACACAATGAAAGGTGGGATTTCTGTTTTAAAAAGCTCTATACTCCTTGTCAAATTAAAATGCCTGCTTCAGAGTATGATGACAGGGTGCAATATAATCAAGTCAGACACTTTCTTATGGAGGGAAAGAGTTTAGTGCTTCAGTCAACTGCATGCCACTTGTATTTACAGACAAAGGGATCAGTTTGCTTGATGTAAGCCATACTTTGGCAAAGGTGATGTAGAACTCCCTTTTCAGTGTGCTTCTCTCCACTGTGATAATCTGGTACAGCCCAGCAGCCAGGGACAGAGCTAGGCAGACTCTGAGGCCAATGAGCAGCCCGCTCGCCAAGCCATGGTGTGAATGGTAGCTGTGGTGATTTGTATCTTCAAACTGCTCCCAAATTAACAAGAAGCTCTGAAAAAGAACAACAGCAAAGTGCACTTAGAGTAAGCCAGCTTACATTAACTCTCAACTAACCTTCCCATCACACATTAAGTTATCTGCTAATGCTCCAGTCTACTTGTTAGGGACTGCCATCCTAAGCAAAAAAAATCCAACAAACCCTAGTCTGAAATGCTTTTTGCTGTGACCTATTACTCCAACTGCAACTGGCAGGAACAGAGTCTCACTTCTCGTATTCTGTAACTTTTAGAAAGCTGGACAAGTTAAAGTTTCCTCTAATGTGAATAGAGGGAATGTAGCACCTTAGAAAAAAAACGTGAAATAATCACCTGCACACTCGTCCTACTCTGCAGGAAGACCACTGAAATGATTTCACAGAGCTACAGGGAGGTGTCTCCTTTCACTTGTGATCCACAACCTGTAAAGCTTGTTTCAAAGGCAGGCGACTACGCCTTTTCTTTCAAAATCCTAACAGGATTCACTTTTCTTTTCAAAGATGGGGAAGTAAGAGGGTGGTGCTGCTGCCCCTTTTATACAATAGCCTTAAGGCTCAAGCATTCACCCAGGTTGAACTTGGATCTCCCACAATTCCCTTCTTTGCCTAAAGGATATCCAATTCACATCTCCCACCTCCTTGGAGAGTGCTGCAACTGCCAGGCTATAGGGTGTTCTTGGGTGGGCCACTCTCCACCCCTTCTATTGAAGCCGTGCCATTGTGGAGAAAAGAATTCAGCAGCAGCTAGGTCAGAAACTGTGAGTGAGCCTGACTCTGCAAACACCTGGCTCAGAAACCTCCTAGGGTCCAGGAAAGGGAGTGTCACAGGCTCCAAATGCCATTCCAACATCTGGCCGAGCACTCCAGCCAACAGATAACTACATAAAAGATAGTAACCTACCTCCTTCTTAACTCCCAGCATTGTATCCATCTGCTGGGGAATCCAGTTTTCTGGGAGGACTGTGAGAAACAATATTGATATTCTCCAAGGAAAAACAGAGTAACAAGCACCCAGTTTCTGGATCTTAGTTGTGAAGAAGACCCCAAACAGATGCATTAAAAAAATGTGTCTTGCTGAAGAACACCTTTTCAGGACTTTGGGAATGCTAACATTGTGTTAACATTGTGAATTGCTAATTAATGTATAAAGTTTAGACTCCTGGAGCATCATGTAGCAGCTGAATGACATTTTAAAACTTGAATATACACTGGAATCCAGTCCACCTACTGCACATATCTAACTTGCACTGAGGCTTCAGGTGCCTAATAAAGCAGGTTTTTTAAAGAAAGGTAGGCAAATTTGATGAGTGAAGTAGCTCTGAAGGTCTTCAGAAGCAGACATTGTATAGCTCAATTTAGAAATATAAATTAGTCAAATTCCTTTCTGAACACATTTAAAGGCTTTCTCACTACATAAAGACAAAAAGGTTCCTAATATTAACTTTTCAAAAAATGTGTAATCCACCTGAGCCTTCCAAAGGTGGGTGGCCTTGATTCTCATCAGCTGAGTATTAGAATAATTTGTGCTTGGAATATCCTCAGAGTACTCTCCTCCTTTCCCCCTCCCTTACCTAAGGGGGACACAGCCCTGTAATTTCACAGCTGCTCTCACTTCAGTCACTCCTCAACCAACTGGATGGAAAATAGAAGGATGGGAGAGGGAGAGACATAAAGCATGCATGTTTTCAACATCACTGACTACTGGCACACAATCTGACCAACAGGCTTTAAATGTTCTCACCATAATGATCAGAAAAAGTGTGATTTCAAGCAAACATATTTAAATGATCACGTTACTTGACTGAGAATTCTGTCAAAGAGTAAGACTGAAGTAAGACTAAACTGCTCCTGAATCCCTGAGATACAGCACAGTGTTTGGTAACGTTGTGTCTGCAGCACTAGTTTTGGCATGAAATTGATGAATTCCTATCACAGAAGTTATTTCAGTCCAGTTAGAACATGCTTAGACAACGAACAACGGTTCTACCAGTTACAGAACCACCGCAGTTTTGTGAACATTTTCCCTTTTGATATTTATATTTGGGAACAGCCAAAATATTTAACTTCCCTGGACTGTACATATTCTGCTTGAGAAAATAAAAGGCTCCCTGAACTTATGTGTAGAATCTTCCTGACTCAGGCATCTGGGGGGAAGCCATACAGGCTGATGAGAGACAGAAATGTGATACTGCTCTAAGAAAATATCACTAGAACCTACCTTACCTTAAAAGCCAGAGCTCATGAAGGCCTGAATTTTCCTTAGTCTACACCAAGGGTAACAGCAAAGAAAAAAGGCACCTTCATGGGAAGATGACAAAGAGCTGGAGTAAAGGCATCATGAGAACAAAGCCCAAGTCCTCATAGGATAATAGTGTCTGAGAGCAGAGTGTGTTCTGGACCAGCCCTTTAAAGAGTGTAAACAACACAACATCAGTTGATCAAAGGCTGTGTATGGTGACAGGAATGTGAGATCACAGAAGTCCAGTTTCCTTCAGCTTCATTAGATTATTCCAAAATAAGCAGAAGGCAGAGGTGTTAGAGGCAGAGGTGGAACTGTCAGTGCAACACAGTGTAAACTTGGACAAAGTAAATGTATCATTGCCTTTTCTATGAGCTGGGGCTGTTCTCACTCACCTGGGAAAAGCAGGATCCTATAGAAAACTGTGCTTTCAAGTGTTTCTAGGTAAAAACGGACTACACAATCTGTTTTCAATGAAGAAAAACCTTCATAGACAAGTATGATGTTGAAGTTAAAATCTCTTTGGTTGTGAAATTAAAAAAAAAAAAATACAAAATTGAGAAATCAAGGTCAAGGAATCCTAAGGTCCCTTACCTTGACCACAGAAAGGCAAGTATCAGCTCACTTAGCTGCAATATCAGGAACAAACTTAAAAGCTCCAGACATCAACCAGCTGAAGTAGATATCAGAGACATCTTTTGTTGGTAGTGAGCAGAATTACGTTTGAGCTCTGAGAAGAAATCAGGGGGGGCAATTCTAATTGTTATCCAGAAGAACAACTGTGCTTAGGCTGTAGACAAAAGAACTGGATCAGAGAGGAAGCTAAAGAGCTGATTCACACTATGCTATGTCCAACATTAAAGTCACTGCTTCTTCATAAGATGGAACAGAATGACCATCTCCTTGTTTACATAACACACTGTCCAAAATGCCTGACTTTACCTCTATATAATCCTGACCTATCCTGGCTCACAGGGGACACCAACCACTGTCCAGTACTGGCCTTCTCTTCAAATACTAGAGGAATGGTGGCCATGGATATCATCCTGATGTTCCAGATATACAAGCAGAACCTCCACATCCATATGAAGAAGAACTCTTCCTTCATGTCATGAGAAAACTATAATGGTAGAACTCCTCCTTCCCTCCACGATGCCAACACTGACTTTATGACAAGCCAAGATAAGGTATCAATCTCCAGGTTCTCATGGGACAGATCACCCCTGAGAGGCAAGGGGAAGGGGGAAGCAAAAGGGAAATTAGAAGGAGCAGCAAGGCAAACTAGCTGTTCCCAACCATATCTAGTACTGAGTTATCTGATGTCATGCAATGCAGTACAGCAAAAAATGGTTTAGATCTAAGGTCAGAGGCAGAGCTCATTCTGAGCACACCTAAGAACCCCTGTGTAGGGTGATGTCTAATGCAGTAAGATTCTATGCCATTTTGATCAGGTTCAGAGCAATCAGCTATCTTTCCAGAATCACTGCCTACAGTCTGATCAGCCTTGAAAGTTGAAACTGCTCAGGTCTATGTGATGGCAAGGGCCTGCCATCAATAAAGTTCTGTACAAGGTCTGTGATTCAGCAGCCGAAAGTGGAATTTTTAATGAATGCACAGCAGCCTGGGAATCTTTTATTCTGTGGCTGAAATAAAGAACAAGTTAAGGCAAAGGGAGATGCTAAATGGCAGACTTGTCCCTCCTTTGAGATGTTACCTCTTTGCAGCTGCAAAGACCACAAGACATTTGCTGATTAGGAGGCTGTGTCCACCTGACATTGAAGGCAACCCATGAACATAGCCCAGGAAATTGCTAGTGCTTCTGAGAGAACAATAAGAAAAACATCCATAGCATCCGTACCAAGAGGAGAAAAAACCCTGAAAATCTGCTGAGCAATTTGAACTAGTAGTAGGCAAACAGGCTTAGATAGCTTGCTAGTCAAAACTGCATTTAAGTTGAAGAACAACATGCTTTCTCAGGCTGTCCACTTTCTCGACTTTCCTGAAGATAAGATGAGGACAGGTATGGGAGAATGTCTGTAAAACTAACACAGTGCAATCTCTATCTGCTGCATTAGGTTAATGCACATAGTTTCCAGCAGCTTCGACAGCAAGCCCTCAGAACATCTCTGATTATCCACATGAAGTTTGTCCAATCTCTGGCATAAGAGGAAGCTGGTTCTCCCATAAGAATCTCTGGGAAAGATCAGAACAGGAAGAAGGTTATTCCAAGGTTTTAGCCATTAAAAGGGCCAATTGAGTGTTTATAGCAGGTCAAACATCCATGTCAATCTAGACAGACCAGTGAAAAACTGTCTAAATCCTGTTTCCCTGAGCCCAATAGCTGCACTCTGTAATTAGGAGAACAAATCTGACAGAAGGTGTATTTTGTATGTACTGAACAATGAGATGGAAAATATCCTCTCCAGAAGGGATACTCTTGGTGTGAGGGAAATTTTGCTGGAGACAGTAGACACTGATATGGAGGTGCAAAACCACTTAGGCAATGACATATTCCAATATCCAGATTATGTTCCTACAAGACTCCTGCCAAACCTGACTCTCCCAATGGTACAGAAGGAGATGTGGTGGAGCTGTGCCTTACTTGTGAAAAGTAAGACAGACGACTGTGTGCTAATGCAGTTCCAGTGCTGCTCCAAGAACCAAAAGATGTCTAATGGACCAGTCTTTGGGGAAGCAGCTCACATGTAAGATGCCTGCCCCACTTTTACCATAAGTAACAACCAAAATTAGATCAAGCTGATTATACTGTCTTTTCTAGGTATAGTAAAGGGAAACAACAATAAAAAAGTTTCCAGTCTCAAACAGCAGAGTACTAACATACCCATACATATGCACAAGTGCAGAGGCATGAATGAAATTAAATACTTTAGAAGTCTTCTTTACTACCAGCATGTAAAATTTCTGGTGCTGGATAGGTTCATTCCACCTTACTTTGACACCCATCTTTAAATTTCAACAGTCCCACTGACCTTAACAGCCTTTGGTTTATGTTCTTAATTAGCAAGAAACGCCAGCTCCCAGCTATTCCTAATGTTCTAGAAGTCCACTTATTCAGTTTAGAAGCAGCACTAATTACAGATACTACCCAAATGGCACAAAAATCTTCAGTATAATCTCTTCCTCATTACTGTCTCCAGTTTCTCCCTTCTCTTCTCTTTCTCAATGGTTTTCAGATTCTCGTCTTTATGATGTGATTTAAAAAAATTTGTTTACAAAAGGCACCACCAGGGTTGAATGATTTCCATTACAATTTACTTTTAAGTTACTGGTTTACTTAACTTTCTAATTTATACTAATGGAAAATATTTGAATGAAATTATGTGTCAGACCATTTGTATATTTGCAAGACCAATCCTGCACATGAACCTTTCAAGAATTCCCTTCCTTATATTGATTGAAAGGACCATTAGACGTTCTATTTGAGTGCTTCCAAAAGGAGGGCACTGATGATTTCCATGTTTTCATGACAAAGACTTTGTCACAGCAGCTTTTCTTGTCCTTCCTCCCATGCTGCTGGTTGTCAACCTGCATAATGTAGTTCACAATGCTCCAGCTGTACTGATTACAACTATTTAAAAGACCACATTATAAATCAGATCAATAAAATGACTGTGCAAATTTTTTTTTTTTTTTTACTTTTTTTTTCAGCTTAGGTTATTCCACTAATCTGGTTCACAGTACAATGCTACTGCCAAACAATTGGCACAATCAGGAGTTTGGGAAACTGTGGGAACTTCTTAAGTGGTTTTACTGCTAGACAAAAACATACTGTGGAGCTACATCTTAAATTGTTAAAGTAAAGAGAAGGTGGTGTTACCTATTAGACATACTGGGTGCACATTATGCTGTGGGCTTTTTTCCAGTCTTGATACTCCCTCCTTCCCTCATAAAATTAAAATATTGAAATTATTTGGTTCACAGTTCTGTCATACTTAATAGCAGCTGTATACTTCAGTGTAAGAATGAATATGAAATGCAAACCTGTGTAACAACAACTACTACAGCAATGCCGGTAGACGCTGGACTGGAATCCCACTGAAGAGGTCTGCCATGAGATTTCTTCATTCTGCCCATTGTCCAACCCATGCACAGACTCAACAATAAGTACAGCATCTGTATCTGTGAGATTATGTCACACACTATTGAAAACAAAAGGAAAATGAATAAAATTACAACAAAAATAAAGTTTTGGTTTTTTTCCTATATCAAAGAGAAATGTTTTATATACCCACGAACGAATGATGGATGCTTATGCCTCTGTATCATCTTTTAATTTTGATGAGTTAGATTAGATGGGGTTGCTTTGCCACAAGATGTGGCTATTTTGTGGAGTTTTCAGTGACCAAACAGATTACTATCAGCTTTCCTGCAGTTATGCTGCAGATCTGCAAGAACATGGGCACAGTGCCATGTCTTTCCAAATCCCACTCTTGTGTCAGAGCAGTCTGGGCTCAGGAGTCCATCTGCATAAATAGACTTATAAATGCTAAAGAACTAAAATCATATGTATGTTAATCATAGTGCAAATATGCAACATGATTAAATGAACTCCTTTCTTCACTCTGAAGAACTTTTGTTCAAAAATCAGATAGTTACATTGTACTTTGAATTAATTGCACTTTGTCTTGAGGATGTAGTACCTTCCAGAAGAAAGCCCAAATATTTAGGACAAATTCCACTCTGAGATACTTAAAGGGGAAAATATAATGAATAACCTTAACACAAACTTCATTTAGATCAACAGCTTGTCTGTATTTCATTTTATTAAATGCAAAGTACCTTTGCCTCATTTTGCTATGTCCATTTTTACCTGTGTTTGGGAACAATTAACACATACTCCATAAAGTTACACTCTTAATCAGTGTCTCAAACTTGTGTTTAAAGCTGCATCAGAATAAAGAAAACTTTAAGCTAGGATATATTAAAGCCTTTATTTGTAGGCTTGCTGAGCACTACTGACAGTAGAAAAACCTGAAGATTTCTTTCTGGGTAATTGTTAGCCTTAGACCTAGTAAGTTTTTGACTTAATGAACAATTTTAAAGATGGTGTTGGGATCTGACTCATTGTACTGGCATAGCAGAGACGTAGAAGAAAAATAGATTCTTACACTATGTATACTGTAAATTTGGTTCAGAAACTAGAAATGGGGCACTACACACAGCAATGCTTTCTTTTTTGCTTCATTAATATTTTAGTTCAATTAAATTTGTTCCTTATTTGTAATTTTCACTTACACTATCAGGTACAAGAATAATATTTCTGTCACATAAAAAGCAAAGCTCTACTTTTATACAACTGGACTGTATTAAAAAAGATAAATATTCACTAAAAATATTGGCACAGGAAATGTTGCCACTGTACAGAAATTAGTATGGATACAAGGGAAGCGTATCAAAAGAAGATAATCTACAATATTTCCCTGACATCCAGCAATACTAGCAAAATAAAGAGTATAAATCAGACTTCAGAATGTAATTCCTGGGATATGCTTGGCATTCTCAGAGTTTACATGCTTAAATGCTTCTTAATGTTTTAAGACACCTTTGCTATTTAAGATATGTCAAGAGCTTTTAGTAAATACAAAATTGGAAATTCTTTAATAAAATCAACCAGCACTGATTTTGGGCAAAAAAAAAAATGATCATGGAGTTATTTTCCAATGCTATGTAATTGAGAGACAGTACTCACTAGAAAAAGAATTGTTACATGAACCAAAGGCATGCCAAATCAATGTCACAAATCTAAACTAGAAAAAGGACTGAATAATTCTGTGTGTTCTAGGGAGCATTTTCTTTTCTGTCATTCCTTAAGATAAGCTGCCCTATTATAGCCAGACATCATCTCTCCATCATATCATGGATATAGCTACTGCTCTGCTTCAGTGTGGTAACAATTCAAGTGGATTCCCACAGAAATTTGTGTAAGGCAAAAAGCCACAACCAGCTTTAATCTTTGACATCCTATACATTTTGCTAGAAAGAAAAAGGGTGAGAAAAATTTTAAAGATGAGAATGAACTCACAATATTCAATGTTAGTGTAAAGTCACGTTACTGAGCTGATACCAATTGTCTGATTTCATCACAGTTCACCTTTTTTGACTCTTCAACAGACACAAAAATGGTCTTTGACTCTTCACATTTTATTTTTACCAAAAGTTAAAAGGACAGCACTTGCAATGCTTCTGAGTGCCAGCATTATTTGTGTGATTTATGAGATTGGGTTAGATGGTTAATTAGACAGAGGATCAGCTCTTTATACAAGGCAAAAACTACATCATACTAGGAAAAGAATAATCGCCTGACATGGTATCTAAACAGGTTTTTAGAAAGATATTCTGGCCACACTGCAATTAATAGAAATTTTAACATTTATTTTTAACTCAAATTTTTCTGCCATATAGGAAAAATGGTATCATCTTTCCCCTTCAAACTATACTACTTGCCATCAGTCATTCTTCAGAACTGTAATTGCCACTGAAGCTTTCCACATTTCTATTACTTTTGCTCTCTTACTCTTTTGGAAACCACCAACTTCAGAGACAGTAAGAAAGTAAAAACTTCCCTAGCTGAATTTAAGAAATTCAGCTACTGATTAAAAAATAATATTCATTATAATCTCAGTAAGTGGGCTTTTTGACTACAACACATATACAAAAAGAAAAAAGAAATCTAACATGAAGCTATTCTCTCTCAAGCTCTGGCTGGATAGTTAACAATGGGGTGGAGTTATGACTACCTCCATATTCTCCATTTTATTTCATTTCATGAGATGAGAAGGAATGTTTAATTACACAGCTGCTGGAGTGGCTGCAAGGAGCTGCCAGCTCAAATGGTTAAAACAAGAAAGAGGCAATTATTGTGGTGCCAGGTGCCATCAAGAGGCTGATAATTCCAACTGCAGCCTTCTAAATGAACTCTACAAAGGGGAATATTTATCTCTATAGGCTGTTACTACCCAACACTATCACACCACTGCAGTACTGCTTTCTTGGGGTGCTTCAAGCCAGTCAAAAGGAAATGTATTTGCTTGGAATGAACCCCCAGTTCTTCAAAGATGAACTGCAGGAAAAAAACCCCAAACTATCCAACAACAATGGAGAATGAAGAATGGAACAAGATTAAGTTAGTGCATTTTGGAAAGGTATGCTACAGGAATTTAGTTCCAGTAAGAACTTGGAATATCTATACAAAGTGGAGAAAAATGCTTTGTTAGCATCAAACCTTCACATAAGCATTTTTTGCATCATGCTAATCACAAAATTTGTGCTGTAAAATACTTTTCCATTTAATAATTGTTAAATTTGTCAGTGAAATGATAAATTCTATAAAATATGATTAAGTTTCCTAAAAAGCTTGGCTTTCTAGATCTAACTCTCCAAACTCTTCAATGTATTGAAAAACCTGTTCAGGTGATATTCATGTCTTTTAAGTGTTCATAGCAAGGAAACTAGAGACAAAAAAACCCTTTGAAAAATCCTAAACAATATCACAGATGTGCAACTTCAAATACAGTTATTGTAAACACATAAAACATGTTTTTTTCTGAAGGAGCAATTTTTAGTATTTTATATTGAAAATCAAACTATGTGATCCAATATCATAGTATAGTCCAGCACAGCATTTGCTATGTATTATACAGATTCATGGGTAGGAATATGTAAGAAACAGAGGACAGACTCACATTCTGCCAGACTTCCCATAAAAGGAGCTCCTATCCCATCTCTAGAATAACTGAAACAAGAACAGAAAGATTGCATTTTTAAGTGGGTGTGTCTTAAATGGGTGTTCTCTCTCACAAGTACATTTAGACAATGATACAGTTCAAAAAGTCAGTCCTTTATTTTGCCACAATCCCTCCTCCCAAGCAAATCACGTACTGATCTTTACAACACATTGTTCTTAAAGTCTAAAGACTGAAATCAGAAAAGGATCAAAGGTACCTTGAGAAATGCAGGTAGTTGGCAAATGCTGAACCAGCCTGCAACAGTAATGCAATTGTCAACACCTTTAATACACCATGCATAGGTCCACGCTTCCTAATTGTTTGCCACAGGGATTGTGCATATATGCATGCAGTTATGAAGTATGCAAGGACAAGCAGGAAAAAGAATTCATGTAATCCTGTGGGGAAAAAAAAAGAAATACAGCTTAGTTTTACAAAGAAACATTGCTACTAGGAATAAATAACTAAAAAAAACCCAATATAGCGGGTTTCCTTTAATACAATCATTGGGAAATACTTAACAACTGTTACCCAAAAATGATAGTACACATAAAAGGTCTAAATCCTAGTCGATTTTATACAAGAAAAACAGTGAATGTTATCAAAGAACTGATTATTATTTGATCTGACAAAGTGTTTTTAACCAACAATACCTTTTCTGAGCAGAGAGGTTTGCAGCAATTACCAGACTTGTATAAAGTGCACAGTTTCTTGATACACACAAAACAACTGTAGTTCATTTAATCAGTACGTAACATATTTATTAAAGGACTCATTTTTAGCTCGTTTTGCTTGTTTGTTTGATTCTCTAAAGGCACAATCTGAGGTGAGAGAAACCCCAAACAGACTTCTATTAAATCTTTTTAACCACTGGGTGTCACCCTTCCTCCACATAAAGCAGCTTAAGAAGCACAGCTGATCATGACTGAAAACTTAGAGATAAAGAAAAGTAGCACAGAAAACAGTAATTCGTTCCTAGCATACATTTTTTGCACTTGTCTAAAAAAAAAAAAACAAACCCCAATTTTTTTTAGATTATTTATAAAACAGAAGTCCCCTAATTTTCAGTCTGGCAGTAGTCTGGTAAAATACTTCCTTTAAGACCTGGATCCTGGAAACCTTTTCTATTGTCAGTAAGCTTTGCAACCCAATTGGGAGCTCCCAAAGGGTCACAGCCAGTGAGAAACAAGCAAAAACAGGTAAACAAACACTTCTCATAGAAAACTTGCTTTTATTCTCCAACCTTCCATGAAATTTAGTGGAGCCCATAGAATCAGATTCCAAAAAAAGCTTTTTCTCCAGCAGCAAAATAACTGGTAAATGCTCCCAGCCAGCTCCTTCCAGAGACTGGGAAGAGCAAGTATACAAATTTCAATATCTGAGGTGAAAAACATTAGAACTGGATGAGTTCTGAATAGTAGCTAGCATTATAGCTTCTGTGACTGAAACAAAGCATTTCGGACATAGACACAGGAAAATGGGAGAAAAAGAGCATAAGGTAATGAAGAGGATTAAAAATTCCAGGCCACTGCTTCTTTTGTACACCAATACATTAGCATGATTTATCAATGACAAAAGTATGTGGTATAGATCAAATCTTTCTTTCTGCTTCAAAAGATACCCACTGAAGTTGGCAACAACTGCATAAGTAAAAGTTATTTCTCACCATGAGTGAGAGCCCTTGGAAAACCCTTAAGGAAAATCAACTAGCTTTTAACAAAGACTAAGCATTTATGATAGAACACTCCTTCCAACCATAGACAGAGTGTAGATTATTGGTTTGAGACCAGAAGGGGTTAGGAGAAAGCTGCACTAAAAATCCACAATAAAAAATACAATTTTCAACCTATCTCTTCTAAGTTTCCTGACTTTTGAGGAACCTAGCTGACAGATAAAGTAAAATATTACATGAAATATCTTACTTCAAAGCTCTTCAAAATGCTACCTGTTCATCTGCCTTTAGAAACCCTGGATTCCACTGACACAATGTCTTATGTAGAAGACCCTACCATATAAAATAAGACTATTTGCCAGGGATCAGAAGTCAGGCCCCCTCATCTCTGAAGGCAAATGTCTTAATCACAAGCCTTAAGTTCTCTCTCATGCTTTCCTTATTATTAATTTAATTTTTGAGATGTTCTGTGCCAGGCCACAGCCTAAAGTAATTCAAATGAAGGAAGACCTAACTAAAACCTTCTGCAGCGACGTAATTTTTAGTTGCCTGCATGAAATATGCAAGAAACGAAGTTGGATCTTCTCTCTGATAGCATCTCATTCTAAGTTTCTATGGAAAAATGGCAAAGACTATTTCCCAGAGATGCATTAAATTAAATTAAAAAAGACAAAGACAGATTAAATGCTCCTCAGCTCTTTGAAAGTAGACCAGTGCACATAGCTTCAGGATTCATGGCAACAATGCAGGTTTTAATTCTAAATTAACAGAAGTGTTCTTCTGCAACTAACTCTGAAAGACATGGCATGTACAGCTCAACTTGCTTCCTTCTTGTAAGACCTAAATACATACATCCAGCACATTTACACACCTTACTCAGCACATAAGCTGTTTAGAGTTCTGCTTCCCAGTGCTCAGTGTTCCTATAAAATTAATACAGAGCTGAGGTGCCTCTGTGATGTAGGAGGTCTCAACATCCCTTTATTGGGCCATATGATGCCATGTAGCTGCTTTGCCCCTTGATTTAGCAATTACTCCTTTAGCTATCATTCCTCTTTGAGACTAAGTAAATTACCCTAGAATTCACTTCTGAAAGCCAAATTCACCAAAAAAAACTAGCAAGTTTATAGAACTTAAGAAGTTAAATAGAGAGGTTAAGTCTGATTATGAGCCTTGAAATCCAGATTATTAATGTGCTACTTTCTTGCAGATTCTGCTAAATATTCCAGTGAGTATTTTTTCTTTCAAAACTGGAGCTGCCTTTGTTGCCTCTATATTCTCTTGTGGTCATGAGTGACAGCAGGACATTTGATTCCAGCACAGAAATTAGGCTCATCCTTGGTATATTCAGGTGTTAGGCTCATCCTTGGTATACTCAGGCTCACTCAGTATAGGAAGGCAGACTAAGCCTTCAGAGCCCTTTCCTCACAACAGACCCCGGTGAGTGACATGTTGATGAGGCCTCAGCACCTCAGAGAGCAGTGATGCTACTCACTGCAACCAAGAATACATTAAGCTGGATTGTCCAAAGCATACAATTTTATACAGGCATTTCTTTAGCTGCTCTCTTGAGTTTTTCTTTGGAAGCTTAAAGATTTAAAATTACATTTCTTAATTATAACAAAATCAGGCCTGACAAAGCTAATATACAGCCTGTGACTAAGATACTTATAAAGATCTAAACACTGAACTGAAATTGTACTGGCAAAATGTTTTATCATACATGTACTCCTCTTGCACAGAATCAAGTTTCACACATTTAAAGAATTCCACTAATTAATTAAAATCAGGCATTAAGTTTACATTCAAGTGGAAGATTACAATTTCAACATGTTCAAAATACCTGTCAGCAAGGATTTTAACACTGACTTTCCTTGTGCATCTACACTTCTAGTTAGGCAAGCTTTGGAAAGTCAGCCCAGGGAAAGAAAAGGATTTTTCTGTGATGACAGAAAATGAACTCAAGTTTACTCTTTGTACAAAACCAGAATATGAAATATAAGAGGCTCTGCTATCCATTCCCCATACTCTTCCAAGCACAGTAAGCACTGATTTGAATTATCAGATCCTTAACTTACAAATCTAATTTTAAGAAAAAAAATCTTACCAGATTCCCCTGCGCTAAAGTGATCTAATGGATTCCCTTCTGCATCTGGGTTTAGTAAGATCATTTCAAACTGAATATCCTCGGATTCAGAATAATTCTCTTCGCAGGTAAACTTGTCTACATAAAACACATACCATGTTTCCGGATAAGGAATCTGGGACACTGTCAGATTTTGCTCTGTGTGGTTCACAGTCACTTTGGAAGAAAGCACAAAAAACAAAAATAGGAGTAAATACTTGATTAGTTTGGTTTTAGAAAACACGTGTTTGAATGATGAGAAAACTTCAATCCACAGCATCATATACAGGTTATAAACTACACAGAGTAGAAGACATACTGAGTTTTGAAAGCTATCCATAACACCAGAGATCAGACCTCCAACTTCAGCTTTTGTTTCAAGTAGGTGTGGGCAAGAGTTGGGGAGGACATTGCACCCCAACTTTCAGCTCTGCTGGGAGGGCTCCCTCCTTCTAAAAGCCAGAAAGTGCAAACTATGTCCTTTGCTTAGCACATTTCCATCCTCTAGTTCTGTATTGACAGGATTAGCTGTTCTGTACTACCCACCAGGTACTTCTGCAGCATGAAAAATACCTTTGTGAAATTTATTTGACTTTGCTTTCGAAGAGATTTAGAGCACCAAACAGGAACAACTGCATGTGAGCTCAGTAAACAACACCATGCATGCTTTAAAGGTGCAAATCAGTATTATTTCACAGTATCTTACCCAAACTGTAATATACTGAATTTCAATTGACAGTTGAGATGTGAAACCATTGTGTAATTAAACTGCATATTTCAAATCAGATTACATTTAAAAATGACTACATAAGATACTCATGTTTCATCTTCTTGCTATCTCATCACTATTATTGCCTAAAAACAACAGTTAACCAAGTAGAGTCTCTTCAAAAGAAACTCTTGATGCAAATGAAATCTGCGGCTCCCTATGTTTGGCTGAAATTGCAAGAAACAAAAGCACTGTCATATTGGCTACTGAACCTGAGTGCTAATCAGTGCAATCATTTCTCTGCAGGAGAAATAACAATAACAGAAAAATTCACCTTAATAGATAAAGATGACAATGGCTAAGGATGAAGAAAAATTTAATAAAAAATCCACAAAACATGTTTTCTTTTGTGAAAGGCCTTTTTAAATAAGAGCTGCAAACATACAACCTCATTTTCCTTAAATATTTTGTAGACAAAATTTAGAACAAGTTTCTAACTTGAAGCCCACCTGTGAAAAACTTCAATGTCATTCCAATAAACGTGTTTCAACTGCAAGAAGTAATTTTCTGTTCTCTTAAGGTATGAACTAAGCAACATCAGAATCCAGGAAGAATTGCAGTGTATGTGTCCTTGCAGCAACTGTCATGAGGTATAGATTTGGATGACATACAAACCAGTATTGCATATGGTGCTTAATCCAAATGAGAGGCAAACTGGGGCTGACAGGAGTGGCTTTACTCCCCATGTCACCTCTCAGCTGAGTTCTCACAATGTTATTTGTACCAAGAGTAAGGGATCACACAGAGTGTGTTTAATCAGTTCCCTCTCAAATCTGTAAGCAGACTCAGAGGCAGAAAAGCAACTGATTTTGCCCAAGATCAGCAAAAAAATCCAACTCACACTGTGGTCACACAACTCCTAACGGAGCAGAAAACACTGAGTACACTGCTGGGACAAGTCAGGAATGACAGATCAACTGCCAGTTATTCCAGCAGCACTCTTGTGCAGCTCTGATGAAGGGTAAGGAAAACACATCCCTACAAGTGACCTCTGTGTAAGGTTTCATTAAGACAAATGATCAATCTGTTACTCTTGGGATTCTAACTACACAAAGGAAATGTATTTTAAGTGACTACAGCTTCTCTTTTAAATACATTTGAATGAAGCATCTAATACTAATTTAACTTCTTAGAGGAAAATTTATGCTTTAAATACCATTATGATAAAAAAATGGTGCAAAAATTATTTTAGTCTGTCTTCCAGTTACATAACTCAATGCTTCAGTGTTTTACTGCTCTTTCACATTTAGACGGATACTCAAGTTAAGCTTTATCCTGATTAGTTCATTTTTAATACTGTATTAAAATTTTTCTAGCATGTTTTATACACTGAAGCATGACAAATTTGTGCTATCATAAGAATATAATTTTATTTTTGTTTTCTCCGCTTTGAAAAATGCCATTTCCATGGAACTGGAGAATGGGAGCCTCCTGACAAGTGGGAAACGTTCCTTTGTAAACAAGAGGCAAAAAGACAATCTACGTATTCTATACTGGTATAACTCTTAGCTCAAACATTAAAAACTGTTGAATGTGAGATTCAGTAACAAATAAGTTATAAAAGTAAAGGGTGAAATAGCATTAAGCTATAATAGAGGAAAGTTATAAAGTAAGGTGGCATGATGCAGATTAATTTTTGTAGAGAAAAAAGATTTATCATGAGGTAGTGAAAGAGAAGGTTGACAGGTACAAAATTACCCTTTTACTTTGTACTTGGCCTACACGCTCCCACCTTACAAGCATTTGCTTCAGAAGTTTAGAGGCAACTGCAGCAGGTTCCATCACTTTGCCTCTAGTTTGTTTTTCATTCCACTGCAATGAAAGTCACAATTCAAACTCAAACAAGTCACACAACTGACTGTCCCAAACATTCAGCTTCTTTAGTTCTTCAGTTTCTTAGTACAAGGCTATTCTTTGTAAATTCTCTCTCATACCCAAAATAATCTATTTTACAGAAAAATTGATATTAAAATAAAAAACAAACAAAAAGAAAGACATTTACTCCAAGCAGAGCTAACAAAAATTCTCTGTACTGAATGACTAAATGAAAACTTCAGCCAAGTATGTACCCTTTCCGAGTTGTGAACATGTGAAAGCATGAACTGGAACTGGTCATAAAGTTTGGCTGTTTCCACTAAAGTCATTGTTTGTCATGGATTTCATTTTCCAGCAGCACATTAAATCATAACTTGCAAACAAATTCTTCTGAAGTGATACAAAGAAAGAAATTTTATTTCCTTGTTGTATTTTTAATTGTAAAAGACCAAAGTCCTAGTTGATGCAAAGTCCAAATTCACTGAAATGAATATTCTAAACACACAGATAACAGAGTTCTAAACACACAGTAACGCTGTAAGGAGAAAAAAACCCTCAGTAACTCACTTGTCAGCTGAGCTTTAGAGAACTTCTCTGTACAGCTGTGGTCTGGGGCACTGTTCTCCAGCTTCTGCCATTCCTGTGCTTGAAAGAGGAGAAGTCTAGCTGCTTTTGCCACGGCTACTGCTACGTTCTTGATTCTGACACACAGAACAGCATGGTCACCTTAATATTTAAAAAACAAAATCAACTATTCTGTCTTGATGTCAGTTACAAGCAAACAGTGTGGCACAGATTTGCCTTGTACTTAGCTGCAACACACCTTCATATTATCCTTAATTTTTTACCTCTACTTCCTGCTAGAAGTATTTATGGTCTTTCAGAAACAATTTCTATGTCTCTCATTAAGAAACCAGTGAACATACAATTGTCTGTGATGGTCCTTAAACAAACCTTAACTACAGCATAAGTGTCATTAACCTTCACTACTGCAAACAGCCTTCACTCCCCCCTCTTTTTAAAAACAGACTTCCAGATAATGTTTTTTCCCTTCCTCCCTCCCACCCCAAATTTTATTATTTTCAAGTTAAAGACAGTGCCTCAATAGTCTCAATACCTTGTTCAAAGTCTAGTATTTTATGATCTCTGTGGCATGACTATGAGCATCACAGGGTAGCTCTTAAGTCCAACACTGGAAGAACTTATGTGAATGTTATGGATGGATTCACGTTATGGATGGATTCACGTTATGGATGGATTAGAGCTAAAATACTTAATTATAGATGAAAGATCGATGTCAAATTGATGCAAAGAAAATCAAACTTCAAATGTTGTCTAATACGTCAGTCTACCTGTAGAATTAGAGAATGGCAGAATGGCTTGGGTTGGAAGGGACTTTAAAGACTACTTAGTTTCCAGCCTCCCTGCTGTGGACAGGGACACTTTCCACTAGATCAGGTTGCACAAAGCCCCATCCAGCCTGTCTTTAAAAACTTCCAGGGATGGGGCATCCACAACATCCCTAGGCAACCTGTTCCAGTGCCCCACCACCCTCACTGTTAATATTTTTTCCTAATATCTAATCTAAACCTACTTGTTTTTTCAGTCTGAAACCATTCCCCCTTGTCCTGACACTGCAGGCTGCATCTTGAGACACAGAAATATTTTAGTCCTTTTAGAACTAGTTCATTTGACAAAATTTATCTTGCCTGAGTAATTCCACAACCCTCAAACTTGTTTTCATATTTTCTTTCATATACTAAAATATGAAAGAAGACTAGTCTTCTAGTCAAGAAGACTAGAGTCATAGACTTTTTTAACCTAGGAGTCTCCTAAATTAAAAGGTAGAATTTAGTGAAGAAAAGTCAATAAATGTTATATGAACTACAGTTTAGCTAACATTTTGAAATATTAACAGAAGGTTCTAAAGAAGGCTTCACTAAAACCCAAAACAGTTGCTGGTATTCACACAGGAAGAGAAGAATTTCTATGCAAATATGCAACATCAATTTATACAATTACACATGATCACCTACACCACTCATCTTCAATTTTGACAGTCTTTTCTCAGATTTAAACAGTGCACTTTTTCCCTTCAGATCTATTTAGAGCACTTGTACAGTTAACTTTTGGACAGCGCTAATTAACTGCTTTCAAGTCACTTCATAAGCTACCTCCACCCTATCCATCATTCCTCATTCACTGGAAGGTCATGCTCCAACTCTGTTTTGCTTATGTCACGTTCTCCTGTTTCCCGTTAGATTTTGAAGCATGTGCAGAACTGCTCTGCCACGAAGCTCAATGGGAAAGAAAAACACAGCCTAAGCGACTGAAGTGCTGAGCACAAAGGAAAAGCAGGCTGACCAGCACAGCCCGGCTGGACATGGCACTTGTCATGGCTGCACACATCTCTATCTGTAAAGTAAAACTTCTCTAGCAAGCACAGCGGGCCACTGCTAGGGTTCTTTCAGCAGGATAGCGGTCAGGAATTATTACTAAGTAATTACCGACTAACAGCCAGAAATTATTACTAATAAGGAGTTTTTAACACGGGAAAGAAAAGCCATTGGGAACAACCAGGTGAGAATTTGACATCCTGATGCGCGGTGTCACCAAGACCACACAGCGACAGGGTGAAGCACCGCGGCCATTTGGGGCAGTTCCCAGGGGGAAGGAGCGATGCGTGTGGCAGCGAGAGCACCCTGCTCTCCGGGACAGCCGGCCGGGAGTGTCCGCACGGCCCGGGGACCCGAAGGGAGGCACGGCGCTGCTCTGCTCCGCTCCGAGAGCCACAGCGCGGAGGGGTCGCTGCCAGCTGCTGCGCCCGGGGCCGCCCCGCCGCCTCCGGCCACGTCCTGCTGCCGGCCGGGACCCCCGGCCCCGCTGCGGCGCTGCCCGGGCAGCGGATCGGACCTGCTGCACGTCCCGTAGGGGCGGAGAGAGCAGGGGGAAAAGAGGGAGGGAGAGTGCGAGAAGCAGGGAAGGACGGAGAGCTGCAGGGCTGACCCCGCTCCGCACCCCGCGGCCCCTCCGGCCTCCCCCGGTCCCCCCGCGCCCCAACGGCTCCTGAGAGCCGCCCCGCTCCCCGCGGCGCCGCTCCAGGGCGACACAGCCGCCGCTGCCCCGCTCTCGCGCCCTCGGGGCACCCACCGTGGAACTGGAAGTGCGCCACGGGCCGCCACGGCTCCCGGCGGGCGGCGGAGCTGGTGAAGCCGCCCCGCAGAGTCTTGCCCGCGGCGAGGCCCCAGCAGCAGCCGGCGGCGGCGGCGCTGAGCAGCCACAGCAGCCGCCACCGCATCCCCGGAGCCGCCGGACGCCGGGATCCTCCGGCCCCCCTCCCGCGCGGCCCCGCCGCGTCACGTGACGCCCCCCGCCGCCTTAGGCGCGAGCGGCCAGAGAGCCAATGAGGGAGCGCGCCCGCCCCTGGGGGCGAGACTGAGCGCCAGGCCCCGCCCCTGCGGCAACGTGTCCCGTTGCCAGGTCCGGCCGTAAGTTGAAAGAGCCAGAGTCGTAAAAGAGACGGCCACCGGTTGCCGCTGAATGCGGAGGTGGCACTTTTATATATGAATGCGGATATTGGCCCTTTTCACACGCCGCGCCGCCCCTGCTATCGGTGGCCTCCGAGACGGTGACAGCTCCGCTCTTGGGGCCGCGCGGGGAGCGAGGAAGGCGATCATTCAGTGAGCCTCTTGCAGGCGCTGCGGCTCTGCCCGTGAAGCCCCCGGGCCCGTGCCGCTGACGCGCAGCCGTGGGGGACAGGGAGCGCGGGGCCGGTGCCGTAAAGCGCGGAGGATGTCGGGGCGGGCGGGCCCCGCGGCGCCGCCGCCGTTCGAGAAGCGGGTCCTGGTGACGGGCGGCGCCGGCTTCATGTGAGTGAGCCCGCGGGGCCGGAGCGGGGGGCCGCCGGCGAGACCTGGCGGGCCGGGGTGCTGCCGCCCTTTGTCCATCCCGGGCCCGTTCCTCGGCGCCGCTGGCTCGGGCCGCGCTCACTCAGGGGCCGCTGGTGGCTCGCCCGTGTCTGGGTTCGGAGGTGGTGAATGCCGGGGGGCGAGCTGGGAGCCCCGTCCGCCTTCCCTGCGGCCGGCCAGGAGATGGAGGGACCGCCCGGCGCTGGCAGTGCGTGCTCGGCCTCGGCTGCCCAAAGGAAGGCAGCGGAGCTGCCGGAGAAGGGCCTGGAGCACAAACTTGTGAGGAGCGGCTGAGGGAGCTGGGCTTGTTCTGCCTGGAGCCTCAGGCGAAACAACCTCATCGTCTCTTCAGCTCCCTGAAAGAAGGTGGTAGCGAGGTGGGGTTGACCCTCATGTCCTAGGCAGCAAATGACAGGACGAGAGTACACAGTCTGAGCTGCGCCTGCGGAGATTTAGGGTGGACGCCAGAAAGAATTTATTCATAGAAAAGATGATTAGATATTGGGATGGGCTGCCCAGGGAGGTCAGGAGTCACTGTCCCTGCAGGTGTTCAGGAAACGATTGGACATGGGCCTTAATGCCGTGGTCTGGTTAACAAGGGGTTAACCCTTGTGTTTGGTCGTAAGTTGGACTCGGTGATCTCGGGTCTTTTCCATCCCAATGGATTCTTTGGGTTAAAGGCGGCAGGGCTTCGAGCCAGCTGCTGTTTCCCGTATCAACCCCCAGTGCTGTGGGCTCAGTTCGAGTCAGAGAAGGCTCTGGCCCGAATTAAGCTTGAGCCCCTCCGTGTGTGGAAGCTGTGAGAGGGTTAAATTTCTGTGTGTGAATAACGCTGAACTAACCTGAACTCTGAGAATGGGTTTCATGTGCACAAGACCGTGCCAAAGGGGCAGTGCCACCTGGTTGTCGCACCTAGCAGCAGTGTCAGAGACGTGAGTGATGGCAGTCACTGTCGTGGGTTAGGAGTGCTGACTGCTTGGTTCTCCCTGATATCCAATATATTAGCTTTAGATTGCAAAAATATTTTACAGTGGCAACTGAATATAGCCTATAACAGGTTTTTTTGGGTTTTATGTGACTGTGGGCAGTGCTGATTTCTTTCATTATAGGACGAACTTTTGTTCTGATTTTTAGTTTCTTAACCTTACATATAGAAAATTAGGATAATGTATAGAATATATATTAGAATAATATTGATGTGTTAAAATATCTTTGAATTTTTCTTCCATTTGTCTTGAATATATCCTCTTCTTCCCCCAAAACTTTTGATATTGCTGAATTTATTTGGAATTTGTCATCTCTTCATTACCTTAAAGCCAAGTATATAATTGTAAAATATGTTTTTCTTCTGTCCTGCAGTGCTTCACATGTAGTCGTCTCTCTTGTGAAAAACTATCCAAACTATCTGATTATAAATCTGGATAAGGTAATAATATCTTGTTTTCTTTCTTGATATGGATAACTGTTTTAAGTGATTTATAATGCAGTTTATAATATGTTGAAATGTATATGGCTTATTGTTAGTTACTAATTTTTGTTTGATTTTCCATTTGTTCCTGTGCAAAAAAAAAAAAAAAAAGTCAACTAGTGTTCAGACAAAGAGCAAAACTTTTCAAGCTCTAAGCATCTGTTTAAGAATTTTTGCAGTTAGGGTATCTTTTGGAGATTTGTGCTTTTAAAGCTTCACATCTGCTTGTGAAGTAGATTTTTTTTAAAATAAGTTTTTACTTTATTCTTAGACTTTCCAGTGGTTAGGTTAGGTTTGAGTAGCCTTTTTGCTTCCATGAAGTCCACTCACTGATGTTGTGTGGTATTTCTCTTTAGCTCGACTACTGTGCAAGCTTGAAGAATCTTGAAACTGTCTCGGGGAAGGAAAACTACAAGTTTATCCAGGTGATAGAGCCTTCCCTTCCACAAAAAGTGACTTTTTACAGATTTCTGGTGTACTGCTTCCGCAGTTTTGTCTCAGACAGGAGATGGATTTTGATTTATTGTTCAGATCAATATTTGGGTTTGCTGGGCTTGTGTGCTGAGGTTCCTCCTGCCTACAACAGGCAGTGCTGATGCTCATCTCTCTGTCTTGGGGTCTGCCCAAGGTTGCAGGACTTCTGAGAAATGCTTATAGCTCAGTTTGCTGAAACAGCACCTTTCTCAGATGTAGTAGATGTCAACTTGCCTTTTTCCTTAGATTCAGGTGAGGCTGAACTTGCCCTGACCTGTTGGTGACGCCCGTGGCTGTTTATGTTTTTGTGCACCACCTCTTTGTTTCAGGATGGGATTATATCTGAGCAGTTTCAACATGACCAAAGTGGCTTTTTGGTTATTTTCCTAAGGTCTTTGATTGTTTCCAGCAATATGAAATGTATGAATGCAGCATAAAAGCCTTGTTACCTGAGTAGATATTAACATTTAATTGCTGGGGAGAGCATGGAGTTCTACAAGATGTCCTTTAAACAGCAGATCCCTGTGTGAAGCAGGGGGGCAGTAACTAGGAATGATGTGGCTATACTACTTTTGAACAACTGTAGGAATCTCTTGTCACAAAACTTACATCAATATAAATAATTCCAACTTTTCACTGTGTTGCTTTTTTTTTTTTTTGTGGTTTGGGTTGTTTGTTTCTGGTTTTGGCTTTTAGGGACAGTTGATCACAGGTTAACATCCAGTATGCAACCAAGCAGTTTACACTGACAGGAGAAAATGTGCTGGAAAAGATAATTTGTAATGTGCAACCCTTATAATTAGAACTGTAACATTGATCCTGACCTTAGGAGACAGAAGGAAGGATGTATTCTCTAGTGGTACTGTAGAAAGGAAGTCTGTTTTGGAAAGTAGAACAGTAAGTTTAGAAAATTTGCCTCAGAGACTGTATAAAAGATATGTTTTAATCACAATTTCTGTTGCTGTTCAGCATACATGTACTAAGCTTGAATTTAATTTAAAAAGAATTCAGTAACTAGCCATTTAGTTCAAAATAATGTCTCTTAAAAAATATCGCAATTAAAAAATCAATCACCCAAATAAACAGCAAACAGCAAAGCCCTTACAAGACATAATCTAATCCCCCTTAGTGGAAATCTGCTTCTCCTTTTGCAGTACCACTAGATGTCCCTGCCAGCTTGCCAGACTGGGAACTCTTACTTGCTCTGGGAACTTGGAATTTCAGCCTCAGTGTTGGAGCTCCACGCTTTTGTACTTTTGTTGTGTGTATTTTTGACACATGGCTGTTTCTAATGTTAATAGTAATATAAATTCTGAAATAAGTTTAATTTAGGATTTTTAAAAAAATGGGTGAAATTTTATGTGTGGTCTTATTTTAGACATGGCATTGGTAAGTGGCCCAGAGCTCAGTTGATGGTGCTGTTTGTATCCCGTGTTCCCTTTGTAATGGTTTCTTATGTGACACTTGGTATAAAGGGAAGCTGACTATTTTCTATCAAATTAATTTGCCTTTTTTTTTCGTTCCTGTTTAGGGGGATATTTGTGAACCTGATTTTATAAAGCAGCTCTTTGAAACTGAGAAAATAGATATAGTGCTTCATTTTGCAGCCCAAACACATGTAGGTGAGCATTGCTGCATGTTTTGGTATTGTTTTCCATGGCTATACCTGCTCCAAATATATGCCAGTATACCTTTTGTCTTTTCCCTTCATATAAATCAAGGATCCAGTTTGTGTCTACAAATCACATGACTGAACATCTGATGTCCTTTTTAACTCAGAGGGATTCACAGCCTTGATTCAAAAAGTTCTTAATCTAACTGTTGTCTTGTTTTCATTGCACATCAATGGTAATGTACCTTTTTGTCTGCATTACCTTTTTAAATTCTGTCTAGACTGACATGTTGCTGACAGTGTACTGAGGGAGTCATAAAGACAGTGGAGAGGGGCTTTGTACATAGTTTGAAGTTTTTACTTAATTGGCTCCTATGTCACATGAAGAAACAGTGTGAAAGCTGAAGGATTAGGTATAAATCCCACTGGAATCTTGTCTCCATGCTAAAAAGAGAGAATGAATTATAAAGTGCATATTTCAGATGGCTGCTTTTCAGTATCACTGTTAGTAAGAACAATCCCCACCATACTCCATCCATCATGAGAAGAAATCCTCAAAGAATTCTCCAGGAAAATACTTCTTGAAATTGTCAGATTTGTTAGGCACAAAGTCATTAGGTCAGGGAACAGTTGGGAGAATCAAAGCAGCTGCTGATGAGTTATTAGTCATTGATCATATTACTGCATCTGTCTTTGAATGACACTTTTCTTACTGTACTTAGCCAATGCTATTTTAGATTAAAAAAATCCACGATTCCAGCCTCTTGTTGAGAACAAGGATTTTTGTCTTCAAGTAAGTGCAGGAGGTGCCTTCATTTAATAAGGACCTTGCTGTCTGACAGGTCTATATTGCAGCCTTCAAGTGGAACCTATAGCCCTGTCTTGCTAAATTTAATTTATAGCCCTTGTCTGGTAAATTTAATCAGAATTGTCTGTATTTTTTAATGTAGATCTTTCATTTTGGCATGCCCTGGAATTCACCTACGTGAATGTTTATGGCACCAACGTGCTGGTTGCTGCTGCACATGAAGCCAATGTGGAGAAATTTGTCTATGTTAGTACAGATGAAGTATATGGAGGTAGCACTGATGAGGTGAGTTTGAAAATACATGAGGATTTTTCTAGTTTACCTGCTTTTAATAGTGAAAACAAAGTTGAATCTAACTTTCCTTGGCCTCTGGAAATGTTTGACTTTAAGTAAGCACTGGTAGCTTCTAGAAAGCTGGGTATCAAAATTGTCCTGTTTTGTTTGGTTTTTTTGGTGGTTTTGGTTTTTTTGTTTTTTTCATAGCTTGTTTTATGTTGAGTGTTTATTGTGAGATTTGGGTCATGAATGGTGTCACTACTCAGAGATAGTATCAGAGGAGTGTATTGTACAGGTTTTGTCCTGGAGCATTCATGAGACTTCAGTAATGTGCACAGCTTAACAGGTGGGGAACTGCTTTATATTCTAGCTAAGATATTAACAGAGGTGTAGGCAGTGACAGTTCAAATAGAAAACAATTCCCCTATTACTGTAATAAATATTCAGATGTTTCTTCTTGTTGTGTGCACATCTTTGATTTTTGAGAATTTATACCTGACCTTAATTCAGGAAATATAATTTAGCTCAGTAAAATGACAAATTATGCATGTTCATCTTTTTAAAGGCATAAATAAAGTCAAGGAGCCTTTTGCCATAGTCCCTGGAAATATTAATGTACATCAGAAGAGTTCTATGCACTTTCTCATTAACACAGTATCTTTATAATTTCCTTCAACACAGCTTCCATCTGTAGGCTTTTGTGATACCTAAGGATGATATTTTCTTGTGTGTAGACCCGTGGCTTGGCTGATATCTTCAAGTGAAATTTTTCTGTCTCTGGGCGTTGAAAAGAGAACTTTAATCTCTTTTTTTCTTCTCTTTGTGAGTCACACTAGAAGTTCTTGTGGAGTTTTTTTTTGAGGGGAGGAAGGCCATTTAATTTCAGAGGCAAAGGTCAGACAAGAACAGTGAGTGTTTTAATCACGTTAAGGTGATTGTTACCAATCACACTTGGCTAGTATCCTCCTTCTTTGGGTTTGTTTTTTTCTCTCTTCAAGTGAGAAGTAGATTAAAGTGTCAGGATAGTCTGGAAGATACCTGTTCTGGAACTGGTCAGAATTGTTGAAGCCTTGCTTTGGAAGCTTTTGGGTTGCAATTCTACATTTTTTACAGAAATGAAGTTACACAAAAATTTAAGAAAAGACCTCTTTTATTTAGGGCTGAATGGTGAATTTGCTAATGGGGGCCTAATTGCTCTCTGAGGCAATATGAACCTGAAAAATATTAAGCCTCTCTAGCAACAGTAATTATTTAATAAGATAAAAATCTGAGTACCTGCTGCTGTGAGGTAACTCTGTTACAAGTATAAAAATATTACTGCTGGTACTCTGTCTGTCTCCTGTGTTCAGTAAATAGACTGTCTTTTGTTATGATCTTCTGTTGTAAGGGGACTTTGTTAGGCTGATATGCTTGGATATTTATGGATTTTTATTTCTTTTGTAACTTTAAGGCTTATCTGGGCAAAAGAAATTGAGCAATGCAAATTTTTCTTTTCATTGTAGGAATTTGATGAATCCTCACCAAAACGTCCAACCAATCCCTATGCCTCCTCTAAAGCAGCTGCAGAGTGTTTTGTTCAGTCTTACTGGGAAAGGTACCAAGTAAGTCCATGGAAGCTTCAAAAACATTGAAGCCTGTAATTTAGTGTCTGTATTTTGTATGTAAGAGTATAAAAGAAAAATCAGTACAGCCCTCACAGTGCCACCTCTTTCCTCATTGTTAGTCTTGTAGTTTGGATGTGTTAGAGAATCTCCCTCAATAAGTTATGAAGATACACTGCAAGACAGTGGGGACAAATCAAATGTTTTTAAGTTTTGTTTTTTAAATCTGAACTGTAATATCTAAAAATGTGCTTTGATAAAATGGTCGAAGAGAACATTAGGAATTTAAAGAATCCGTGCTAAGCTTGCAGGATACAAAAGTATTACATAGAAGTAGAACATGCGTAATTCAAATTGCATCAAGACTAGGCTTATGGTTAAAGCAAAAAAAAAAAAAAAAAAACAGGAAAAATCCCTGCTAGTCAGATTTGTTTAAGCAAACACATTTATCCACATTTTGGATACTTTAGACTTCTGTTCTTGATATATGATGTTTTTGCTATAAAGTTAACAAGAACAGGATGTTAATGACCTGTGAAACATATTGGCATAAGTAGGAGTAAGCCAGTCTTCAGTCAATCAGAAGCACATGTGCAATGTCCTGCAGTGCTTCCAGAGCTAGAGAGATTTCAAACATTTGTCACTGGTGGTGCTCCTGACAGGCTGAGAAGGCTGGAGGCCTTTGCCTCTTTGACAGAAATACCGAGAGCTTAATTCAGTAACATTTGTAAGGGCATGCAGATTTTTGTGTGCGTCTGTTGGTTTGTTTGTTGATCAGCAGGAAGGTACAGATTTGTACTGGTGTATGCTTTCTTATGTAATCACCTGTATGTTTAATGCTCTCCAGTTCCCAGTTGTCATCACACGGAGCAGTAATGTTTATGGACCACATCAGTATCCAGAAAAGGTAAGTTAAACTGTGCTTTACTCTGAGCTTCACTGGACCAGAAATCAGGGTTGCAGTGATGTTACTTTTTTCTCATGTGCATGGGATGAAAAAGTGTGTGGAAGAGTGCTTTGAAAAAAGCACTCTTGCAATTAATGTGATTATATATTTTGAGCGTGCACTAATGTGTCTTACCCTGAACACATATTTTTTGGTCTAACTTCAATTAGAGACTTATAGTTTAAATGAATTTTATGACAGCAACTTTGTTTTGTAATTTTTCTATTTTTCAAAGGATATTTTGACAGAGTTCCCCTACAAATTACATTAACTCACATCATGTTTTGTAATTGTGAGTGTTCAAGAACTAAGGGAAACATTTCAAAAAGTAAACTGAGAATTCAATGTCTGGTATAGAAAGGGATGTTCCAGCCTGCACAGAAAATAAGTAAGATGGAGCTATAGCATTCATATATAAAGTGAGAAGTAGTGTGAAGTGACTTGTTTTTGCCTGTGTTCATACAGACCTTGCAAGGTGACTATTTAAAACAGTTATTTGTGAGAAAAAGTTGCCTTTTTAAGTCAGTACCTGAATCTGCTTGGTTAGTGAATGGAAATACACTGTTGAAATGAAAGCAATCATCACAAGTACTCTTTGGAGTTTGGAACTGGTGGAAAATGTAGCTATGTTTTACAGTTCTATGGAGCTGTTTATAAATTGCTTTTTACCTTTTGTGGTTTTTTTTTTTTTTTGCAAATACATTTATTTTCACATACATTATTGCAGGTGGATAAGAATGGCTTTTACAGTACATTTTTCATTGATCTGTGTCTTGCTACAGGTTGCATGATTGTTGGGGGTATATTAGGGGATGTATTTGCTGGCTTTTGACTTACATTTATTCTTCTTTGCATATCAAATTGTAGTTACTGCTAAAAACACAGCACTAGGCTACATGAACCTTTTATCTAGTATTTTGCTCCTGTCTTTAGAGCAGGAAGTTAAATTTAAGTAATTTGAGTAGTTTTCAGTTTAAGGACTTTAATAGTGGGGGTAACTGTTCTGAAGTATCTGGGGCATTATGAATGGATCTAAGCTTTTAGATGAACATAATGTAAATCTTTGTGCAGTGAGCACACTGTCACTGGATCCGTGTTTATCTGTGTAATCTTAAAATTCTCTGTTGATTCTCTTCCAAATTTAACTACTTTTACAACTTTTTGTTTCTAGAATTACTGAAATTTATTGGATGTTTAAACCTTGTTCTGAATTGTTGATAATATTATTTCTAGTTAGATTGTGATTCACTGCCATGTGCAAAAGTAATGGAAACTTCTTTTATTTTTGAAAAATTGTTACATTTGTAATAACCAGAAAGATAAGGCTTATAATACAGTAAAGACATGTACTCTTACAAACCAAAATCCTTGCAGTTTCTAGGCTTGATATATTCTTTCATTAAATTTAATAAAACTTAGAAGTATTTAAAGGATCTTATTAAAATACTTAATGCTTCATAACCATTGAAGTTCCTTATTCTTTGTAGAATAACAGCTTCTAATATAGTGGAGTAATTATTTTGTTGTTGTTGTTTAATTCCTTAGGTTATTCCAAAGTTTATATCTTTGTTGCAACAGAACAGAAAATGGTAGGTAACTCACATTTTTTGGTAGCATTTCTGCTATAAAACTGTAATTGCGGTTATGAATATGTGCTTGTTTGTAAAATGATAATTACATAACAAAGTTCTGAATCACTTAATAGCAGAATTTCCTTAAAGTAAAGGATTATTTGCGTGTCAGCTACTTAAGGTACCTTCAGGCACCCATCTAACAGCAAAACTGCTAAAAACAGTCCAGTAAATGGAATGTGTCTATTTGAGAACTAAAATACTTTTTTTGTCTTTTTCTTGTCTTAAGCTGTATTCATGGTTCTGGACTTCAGAGAAGGAATTTCCTTTATGCAACTGATGTAGTAGAAGCATTCCTTACTGTCCTGAAGGAGGGGAAACCAGGTGAAATTTATAACATTGGAACTAACTTTGAGATGTCCATTGCCCAGCTTGCTAAGGAGCTAATTCATTTAGTGAGTAAAGAATTCTGATGCTTTTCTTTACTGGTTTTCATTGCACATATAAGTAATTACACAGACCTTCTGTAGCTCTGAAGGAGCTTAGACTTGTGGCTGTTGGCAGATCCTTGCAGCAGAATGATGTGCTACCTTTTCTGTGGCAGCTGGACTGTGTAAGTTTGCAGTATGGGCTATCCCGTGCTGGGCTGCTGTGTCAGTTACCCTGACTGGGACATATCCTGGCTGGCATCATGATTACCATTTTTTCCATGCTGACTGCTTTAATTTTAGTCTGAGAATGTGGCACTATTAAAATCTAACAGTTTGATTATGATGGTCTGGCAGTGCTCTGGATGAAGGAGATAGGTTGGAGAAGTTCTAGATAATTTTGATAATTTTGGTGGTTTGAAGACTCAGTATACAAAAGTCCATTTCTGTTTGTGGTTTATATTTTTTTGTTTGGTGGAGGTTTTAAATAAGATTTAAGTTTGTTAAGAAAAAAACTTGATTTTTAAATATATGTTTAGATAGCCCAAGATGTATGGGAGTGATACTTGTTTTTCTTCTTGACAGATAAAGAAGACCAGTTCAGAGTCTGAAATGGAACACTGGATGGATTATGTCAAAGACAGGTGAGAAATGTGGAGGATGTGCGGATGGGCTGCACATGCAGGGTAGTTTTGTCCTGCAGGTTTTCTGAGACCCTTAACCAAAATTTTTTTTGTGGAAGTGTTTCTGCTTTAAAGGAGGGAACACTTTTGAGGGAGTAAGAGCTGTTTTGCTTCCTTAAGTTTTTTTCTCTTTTTTTTTTTTTTTTTTTTTTTTTTTTTTTTTTTTTTTTTTTTTTTTTTTTTTTTTTTTTTTTGCTAGTGGATTTGATATCTATGATCAGGGTTCTCTATAGAAAACAGGACTTTCATTTATTGTTTGGATCTGTAGGTCAGAATGAATGTCTTGAAGGGGAACATGTAATGCTAATCTCTGTCTTCAGACATTCTCATACTTGTCATTACTGAAGTCTGGTCTGGGAAGAGGAAAAGTTTTATAGAACAACTAAATCTTTCCTTCACTGTAGCTTGGACAGTTTATTCAGTGTACTTTTTATTCAGCATCACTGAGATCAATACCATCGTCTGTTGCCTAGCTTTAGTATTTTGGCATGAATGTGACTAATTCAGACTTAGATGTACTTTGTAGTAAGACTCAGTCTCCACAGGCAGAAATATGTGCCTGTGGAGTGTTGTTAACTTTAGATTTCTATCTTAAGCTGAAGCTGCTATCTCAAAAGTAGATGTAAAGCTCTAAGGTACCAAAGTTAGGGCAGTGGAAAAATGGGTAGCTTTTATGGATATGCTTTTGCTGTGTGTTTCCATCCTTAATTTCAGGCTTGGTTTGTCTCTGCTCTTTTATATCCATTTCTTTTCTGCAGCAACAATGAATCTCTGCTTACTTTAGATAACACTCTCTCCAGAGTGATTAGAAATGATGTGTCTACTGATAGCAGTTAAGTATTATGGCCTTTAGAATTCTCACTTTCTGATCTCATTTAGGTTGTTATCATGGCAACTGAAGTGTCTTTAAAAATGTGCTAGCTTTTGTTTTTAAAAGAAAATGTTCTTCAGAATCCTATCTCAATGTATTAGAGGACTTTGATCAAATTGCCTTTGGCTCACATGATGTGAGTGTTTAGGAGTTCTCAGTGTATTTCACTTTGAGATATTTTTTTGTGTGTATGAACCATGTCCTGTTTAAACATAAATGGGCTTGGGAAAACTAACCACGTAGGAGTATGTGTTTCAGTAGTGTTGAGATCTTATCAAAAATTGTTAATATACCAAATATATTACTATATAATTCTATAATGAGTGACTTAAAGGTCATGGGGGTTACTTGCTATGGAAAAATTAATTCTGCTTCTGCTTCAGATTAGCATGTTACAGTAACAGTGATAAGTGCTTGGTTTGTGCCTGCACATGTACCTTGACTATTCAATATGCCAGTGCCAATAGTGCAGGATGCTAGACTGGGCTACCTATCTGCCAGACTATGGAAGTGAAAAGTTCTGCCATGCTTAATTATCAGATGTATCTTTCTGTGTTGAATCTTGCAGCTTGGGACTCTACATATTCAGTATTACTAAGTTGATGTAGTTAATGAGCCACTGTAATGATGCCCCTTTGGAAGCCTGTGTGTTTTAAATCTGAAGTATGTGTAAATTTCTGGGTTTTCAGGATAAAAAACGTGAATGCTAATATTAGAAAATGCTGGCTCTGTGTTGCAAATGCACTGATTTGCACAAATGCGTTGGCAGTGATTTTTGTGTTCGTTTTTGTGCCAGTAAAATACTAATTAATATTTATTCTAGTCAATTTCGAGTTGTTGACTGTACAAACTGAATTGTGTTGTTGTAGCTGCACTCAGCTGCCACGTATTATTTGAAGGCAATGCAACCTGTTTATGTTGGTGGGAATTTTCAAAATTGAAGCATATCTAATATTCCTTGGAAGACAGTGTGAGGTACTGCATGTCTAATTAAGGAAGCAATATAATCAGATTGTTTTCTGTGTGCATTTTATATTTCATCAGGCCTACAAATGACCTCAGATATCCAATGAGTTCAGAAAAAATGCACAACTTAGGCTGGAGACCCAAAGTGCCTTGGAAAGAAGGAATAATGAAAACAAGTAAGACTGACTTTTACACTGATGTAGGAGTGATGGGAGGAGGGAGAGGGAAAAGGGGGAAATGGATATATAGCTTAATTAATGAGAAGCTCAAGAGATTGAATGTAACACTTGAATTTTACATAAAATTGGCTGCTTTCTAAATAGTGAATTTGCATGACATAAAAGAAAAAAGATAATCACATTTTAGTGCTAGAATAAGTCTTGCATAAAGAACGTACAAAGTTTAAACTAGATTTTTTTGTAATGTTATGGGCTAAAGTCTTCCATAAAGAACAATTAGCATGTTGTTAGTCGTATATCTGTGGAATATTTGGATTTCCCTGTTATCTGTGGTCAGCTTGACTCATCAACATTCTTCCCATATTAGTTGAATGGTACAGAGACAATTTCCACAACTGGAAAAACTCAGAGAAAGCTTTGGAGCCCTTTCCTGTGACAGACCCATTTGCCCAGCTCAGTGGTCCATAGCCTGGCACAGAACCTGAAGGAGTTTCTTCTACCTCATATGGTCTTTTCTTCAAAGCCTGCAATCAAGTGGCCACACTGGACTCTTCATGTATTCAAGATACATGAACCATAAGTGTGGCACAGCTTTGGAATGGTTTCAGCACTTTATAGGTTGAACCTCTTAGTTTCAGCTTTCGGTGCAATACTCTATCCTCACTAAGTATTGATTTTAAAAAACTGTATGGAGTGAAGAATATTTATAATGTTATAAATTAATGTACTGAAGTAAAATCTGCCTTATTAAGAATAATTAACGGTGATTGCAGCTTTTGAGACTTGGAGTTAAATTTGTTTTAGTACTGGAATTATTCATCTGTATTAGTTTGTTTTTACAGTGTAATATATATAATTTTTGTCACTTTGAAGAATTGGGTTTTATTTTTAATCAAGGGGAGAAATTGCCTATTTTTTTTGAGACTATAAATTGACAAAAGCTGGACACAGCACCTGTATGGTTCCGTCCATTTCTCTGCTGGTGCACTTGTAGCTTTTGTAGTTGACTGATTACACTTACCTACACTATAACTTTAAATGCCCCTTTAAGGGGGGGAATGATGTCAAGAAGTAGTAGGTGCTCTTGCTGAGATTTCCAGAAGTATTTCCTTAAACTTTGTACTCCTTTGACTGTATTACTGTCTATTACATGTTAACTCCTTTTTCTTAGCTGTAATTGTTACAAACTTGAAATACTGGAACATAGTTAACATTCCAATGATCTTACTTCCTGTGATATGAAGGCTGCTTATGGAGGAAATTTTTTAAAACTCTTCTTTTTCTGTGAATTGTGGGTTGGCAGACCTTAATCAATGCAGTGTATCAGCATTTTTTCTATAATAAAAATTTTAAAGATAAAACAGTATTTGAGTTTTAATATAAAAGTTGGAAAAAAACTCTGTAATTCTAGAAATCTGTCAATGAATCTTGTTCACAGTTGATTTAATAATAAATATTACGGTGTGACTGGTTTCTCTTAATTAAGAAGAACATGCTGAAAAAGTACATGGTGGGTTTAAAAAATAAATATAAATTTCTTAGCTCTTCCTCTATCCTGAAAAAATTACCTTCACTTTTTTGTCTTTGGGGTGATCTGGCAAACATAAAAAGGACCCCTGTTCTCGGTTTTGTCACTTCAGCTTCTGTAATTGGCCAGTCCCTGATCATGTGTGGCCCCTGGGCAGAGCTGCAGGTGGCACAGGACTGGGATGCTGTGGGTACTCAGAAAAAGCTGTGACTCCTAAAGGGCCTCAGAAACTGGGAGATAGCTCCTGAAACACAAGTGTTCCCAACTTCATCACACGTCTGTGCTGCACGGTGCTGTTGGTAAAGTGCCACTTGTGGCTGGCAAGAGTCACTCTAAAAGAAGGCTAACCAGGAAGTTTCTAGGCTTACTGCAGTGCCAAGTATGGGTTTTAGGGTCTAGGGGCCTGTTATTGGAGGTGAGTTTACTGTGACACGGTGGGATAATGATAGTAGAATTGTGTGGCAGTTGCTGATGCTTGATTTGGAAGTAAAAGCCTCCATTTGCGACAGAAGTTACAGGATTTCATATGTAATGATCTGTTGCATACTTGGCTTACCAGATGTGCTTCTATGGATGAATCACTGAAATGTCATTGTCAAAATGCACACTGCTGACTAAATTCAAAGACTTCCTTAATTTTTGTACTTTTCTTGATTCCTTACAAAGTGCATCCTTCCTTACAATATCCATCTTACTGTTCTGTATTTTGTGCAAGTCAGTACCAGAAATAGAGAAAGTGCTGGAAAGATCTGTCTTAGCTGTATTTGTCATTGCTGTGACAGCTGCTTTGAGTGGGTTGTATGAAAATATGAGTCTTTCACATCTCCTTATACTGGAATACTGGCTGTGTTGCCAGTACTCTATTATTAAGGATAGAGATTACAGATAACTAAAATCTTACTATTTTAAACATGTATAAACCTTAGTTTAAAAATATTTTAAACCTTTGAAAATAGCTACAGTATCTTGGAACACTAAAAACGGTGCTATCAGAAATACACAGAAGGAAGCAGTAGGGAGTGATTAGTTTATTGAACAGAACTTTTTAAAGTTGTTCTTAATGTATAGATGCTGAAGATGCAAGCATTGATATTTGTATGACTATCCAAAAAAGTTGCATTACCTGGGGTGGATTTTCAATAGGATCTATTAATTTTTTAGTGACAGCTGTTCTAGTTTATTTAAATGTTTTTGAAGATTTAATTCATCCAAGTGTTTGAGATTTTTGTCTTAGTGTTATTACTTGTATACATATAAATAAATGCACATTTTAAAATATTGAAATGTATGTATTTAAGAAATGTAGGAGGCTTTTGCTTTGAGCTACTTTGATGTACAGCAGATTTTCTTTGCAGCTGAGTGATCTGGTAGGAGCATTTCTTTCACAAGGAAAAGTATTTTCTGTTGTAGAAAACAGCTTATCTTGCCATTAGCCTTCTGGCTTCTGTAGGAAGAAAAGGACAGAGGATCAACTAGTGAACTGTCAGTGTGGAGAAGTGTGATGCTTTCAGGTTTTGTTTCTCACTGATTTTGCAGGGAAGCATTTCTGCAGAAGGCAGAGGTAGTGATGTAAAATACTATGAACACTGTAACCTTTCAGTCTACTCTTTCAAGCTTGTGTCAGAGCAAAGTGAGGCCACACCAGTAAGAAAAATGGAGTAAATGTGTATGTCACTTAACTGCTAAAACTTTCTAAGGGAGAAGGGCTGGACTTGGGCAGAGGTTTGGATTCAGATTCTATCAGGAACTTGGGTGGTTTGCATCTCTTTTTGGGATTACTGTTCTGAATTGGATCAGATCTTTGGGAAGCAGCTCCTGAAATCCCTTGTGCATTGGGGAAAACCAAGATTGCACCTCACTGTCTTGGTGTGCCACAGCTGCCATTCAGTGCATCCCCTGCCAGCAGCAAGTGAAAGGATTTGGAAGATATCACTGTCATATTTTCTGGAAAAATCTCTTTGCCCAGGATCTTGCTCCTGGGAAGGTAAGAAGCCTCAGAGAAAAATGAAAACAATTATTATAATAATTATCTGATTTGCTTCTGCTGTGTTTTGCTGCTTTGGAATGTGTTTGGAGATTGCTTACCAGCAGGTGGTTGTTTCATTGGTTTCTGGTGTGAGTGTTTTCACCCATTGGCCAACTGGGGCCAAGCTGAGTCAGACTCGAGAGAGAGTCAGGAGATTCATTAGTATCTTTCTAGCCTTCTGTCTGCATCCTTTCTGTATTCTTTAGTATAGTGTAGTATAGTATTCTTTAATGTAATATAGTATCATAAAAAAATAAATTAGCCTTCTCAGAACATGGAATCAGATTCATCATTTCTTCCTGCCACGGGGGTCTCAGAAAATACAACAGGAAGACACTGAAGTGGGCAGCTGAGGCAGGGCCGTCTGCACTCACAGAATCAGAGTGATTCAGCCAGGAAAGCACCTTGAAGATCACCTAGTTCAAGCCCCCTGCCATGTGCAGGGACACAGAGCCCTGTCCAACCTGGCCTTGAGCACTGCCAGGGATGGGGCAGCCACAGCTCACCCTGCCAGCTGTGGCCTGTGGGGCATTTGTGGTGTGTGTGTATCAGCTCCACTTTATGCAACAAAGAGAGCTCTTTCTCCAAGGCTTTCTCTGGTCTGACCTCAGCACTTGCTTAAATTTGTGTGCTGCTTGCATTAGGGGGTGTCAGCTGTGGTTTAGGCTTGTTTGCACTTTCCTAAAATGATGGACTAGTAAATACCTTTTGTTGTCCACCCTCTACTTTCTTTGATGTAGAGAAAGACTGTGGGTGAAAAATGTGGGGGTTTTTTTTTGTTGGTTTGTGGGGGTTTTTTGACTCAGAATGCTCCATTTTGCTGAAAGTGTGTTGTTACGCCCATTAGACAGGCACAAACTGCAAATATCTTTCTACACAAGGAGGAACTTTTAATACAAAACCCCTCACCAAATTCTGTTAGGGGAAAAGCTGACTCTTGTATTAAATATGCTATGTCTGAGACTGAATTGTCCTTCTCTTTTATTTAATTTTGTTTTGCATTACCTTTAGTTTTTGGTTCTATTCCCATTGTCACTTCCATTTCACCTGGCAAAACAGAGATTTCTAAAAATAAGAATCAGAATAACCCATTACTCCCTAGTAGCTCTGATTGTTGTGGTAATGTATGAAAACTCTTAAGTCAATAGTGCTTTGACTTCTGTGCATGCCGTGACACATTTGGAGTTTATCTGCACCAGAGATCACAGATTGTGTTAGCTGCATCAGTAGGAGACAGTCTTGTTAAGGGATTATGTTCATCATTTCTCTGCAAAACAATCATTGCCAGTGGCAATGGGAAATCATGAGAAGATGAGATTTTGTATCAGTATGTTGTTCACACACCTCTTAAGCACAAGTGTGGGTGGATTTTTTTAACCTCTCCCTAACTGAATTTATTTGTGAAGAGTTTTTGTTTTCAGTCACTAGACTGCTGGCTCAGTCCTCAGCCTTTGTACTTCTGAAAACAGGTATTTGACTCCTGGAAACGTATCAGCTCCTGAAGAACCCACAAATGTGGGACAATCTAAGGAAAAATACACTCTGAAAATAAAAGGAAACAGGGGGATTTATGTTACCAAATGTTCACATGGCTGGCTTGGGCTGAGGCTGCTTCTTCCCCCCTTGAAAAAGGAGGGATTTGTTAAATTCCTCTAGTACTATGGAAGAGAGTCTTGGTGTTTTTACTAACAAGAGGGAGCAGCAGTGGACAATTTTGCAAGGCAGCCTCTCTCCCCTCACAGTGTGCAGGAAGTGTGAGTAGGATATGCCCTCACAGGTGGCTTTTCCTAAACCATGGGCTGTGCAAATCAGCTCAAATTTAAGATGTCAGTGCCCACCACAGGCACTAACATGGGCACTCTGATGCATCCTCCACCTTTTCCCTGTAGCCACAGGAGTGTGCTACCAGTTGCCTGTTGAAATCAATGCCTAATCAACAATGTGAATGCGAACTATTTTTTCTTCTTACACTACTTAGTCAGGATTTGTGATTTATGCGGACACAGGGAGCTTCTCCAGTGGACACAAGAAGGTGCAGGTGCCCTTCCTGTTCACGTCTTTTTGTGACATCATCATCTCTGCACACATTTTGTCAGGCTTTAAAATAAAATCCCTGAAAACTGAAAGTAAAATGCTGCCAATTTAATGCTCCTGAGTCCTACATAATGTTCTAGTTCCTGTTACCTGCCGCAACAATCCATGGAGCCGCTGCCAAAACACCTTCATTCTAATGTGTGTGTTGTGCATAGATGTCTGTACATGTGTTGTGCATAGATGTCTGTATTTGCATAATTTTGTGTTGCTACTGATTTGTCTTTAGCTGGTGGCATAATTTTGTTTGCGGGGACCCGTCATTGACTCGTTTGTGGCTAATAACAACCACTCGATTTAGACTATAAACTGAGAGCCAGCGGGCGACGGGTGTGGAGGGACAGATTAGTGGTGTCTCACCGCAGAAGGGGGAACACGGCGGCCGAAATAGCTCAGTTGGGAGAGCGTTAGACTGAAGATCTAAAGGTCCCTGGTTCGATCCCGGGTTTCGGCAGAACTTTTTTCCTCCTTTCCCTCGCCCTCCCGGGGGGCGGCGGGCGGGCGGATCCTGCTGCCGGCCCGGCCCGCGGGCTCCGAGCGCCCCGGGGCTTGGGCAGCGCCTGGGAATTGCCCTGCGGGATCGCTCCTACAGCGCCGGAAGGCAGTGCCCTGCCTTCCCGTGTCCCTTTTCAGCTCCTCTTAGTTTAAGCTTTTTATTTAGGGTGGAAGAAATGAAAGCAGCGAGCTTCATTCCCTCTCCCTCTCTGCCCTTCTCAGGGCGGCAGGGACGAGAGAAGAGAAAGTGAAACTGTGCGTGAGGAGCGGGGCGAGCGGGAGGGAAGGGACCGAGGGGGAAAGGGCGGCTCGAGGGGGCAGAGACAGAACGATCTGAGGTTGCTTCTTGCCAAAATCCGTAGCGCAGCTCAAAACTTCCCGGACCTCGCTGCTCCTCTACTCTCAATAGATGGCTGAAACTATTTTACTTCACAAAAAGTGTGAAAAGTGCATAATATACGCCTCTACGCAGATATTTACTATATGTGTTATGTTGTATTGATTAGTAGTGCTGTATTAACATTTTAATAGTACGGTAAATGTAGTTTTGCAGTTAAAATGTAACTTGTGTAGTTAAAATAGAAACTATGGATGTGGGATATTTTTGTAAAGAAAGGAATGAGTTACTCGCACCAGATAGCGGCCGCAGGACACCTAAATCTTTCGGAGAAGAATAATTTATTGCTTCATTATCAGAAGAAACGAACTTCTTCCCACCTGGCTCAGCCCTGAAGACGCCGTTAGGATTAAGAGGAAGGTGACACTGACAGGACAGAATCCTGTGTTTGAACGGAATTTATGCATCATGTATGAGATGTATGAATATGCAACAGACTATTGACTTTAAGGGTTAATCCTCTGTTAACGTGTGTCCTTTTTCGTGTGTCCTTTTTCGGGCTTATGCTGCCCGGACATCCGTAACTCTTTGTTTCTATTGTCTCATATTGTCCTAATTCAAATTGTCCAAATTATTATTACTCTAATTGTATTACTATTTTTATAACCATTTTTATTACTATTAAACTTTTAAAATGTTAAAAACAAGGGATTGGCGTTTTTCACAATATGTATTATGTTGTATTGATTAGTAGTGCTGTATTAACATTTTAATAGTATGGTAAATGTAATTTTGCAGTTAAAATGTAACTTGTGTAGTAAAAACAGAAACTATGGATGTGGGATATTTTTGTAAAGAGAGGAGTGAGGTACTCGCACCAGATAGCAGCCACAGGACACCTAAATCTTTCGGAAAAAAAGAATTTATTGCTCCCTTATCAGAAGAAACAAAATTCTTCCTGCCTCGCTCAGCCCTGAGATGCCGTTAGGATTAAGAGGAAAAAGTTGACACTGACAGGACAGAATCCTTTGAACGGAATTTATGCATCATGTATGAAGTGTATGAATAGGCAACAGGCTGTTGTTTTTAAGGGTTAATCCTCTGTTAACGTGTGTCCTTTTTCGAGCATATTTTGCCCAGAAAGAGGTACCCAGACTGTCCATAACTCTTTGTTCTTATTGTCTCCTATTGTCCTAAATCCTAATTGTCCTAATTTTTATAACTCTAATTATGCTAATATTTTTATAACCATTTTATTACTATTAAACTTTTAAATTTTTAAAAACAAGGGATTGGCATTTTTCACAAAGCCAATGGAATAGCTTCGAGGTCAGGAAAGCTGGTGATTAATGTCACCTAGTCTGTACTGTTCACCTGTTTCTTCCTGATTCTTTCTTTCCATGTAAATTGAGAAGAAAGAATTTGGATTTTCTGAAGCATATTTTTAAGGAGAGTGTCTGGTTTTGATTTGAAGACATGAAGAAGTGGACATTTCATTGGTTGTCTTTGGTAATTTGTTGCAATTTTTTCAAATATATACCTTTAATCTGGACCTGCCCTTTGTTAAACCTTTTCTCTGCTAAATCAGAGATCTTTCTTGGTACCTGGCATTTGGTCATTACAAAACTGTCAAGTCAGCACCCACCTTTGTATGGGTAAGCTAAAGAAATTAAATTCTTTCTGTCTTTAAGACATTTTCTCCTGCTTTCAGGTAATTTTTTGTGACCTTTTTAATACACTGACACCAGAACAATACACAGAAAAAAGGCTTTCAATATTGATGTCACCAGTGCAAAACACAGCAGCAAAGCATCTCCCTTACTTCTCTGTTCAGCATCTCTCATCTCTTCATGAGAAGGTGTCACTGGTCCTTTTCTAATCACAGCATCACAGCAAGCACTGGTGTTGAATTACTTGTCCAATACAAGGAATACTCACTGCAGATTAATATCTAATTAGTGCAAAGCAAGGGTAGTGTTACTTAGATCCTTATGATAAGACAGACAAGGGGTAATATAACTGCTTATATTAGTATTTTTCCTAAAGGTTTTTTAAGGTTTTGAAATAACATTAAGACTGCACACTTGAGTACTCAGGGATGGAAGGAAATGTTAAGTAGCTTTTTTTTTTTGGCCAAAAGTGTTCAATTATTCATCAAAGACTTTTATAGTGTTTTGGGGAAGAGATAGGGAGGTATTAATTTCCTGCAGATGTGGTCTGGCTATAACCCCCAATGCTGCTCTAGAGGTTTGGTTCCCTCTGCTTCTGAGTTCCTCAAGGGCCAGGAAGGGATTGGGTCTCACCTCACCCCTCAAAGGGTCTGATTTTTAGCAGGAATACCCAGGCACAAGGATCTATGGCAAATATGTGTATGTTAGTATCTGAAAATTCTATTTTATTGATAAAGATAATATTACTTGTAATGGCAACTCCAATCTCAGAGCTTTTGTGATGTTAAACAGAAATTTTGTGGAGCACTGAAATACTAATGGTGGTAGCCATGGGGAGAGTGAGAAGAAAATCTCATTTTTTGTTTGGTGTGGGATTTAGGTTGCACACACTGAATAAGGCCTGAAGTCTTACGTGAAAGAAGAGGATAAAATTAAGAGATAACCTCAATTCTGTAACTTTTAAACTCCTGTCTATTTGATTTTGCGGGCTGGATGCAGATTTCCAATGTGATTTGGCAGGTTCTGTGAAAATAACCTCAAGTGTTGCTGCTTTGTTGCTTGTCACAGAATATTCAGGCATTTTTTCATTCAGCTGTACCTTCTTTACACAATCTTTTTTTGCTGCACTGTAGGCCTCTTCTTGCCAGCAAACATTTCCATTTATTTTTCTATCAGCTTCTTCCCTCAAGATGAACCCCCTGCTAGGACACAAATACAGGCTGTCTAACTAGGCCTTTATGATTTAGCTCAAAAAGTTCCTTCTCTGCAACTGGGGAGCGTCTCTTCTTCTACAGATATACTCCCATTTGCTTTTTTAAATGTCCACCTAATACTGAAGTTAATACCTGGCAGGGATTCAGAGGAAAAAAACCTTTTCATGTGTTTTCAGCCTTAGGCAAAGATTCAAAATCTGGTGGATTTGGTTTATGTGCTTTTTCTGTGGGCATCCTTGGCTCCTGCTTCAAGTGAATGAAAACTGGGGCAGAAGGAGAGGATCAGAGAGAGGCACACCCCACCTCCTGGCTCTGCTGCAGTCATGGAACATGACAAATAATGGAGAAGCTCAAAGCTTTACTGTGAAATACCTCTGTTTGGAATTTCTGACAGAGGTGGGACAAAGTTGCTGTGCCTGGTGTTGTCCATAGGCTCAAGTTCAGGTGTTCTTGTGTGAAATGCTCCTCCTTTTCCTCCATGTCCTCCTGTAGAGCTGCACATCTATATAATTGAAAAGTCTCCTCCTTGTCCCTGAAGGAATTTCTGCTCTTGATATTTGTTACTGTCTTGTCTACCTATCAGCAGTAAAATTTCCTTCTCTTTGGATTAAAAATTTGGTTTATTTGCTAGAAAAGGTTTGTTTCTGTCTCTTGACTGAAAGAATTCTGACTTTGTCTTCTTCATGCTTTACAGACATCTGGTAAATCTTATTTAGTTACGTAGTGTGACAGGTACAAGGGGTTTAGAAAACATGAGTCAGGAGCCACATTTAGCTTTCTATATTTTTAATGACAAATCTTAGTTGTAGTCTATTTGGTTTCTGATCCTGTAGAAGAGCTAGAATGGTGCTTTTCAATTTTCTGGGAAATAAATGCAGTTAAAAAGGCAACAAAAATTTTCAGCTGATGATGCATTTCTAGAATCCAATAGTTTGCATTCAAGTCTTTATTTCCCCTGTCCCCCTGTGAGTGAGCAGTTTAGGAGAGCTTTATCTTGTTTGAGTTCTGCTCAGGAACCTCATTTGATCCCATTCCTTGGGAGTTTTGGGCTGTGATTGGTTTTGTTTTTCCCTCCTCCTTTTTAATTTTTTTTTCTCAGTGATTCATTCCAGAGTTCCTGTTTTATGTTTTTCTAGTAATACAGGACTCTTATTCCATTATATGTAGAACTGTTGAATTTATGGTACAGTTACCAAGGCAAATTTGGGACACCTAAAACTTAGCCTTCAGTCTTGCTATGATCATCAATGCTGTCTTTATGTCTCAGAGGACCCCATGGGTCCATTATATTTTTTTTTGTTTAAATGTGTATACATCCTCTTGCTTAAAGCAAGGGAGCATTCATTACTTTGTTCACAATGTTCTTGGAATTTAGACCACATGACATGAGGGATGAATATATTTTATTCCATTTTATATTCTCTCTTGGGTTAAGTAGTAGCATTAGTATTTTGAATAAAAATTGTGAGAGAAGAATGTCTTCTGAGTCAGGCTCTGGAAAGTTGAATGTAAGGTTCCAAACCAAACTACACTGTCACAATATAATTTCAGATATTATTTCAAATACTTGTCCTATCTTTTAGCTTTTAAAATTGTGGTACACAGTCAGATCTGGATTTCTTTCTTCATATTTCTTCCCCTGTGACAGGGACAATTTGTTGCATAGCTGAATTGTTGAGACAATTGTCTCTCCTACCTATTTCACTTCACTTTTTGTAAACTGGTGTAAATCTGCTCTATGTAGATCAGGCCCTCCCCTACCACAGCCATTTAGTGACATTCATTTGTTATCGGTGACATTTAGAATTTCAGTGTCTCTCTGAAGTCAAACTAGTCACGCTCACCTCCTTTTAAGACCAAGGTAGAGAAATTAGCACAGAAGACCTTGCCAAGATGCCTGTCTGAGAATGGGGTGTGCTGTTCCCTGGAGGTGCTTCTTTCCTTCATAGAGTACTGGTGAACATCAGGGTAACTGAGATTTAGTTCTCTTAACTTCCAGATTCTGGCTTTCTTAAGTGAATCGTACTTTATATTCTATGACTGCCTTTATAGTAAGCCCAGGGTAGACTCTGATGCAATAATTCTGAAGATAAAACTGCCTTTGGGTAGCTGGTCACCACAGCAGCAATTTGGTCTGCCAGTCAGCATTGTGTTTATCTAAATTATAAATGGCTTAAGCTCATATCCATAATATGGGCACTGGAAAAAGTGTGCTTGTTTAGTTAGGAAGTGACAGAGTACTGAGTCCCATAAACCAAATGATGATAGTCATGATCACTGAAGAAGTTTCTCAGATCTTGAATGAGGGAGTAAGATGAAAGAAAGACCTTACAAAAGAAATGGAAGTGTGCTCAATCATTATCTCAGAGAGAAATGAATAAAACCACAGTGAGGCAACACCTGACTTAAAAGTGTAAAAATGTGTCTGCAAATAATGTTTATTTAAATCTGTGGAGAGATCTGGCAGAGTTGACACAGGCATGTGTTGTACCAAAGCAGTTTATGAGTGTAGGGCTTTCCTATGCAAGTTGTGCAGGGTACGTGCTTCAGCTGTGTGTCCTTGGAGAGAGGAGAAGCAAAGTGCCAGCAAATTCAGAGCTTTGGAACAGTGTGTGTCTTTAAATAATGAGGAATTCCCACTGCAGTCAGCTCCAGACTTCTGGGAGGCAAGTTCAGCTGGACCACAAGGCCTGGTGAGGAATCCGTGAAGAATCTGGGGGGAATTCCTCTGTCTAAACGTAGACCTCTCATGCATATTGTTCTTTGAGTTGCTCTTCTCTTCTAACATGTGAACATGTTGTAGCATATAAATTGGTTTTCAGGAAAATAATTCCATGCATTAGAAAATGACTGGATAAATATCTTAAATATGAGAATCTAGGAGATGATGAGACTGTTCATGTGAAGAGGCTTTCTGGGCAATGGCAGGATCATGAGATCTTCAGAGCTGCTCTGACATTCCCAGACTTTGGCCTCATTCTCTTACATACTGGGCAGGGAGACAAAGGATGAGGTGGTGACAGGGCAGTAGCTTTTGTTGAGAGATCCCAAAGACATCAATTTGCTAGGAGACTGGGGAAACCTAGAACATGAACAGGTGTCTGAAAACCTCTTCTACAGTTTTCCTTATAAAATGATCTTTCTTCTTGTTATCTCTAGAGCTTTCTTCTTGTTATCTCTAGAGTCATTATGAATTATTTTGTAATTTATTTATTCTTCTGTTGATATACTGGTTTCCACGTCAGTTTACATGTAGAATGTTTTATTTTGACCAAAATTCTTTCCAAAATTCCAAAGGCCAAATACTTTTCTGGCTTGATACTAATCTGTGCTTGAGTACAGTAGAAGGAGCCTGAGAAACAATAGTGTCATTGAGGAAAAAAAAAAAAAAAGTGAACTTGCTGCCTACTTACTACTCAGGAATTCTGTATTACTTGTGTGAATTGTGTTTAGTGATTTCTTTGCATATAGTTTTGAGTATTCTTTTTCTTTATTCCCTCTCTTGCCACAAAAATATGGACAGTATTTGTCCCAGAAAGGTGTTGGCATATGGATATACTTCTTTGATGACAGGCTGAGAAGTTTTCTGTGAGGGGTCACCCTATGCACGAATCCAAACTACAAGGTAGCTGAAATACTGCTTTCCTGTACTTTCAGAGTAAATCCTAAATAATGTAATTAAAAATTGAACACAGTTTCAGGTGTGCCAGCCTTATCCAGTAGCTCAGGTGTGTGATGTGCTGGGTTGACCCTCGCTGGATGCCAGACACCCTCCAAAGCCACTCTGTCACTGCCCTCCTCAGCTGGATAGAGAAAGGCTTGTGGTTGAGATAAGGGCAGGGAGGGATCATTCAGCAATTACTATCATGGGCACAACAGACTCAGGGAAATTAGTATAATTTATTACCAGTCAAATCAGATTGGAGCAATGAGAAATAAAAAAAATCTTGAAAACACCTTCCCCTCTTATCTCCCCCTTCCTGGGCTTGACATCACTCCAATTTCTCTACCTTCTCTCCACCAGCAGGGCAGGGAAACAATGAATGGGAGCTGTGGTTACTCTATCATGTCTCCTCTGTTCCTTCCTCCTCAGCAGGAGGACTTTTCACAGTGTACCCCTGCTTCTGTCCGGGGTGCTCCCACAGGAGACAGTCCTCCATGAATTTCTCCTGTATGAGTCCTTCCCACAGGTGCAGCCATGCAGGAACAGACTGCTCCAGTGTGGGTCCCTGCGGGCTCACAGGTCCTGTCAGCAGCCCTGCTACAGCACAGCCTCCTCTCTGCACAGGTCCCACCAAGAGCCCTGCTACAGCACAGCCTCCTCTCTGCACAGATCCCACCAGGAGCCTACTTCCCAAAGGATCACAGCCTCCTTCAGGCATCCACCTGCTCTGGTGTGGAGCTCTCCCCGGCTGCTGGTGGGTCTCTGGTCCCCTGTAGACCTCCATGGGCTGCAGGGTCCCAGCTGCCTCACCATGGGCTGCACCAGGGGCTGCAGGGGAGTATCTGCTCTTGCACCTGCAGCACCTCCTTCCCCTCCTTCTGCACTGACCTTGGTGTTTGCAGGGCTGTCCCTCTCACATATTTTCTCTTCTGTCTCTGTCTGCAGTTGCCATTATGCAGTTATTTCTTTCCCCCTTTTAAATCTGCTATCCCGAAAGTGCTGCCACCTTCACTGATGGGCTCAGCCTTGGCCAGTGGTGGGCCCATCTTGGAGCCAGCTGGCTTTGGCTCTCTTGGACATGGGGGAAATTTCTAGAAGCTTCTCACAGAAACCACTCCTGTAGCTCCCTATCTGCCAAACTGTCAAGGCCAGTGCTTGTGGATGAGGCAGCGCAATCACAGCTTGGATAATTGGCATGGTTCATATGCTCAGATTTGTGGCCTGAAAAGTCCTTTGATGGTTCAGGGCAGTAGTACCAACACACAGCACGACCCATTTTTCAAGACATAGTGAAACTCTGTAGTAAATAGAAAGTCATTCAGGTTACTAATTTGTAAACTGGTATAGTGCTGATTCTGTGCAGCCCCAACAACAGCTCCTTTATTTAAGTGTGATTGCGTGGCAAAAACAGAGGAACTTCTCAGTAGTGACACACTAAAGAATGGACAGTGCCTGCTGTTTTCCAGTGATTAATAGAAATACAAATGTCTTTTTGTAATTTTGTTCAGTGTGTTCCTCATGGCGTGTCATGCAGCAGTAGAAAACCACCATTGCTGGCGACGCAGTGACGCCAGGATGTGGATCTGTGCTTCCTCCTCTGTTTGTCTGGGTGTTCCCCCTCAGCCAGGGAAGGCACTCCTAAAATGCTAATGCATTACTGAGGGCAAGAGACTACTGCTACATCTATGCCAGGACTGCATGCTGTAGTGTGCTTCCAGTGTTGAAAAATTAGGTGGTTGTGATGGAGGAAAGTAATCATAATAAAATCTGCACATGTGCCACTCTTCTACTCTCAGTTTTATTTTCCCTGCACACGAAGTAATTTCCATGTCATCCTCTACCTGCTGTTCCTTTTTCACACTACAACTTCTCTGAAAACAGCAGATTTCTCCTTCCTCATGTACTGCATTAGAAACCCATTTCTTGCCTTACGTTATGTTGCCTGCCTCAGTACCTCACCTTTCTCTGCGCTTACTCTTTCTGTCTCATATAGAGTTTCAAATAGCTGTAGAAACATTCCTATTAGTGTCTGAATTGAGCCAGCTTTGATTAAATGTCTGCTTGGACACATATTTTGCATACAGACCCACCAGCTCAGGGATTGGATTGGTTAGCTGAATGTTATCTGTATATTTTGAGTTTGTTTTGGTGATGCTGATAAGTGAGCGTTCACTTTAATTGCTTTCAGATATTATGTGGGTAACTTTGGTACAATACATTATCTGAAAGATTCAAAGACATCCTTCACACAGCAGAGAGATGCATTTGGGTGCTGAGTAGGATGGGGAGGAGTGTTTTTCAGAGGGTTTTTGAGCCAGTTCTTCCATTTATAACTCCTGGGCTTCTTCAACATATTTTTTCAGCAACTATTCACACTTTCTGTCTTTTTCACATGTTGTGTCAGGAGCAGCAGACAAAAGCCAATTCCAGGTAAATTGAATCCAAAGTGAGGAGTTGAAACCCATTTCAGAATACATGGTATTGCTAATATGCTTTATGCCTCCATAAATGAGGTAGAATTATATTTCAGTTTGTCTGTCAAACAATAAGTTTTTGATACAAAAAGATCTGAGAACCTAAAAGTGCTGATGACAGTATTCATGGTGTGGATGAACTCTTTAGCTACAATAATTTGCTGCATTGATGAAAAACTTCTTGTGGCAGAATGGTTGAACATCCATGGAAGTATTGAGCACCATGGACACAACAACCATGGCTTTTTTCATTATATATGCTTCTAAAAATGCCTAAACAACAGAGCTGGGGAAGGTGGAGGGGGAAGGTAGTGAAAGCTTTCAGTGAAGCAGGGGGAGTTGCCAGTTTTCATTTACTATGGTGTACCTGAACTAATAGCTATTGCTTCAGACCCACAGAATCACTTATCACTACTTTATTTTTGTTTATTAATTTTATTGCTGTAGGAGTTGCATTGAGAGCAAGAACTGCTGCACACTAGGAGCTTTTTAAGGATATTTTTGTCAGTGTACTGGACAGAACCTCTTAAGTGCATGTCTGGTGAGTGTATTGATCTCAGAGACTGGCTCCTGCCAGGTGGGTAATAAATGCTCAGCTGTGACAGTGTTGAAAGTCTAACAGCCAGACCACCTCTACAACCACCTCTGGTGTAATGATGGGGAAAGGATTAGAGAGCAAATAAGGACCATTCACTCTTTAAAACAATTAAATAATTAATTTTGCATGCAAAAAGGCTATTAGGAAGCAAACCCTTCCCCACTTGCCACTCAGATGTTTTTAGTGCAAGCGCTGAAGTTCAGCAGTTGGCAGGTGGAATCTCCACCCCAAATTTACCACAAATTACCACATTTATTAATTTTTGTTAATGGTACATCTCTGTCCTCTGTGCTTCCAGTTAGTTTTCCACTGCTACTGCTTTAATGGAAAGTATTATCTTGCAGTGAATTAAATAAAAGAGAAGAGGTTTCCTCTTTTATTTATCATCTGTTTACAGGGTTTTGATTAAAAGAATAAATGTGTTTCTCCAGCCACCTCAGCTAAAACAACACCATCAATTTCTCAAAGCTCATAAAAGACTTGGAGAAATAAATCTGAGGCATTCACTCTCCTGACAAGCTGCCAGAACCTTGCTTTCACACTGGCATTTTTTCTGCCCTTGATGTCATGTGCAAAACACGAGGATTTGTGCCGTGCTAATCCCTCTAATGAGGGCTTCTCCCAACCTCTATATAAACCCTGCTCAAAGCTGTGGCTGCTGGGCAGGCACCACAGAGTCAAAGCACCCATTTTTGAGCTGCATTTGAGGCAATTAGAGGCTGGGATTAAACAAACACCCAGCACCAGCATCCTCAGCATCAAGGGTTATTATCCTGGTTGGCTGGGGCATGGAGCTGTGGTGAGGCCAGGTTGTCCCACAGTTGTCCCACATCTCCCTGCTCTTTGCAGCCAGGTCCAGCAGGGAGGCACAGCCTTCAGGCAGCAGTAATGGGAGCCCTGAGGTTGCTTTTCTGGGCTGGGCTGGGCTACCTGAGCTGCTGCTGTCCCCCACAGGCACAGGCACAGTTTCCCCGTGCCTGCATGACGGTGGAAGCCCTTCGCCTGAAACGCTGCTGCCCGCCCCTGGGGACAGAGCCAGGCAATATCTGCGGGTCCCTGCAGGGCAGGGGACAGTGTGAGGGGGTGCAGGCAGACACTCAGCCCTGGAGTGGCCCCTACACTCTCCAAAATGTGGATGACCGTGAACGGTGGCCCCTCAAGTTCTTCAACCGCAGCTGTCACTGCACAGGTGAGATGGGTGCTGGGGGGAGGGGGTGGGGATGGAGGGGTCTGCTAACCTTGCTCCAAAGGCCAGAGACATTCCTGGTGGTATAAGGCATCAAGAAGGCTTCAAATATTACTATTATCTGAAAAGTTCTTCCATATTCATGATACTGTTAGTACTTCTTCAGAGCATCAGGGTCAAAGAAGTATTTTCTCTCATGTGAACATTTTGTGTTTTCCTCTTTGCCCATGGAGCTGTCCCTGTAGCCAGCAGTCCCCTTTCTCCACAGGGTTTTGGACCCTTCAGTGCTGCTTTCAAACCTCTATCACTGCTGCTCACAGTGCACTGAACCTGGATCACCGTGCATTGTGTGAAGCTTTATTTCACGTGGACAAGTACTTTGCAGCATGACATAGCCCTGTGCTCTAAAAGTCTCTCCATGTCAGGCTAGGGTATTTCCAGGTTTGTTAACTAAATTTATGTCTTCCACTGATCCAAAATGTGTCTGTGCAACCACCAAAGAGGCCATACCATCCTTTTCCTCCTCATCTCCAGCTGCTACTTCTCACTGAATGCTTGAGGTGAAATGGATCTGGGAGGAGATGTGCTTGAAGGCCACCCTGGCCAAAGGGATAAGATTCTAATGAAACCACTTCCCTAATGCTGGCAGGAGGCAGTGAGCAGGAAGGCGAGCTCAGGGCACAATAAGGTGACAGGACCTTTTCTCAGCAGCAGCCCTGGCTGAAGAGGGGTTAAAATGAGCAGGAACTGCACCTCAGCCCAGACTTCTGTGCAGGGCGGGCAGGAGATGGCACCACTAGTAGGACAAAAGGCACATCCCAGGCACTGAAATCTCTTTCTAGGCACATTTCAAATGAAACTTGGGATTTCTTGTTGAAAACATCAAGTTGTTTGAATTTTCTAACATGAGAAGAATAAACTGCTCTGCATCAGCCTGATTCTTAGACCGAGCTGAATTGTTTTATCTGAAATGTATAGCTCAGCTCACACCACCAAGAAAGCCCAGATCAATCTGGGAAGGCAGCACTGCAGAGAATTTCAGCCAAAGAGGTTAAATTTTCCAGTGCAGTTATCAACTGGAAACAGAAAGGTAGTGGCAGATGACTTAAATGGATTCATGGTGTTACCAAAACTCCTCAAAAAAATAACAACAGACTTAATAGTATACATCAATTTTTATCTCTTTCTTTGACTGGATTTCAAATGCTTGTGCAAAAGGACTTTTCAAGATGGTTTGCAAACAAAAAGAAATTGGAGGCACGTTTTTTTTTTAAAGGTTCTTATATACCTCCAAAACTTAAGTCAGGTGTCACATACAGACACAGATCCTGGGTCTCAAGAACACTGGAGCACATTGGCATACATCAATATTTATTCAGTTAAATTCATTAAAGCATCAAAATCTGGGAGTAAATTGAAGAGCATTGGAGGCAGACATGCTCTGCACAGGCAGACATTAATTTGCTTGTCCAGGTAGAGATAAGCACTGGTATTTGATATTTGCAGGACTGGATTCCAAGTTATGTGAGCAGAATGTAGTGTCCTTTCCTTCAGCTTTGCTTCTTCTGAGCTGGCTGCTCCCCTTGGCTCCTTAAATCCCTTGGATTCCTCTTTCTCCTTGCAGTTTTTAAAAAAATCTAAATATACCAGTGATAAAACAGCAAGTGAAATGCATCCTTAAGCGTGATTTTCAGAAAGTTTTCCTAGGCTGTACTCTGCTTGATGCTGTACACAAAACATTTCTGGGGGAATGCTAAGAAGTTCACAGCTGTGTGGGATTTGAATTAGGTCTGATGCTTTTACAATGCTGGTGATCATGTCTCCTAGTCTATTAGGGGGTTTTTGTGGTTTTTTTCCACTTAGTTTAATAAACTGGTTGGTTGTCTGCACACCAGCTGTAAGTGGCATGATGTGGTATTTATTAGGCATCCAGAGCTATGCTGCCTGTGTAACATAATGCTGGGTAACACGGGGTAACAGGAATTAAATATGCCCATTCAAAGGGGCATGGAACAGCACATATTTCTGCTAATACGGTGTCTTATCTTCCAAGCTGCAAACTGCCTGCCTGGAATGGTTCCTGGATTGTGCAAACTCCAACCCCACCAAGGCTCTTTCTAGCACTTTAACAAATTAAACTGCTGTGTTCCATCTTTATAGTTTAGAATGATCAGCTATGGGAAATCCTACAACCATGTAGCTGATTATTTGGTTAAACAGTGCCAACTGAACTTGTCACATAGCTGATGGCTATATGGTAAGGAAACTGGAGGAATGGTAAGGAACAGGGGCTGAGATTTTCCAATGGTGGGATTCTGGAGTTTTCACAATAAATTTTGCTTTTTGCTAAAATCTTAGTATCTAAGGAGAAAAGAAACAGAAAATTTTTCCATTTGTTGAAGCTGTTCACTGAGGAAAAATACATTAGCATCAAATTTATCCAGGTCTGGGTACTGAATATTTATGGACCCCCCTTCCTCCCAAACAGCCTAACAAACCAAAAAGAAAAAAGAAGATCCCAAACACAAATGTAGACGAATGGCTATAATGGGATCAGATTTTTCCCCCCCATTTTTAGGCTTCACCAGATAATATGCATGAGTTTTTCTTTAATTGAGGACAAATAGAACAGGATTAGAACAAAAGAAAGCTCCAGCTTTGCTTCCCACTTTTTGTGCCCTGGGCCATGGTCAACAAGCAATTGCAGGTTTGTCATCAGGATGCTGCACGTTTCCTTCCATGTGTTGTTTGCAGCAAAAATATAATCTCTGTAAAAAGATATGGGGTTATGGCATGAATGTAGTTGGAAGGTAGCAAAGAATTTTTAGTTCTTGACTAATTTCAGTTTTGAATACATTGAATGTGTTCTACAATTGGTTTGGGTGCCCCTCATATTATTCAATCTATATAAATTCTTAAACTGAAATGACCTGACAGATCCTGACAGTGTGCAGTACGTGTGAAGGGGAACGTGCTCATTTGTTTTCAAGAAGGTGTATGTGTTCAATTAGACCAAGGGATGGATACGTGAGTCCAACCTTGAATTTTGGGACTTGTAAGTGTTAACACTACAAAGCAGTGTTTCAGTGAGATAGTTAAATTTAGTTTAGAAGAAAACTATTTTAGAAGACTTGGGAATTAAATGCTATTTTGAGTTCTAAACGATAACATTGTACTGCTGGGATAGCAGTAGATAGATATACAGATCTGGTATAGCATTTTAAAAACTCAGTACAGAAGACTATTGTGAAAAACCACTGCAGTCATGTGGTGGCTAGTACAGATTGTGACTGTGATTAAACAATGACGTAGTTTGAGTTCACTGAGGAATTAAACATAATTATAATTTTTTTTTTCTGCTTCCACTTTCTAAGGTTTACATATGGGCATGTGCTGAACATTACTCTATTTTTAATAGAAACTTTTTGAGAAAAAAAAAAATCCTTTTGAATTCCTGTGCAATACATTCAAGCTGGGGACAGATGATTTACATCTATTCTTTAGCTGTAATCAAATTATCAGTTAAGCGGTGTAGCTGATATGATGGCTAACCCATGAGGTAAAAATTGGGCTTTTGAAGTAGTTATAAAATACATTTAATTTATTTGTTGTAGAGTAATGTGCCTGTGGGGTAGTACTAAATTATAGCCATGCCTTGATGACCCTATTAAATCCAGTGTAGGTACAGATCTTCCACATCATGCAGCCTGTGAGAGTGCCCAAATGAAGAGCTAGAAAGGAGAGAAGAGCTAACCATTTGTCCCACATGGTAGCAGTCCTGATCCCAGCCTTGAGAAATTGCAGTATGCAGGTGTTTCAAATTTAATGTTACTCCTGTTTCAGTGCAATAGCTAAAGAAGTCTGAAAGGGAGTCCTTTCTCCCCATCCCATAAATGATGGGCATTAAAACTGGTCTCTAGAGAAGGAAGAGGCATGGCAGCTGCCTGGGTGTCATCTTGGTGCACTAAAACAAGGCAGAAGATGGTAAGTGTTGAGTGGGTGCATTTTTACTGAAAAAAATTACACTGAGTTGATGGAGTTATTAATTTGTGTTATGCTTGGTGACTTAAGGCCAGCCATATGTTATGAAGCAGAAAATCCATGAGCTCAGGCAACCCCCAGGCTTGAGATACAGCAACAGTGGTGTGTCGTGACTGGTGTTAGCATACAACAGTGATGTGTATGTGTATGTCAGGTCATAAGAAGTGTATTTTTGTCAGTGCCATGCCCATGGATTGACCCAGTGGGAGAAGCAGCATGGCCATAGTGCCTACAGAAACAGTCTTGACTGAGTAAGTGCACTTTAAGTGTTGCTGAGATTGGGTACAGAAGAAGGCAGCTCTCCAGGCATGTGATCCTATCTCCAGACATAAGGGTTAATGGAGAACACACAGATGATATTTTGACAGTGGACATTCCTGGAAACAGTGGAACAAGCTGGGAGCATCCAACAGTGATAAGATCTCCTTCCTGTGTACCAGAATGACCTCCCAGGCTATATTCTCTGGAAACCACAAGAGATGATAAGAATCTCTGTTGTCCCTTTGTCCCTGGCAGAGCTTCAGGAGGGTTGTGCACTGAGTTCCTATGTGTTAATCACCGAAGGTGAAAAGATGCTAAGGCATGAATCCTTGCATGTTCCTAGAGTTCCTGTGTGCAAAAGGATCTTGAAAGGGTCTCACTGCCTTACTGAAAATATCTACTGAGCACTATATCCTGCTATCAGGAGGCTATTTTCCCTGCTCTTGTAGAGCTGTACCATTGGAGTCCACCATCACTAGCATAGCAGACAGGGAAGTTAAATTGTAAGAGACCAGCATTTCACAATGCTGTCATGTGGGAAGTGCACATGGCAGTGAGTGAACTTTCTGGAAACAGTAATGCATAATTTCCAGTTCAGTGGCCTGGGAGAGCTTTAGAAATAAATGTTGAAAAAATGGTTTGGGTGGGTCATAAAAAAGCTGGGTCTGATTACTGCAGTAATTTCTCTTTGAATTATGGGAAATCCCACAGACCTCCATCATTTTCTTGCCATTTCAGCTGCCGCATAGCGACAGTCCTGTGATGCATGGAGCATGTTGAAAGAAAATGACAAAAAGCAAGTTTTGATATAATTAAGTTTTGTGGTTTTGTGTGTTTCTGACAATGGAACATTGCCAAATAGACCTGAGGACGTGACAAAATTGTTCAACACAATTGGCATAAATATTGCAGTGTGAAATACCACTTTGCCTGGAAATTGTCTCCTGTTTGCAAATCTCCACTGCAGTTATCCTCACTTAGTAAAAGCTCATGTCCCATTGAAAAGTGACTGAGGAAGTGATGGAAAGAATGGAACCCTTGGATTCCTTCATAGATAGGATGGTTAAGGGAGAAAATCCTGCAGAGCATCAATTGGGTATAATTAGCACCTGCCCAAGGGAAACAGGTGACAAGTCATTGGCCCACCTGGCTCCAGATACAGTTGGAAAAAAGCTTTGGAAAAAATTATCTTCCCATGAAGATAATTCATCATTACAAGCTTTTGCAAATTTCTTGTCAGAGCCTGAGGAGGTTCATAGAGTATACCTAAAATACAGATATTGTCTGATAAAATTATTTTAGGCATCAAGACCTGCAGATTCAAAGGGCCCTTCCTGAGAGAGGAATAGGCACCATCAGAGCCTCAACAAGTCACTGCGAGTGTCTTGTTCTGGTACCAACCCAGACAGCACAAACCTGGTCCTGCACTGCCTCTGGTTCTGTTAGTGATGTATTTCAATATGTTGCTTATCCAGCATTGTGAGTACAGGCGTCCCTTAAATGACTGGAGGAATAACTGCAAGTCTCAAAAGGGGTTATTGACAGATCTTTTCATGGTTAATTCCTGCTTTTTCCTCCTTTTAAGGATTGAATTGTACCTGAGTGTGAGGGGGCCAACAGGTACTTTCCAAAAGTTCGTGGTCCATGATTGGAACTTGAGCAGTACACATGGCCTAATTCGGCAATGTTGCAAGATATTCTTGATATTTGTCATCTGGCCAGTTCAGGCTGGAGTATGTGATGGGACTAGCTATGTAGTAGTTAGGCTGAGTCATGAAGAATGAACAAGGCACAGATAGCGGAGTACACTGAGTTGATAGCAGTAATTGTGCTGTTCTGATGGGACCCTGAGGATACTGTGATCAAATAAATCTTCCATGTTGCTCACCCGCCCATATCCATATGATCCACACAATCTGCTTTGTTTCACATAACTGTAACCTACTTGCTTTATCTGGTGTACATCTTCATCCCCTTTAGCCAGTGCAGACCCCTGGCTTTGGGTGCCTTCCCTCACAGTTGGAATATGGCAGCTGAATCCAGCTGCTTCTGCTTGCTTCATGACAAAATGTAAGCCATATATCTGGAGAATGCCCTCATGGGACGCCATTGGGATGTGCATGATCCAAAATCTCATTGGAGCCTTCATGCTTGTGGTCCCCAAACTGAGCACTGATCCTCAGCTTCATGTAAACTTAGAGATCTCAGGGGCTCTGAAGCAACCATAACCAACTTACATTTGGTCCAAACTCTGCAGTAAGAACCCCCACATATTCTTGGCAGGTCTCACAGGAGTCTGCCACAGATGTTTACATTTCAGCAGCTCTTACCCTAAAAGTCAGACATAAGCTTCAGAGCCCTGTTGGTAACAGCCCTTGTAATCTTGAATTTGATAATAAGCCCTGTAACCCCCAACAATCTGAAATCTTGCTTTAATGTTAATTGCTCTTCTGGTCATAGGCTAATGCCTACAGCCTGAAGACATCTGCCCATCTGGGAACATTTCATAAGTCACTTCCTCATCCCCATGTTAGTTCAGCACCAATATGTGTGGTGAGCAGTGAGATTCTGTGGCATTTTGGAAAACAGTTGTCATGGTTGTTGTGGAATGGGTGTGTGGGGAGTTGCGGGGGGAGGTTGAGAACAGGTTAAAGAGTCAGTGCAGATTTTTGATAGCAGTGTGGAGAGCCCTGTTGCCATCTGCTCCCTCTGTCCCTGGCAGGAGTGCCCCGTGTCCCACAGTGCTGCAGCCTGCCAGCGCACAGGCAGGGGGCAGGTGTGTACTGCAGGAATGGCTGGTTGTTCCCTGGCTCCCCCAGAAACGGGGGAGCAAGATCCAGTAGGGCCTTCCTGCTGCTGCCAGCTGTCTGCCACAGCTTGCAAGAGGCCACACTTAAAGCAAGCTCTGCTTTCCTGGGCTCTCCCATCTCATCAGAGAGTCTGAGCTAATATCCTAGAGCAGGCCTGATTACTTGCCTTAGGAGTGATGCCAGCAGGGAATGACACTACTGCAGTGCTTCACAGGCTGTTATTGCAGCACTATTTAATAATGCTTAAAGCGTGACCAGCAGCAACCCTGGTGCTTTTCTTGGTTTGTGCTGGGCCCCAGATACACTGTTAAGAGGCACTAGTTTCACATAAGTTCTGTTCTTAATAGAACTGTTTTGTTTAGGGATTTTTTTTTTCTGTGCTTAAGGATCCATGTGAACTGACCCTGTTTTGGGTTTGATCCTGGAAGTAGAGGAGTGCTTGAAAGCCAGTCGAGCAAAGCACTTCATCACCAGCTTAACCTCAATTGCTCAGCTCTCTGTTCAGCCAGAGTCCTCACGTGCCTGAGGGCTTTGCAGAGCTCTGAGCACCTCAGGGCGTCAAGCCCATTACCCAGCACTTCCCCAGCTGGCTGACTGTGATTCTTGGCTCTGCTGTGGCTCTGGGAATCGAGCCAGTCATCATTCTGGTTAGTCAATTGGCAAAGCCACAAGTCTGCTCGGCTGCTGTCCTTTCCAGGAACTGGCATCTCTGGGGAAGAAGAGCACTAATTCGTCATTCTTCTGCATTGCACTGCTAGTTTTCCCTGATTCATAATGTCATGACTGATTGTTCCCTCTCGATCCAGGAAACTTTGGTGGGTACAACTGTGGTGAATGCAAGTTTGGCTGGACCGGCCCCGAATGCAACAGGAGGAAGCCAGCAGTTGTCAGGAAGGACATCCACTCCCTGACAGCAGAGGAGAGAGAGCAGTTCTTTGATGCTCTAGACCGTGCCAAGACAACCATTCACCCGGACTATGTCATTGCGACTCAGCACTGGAGAAGTCTGCTTGGTCCAAGTGGAGATGAACCACAGATTGCCAACTGCAGTATCTATAACTACTTTGTCTGGCTTCATTACTACTCAGTCAGAGACACGCTCTTGGGTGAGTGCTTTTCTTTTCCAATGGGCTCTGCAGGTAAAGAAAAGGGTGAAAATGCCACTGCTGAACAAGGGTTCCAGTAGCAGGCAGTGAGCTGTGGAGTGAAATTTGGTGGTGAGAAGCTGGTGGCCATCAGTACTCAAGGGAGGTGTCCTTTGGACCTGCCATGGTCTGGTCCCCACACCCCCTGGCAGCTGGAGCACACAAGTTGCACTCCTGGTGCATCTTCAGTCTGACAGGGAGCACTGCAGAATCTTTACCTGAGTGAACTGAAGTGTGGTCAGGCAGCGACTGACTTCAAAAAGATGTTCCCAATCCATAGGACAAGGTAGGAAAGGGGGTCTGCAGTGGTGAAGGCACAGGCCATGCAGAGATTTTTAGGACCAGAGGGCTAATGCTTTCTGTGGCTTTCAGCAAGTCACCAAGTCCCCACCAAGGGTGGGATTTCCCTGACTAACCACAGTAACCTTTCAAAACTTAGCTTAGAGGTTTGGGTATCTAACCCCATGCTTGCTCCCAAATTCAGATTCCTAGGCCTCACTGCTTTTCTAGACAGAAGTACCTATACCAGCCCCATTTCACAAAGCCTACTTGTAGGAGGTGCACCAACCAGTATGGCTTTTCTACCTGGCAGTCCCATGTGCAAGCTGAGCAGCCCATATCTATCTCCTTGCTGAAGGGTGACTGCAGTGGGAATCATCCAGTTTGCCCCTCTGACACAGCTCACTTTTACAGGGCTGAAGGAGGCAGCCTCTGGCCTAGCAGGAGCAAAGGCTCTTCAGGGGACAGGACAGAGATGTGGAAAGGGAAAGGGGAAACTTCTAGTGCTGCTGCAATGGTGCATATAAATGCATATATGGGTTGAAGGTTTCTACAGTGATAAACAAATCCATACGTGGTTTGAAGCCTCTCACTTCTCACCCAGCAAAAGCACTATGCAAGAAATAACAAGCAGAATTTGAAGAAATTTGGCAAAGGATTCAGGATTACTATTGGCATGGAAAATGCTGAGGTTCTCTTGATAGATGTATGGTGTAAGTCTTGCAGCTGAGCAAGAGAATGAGGTAATGCACATATTAGCCAGGAAATAGGGTTTTAGAAAGTAAAATAGCTTTTAAAAATCAAAATCCACCAAAGTGAGAAGAAATCTTCACAATATCCAGCTTTTTAGGGAATGTGAAGTTTTGATAAGCATTGAAGCAAATATCCACAGAGGAGTTTGTTTCACTTGTCCCAAGTAAGCTTATGTGATGTAGCTTCTGATGTGTTCACTCTTTTTAAAGATGCAGAGCTGAAGGTTCTTGTTTAACTCCACTCCAGGCTGGAAGGAAGTGCTGTCTTTCTCTCCAGCCTTGTTTGATGCCTAAATGCTATTTTTATCTTCCCTTTGTAGGTCCTGGCCGCCCCTTCAAAGGTATTGATTTCTCCCACCAAGGACCTGCCTTTGTTACTTGGCATAGGTACCACTTGCTGTGGCTGGAGAGGGAACTGCAGGTTAGTTGAACAGCCTTTTCTTTTCCTTGCACAGCTTCTCCCTTTTGCTCTGTCACTTTGTTGAGCCAGCCAAGGGTAAGCTACCTCCTAGGATAGTTTCTCACCCAAACTCCCAGGAGTATTTGCTCATTGATAATTTGTTTTGTTTTGTTTTAAGTGAAATTAGTGCTTTCTGAGTGCTGAGGGCTGAATGGTTTCTCACCACAAACAGTGATGTGTTATATTGGAGATTTTTTTTCCCTTCATCTCCACAAGAGAGGATAGAAGATGTGAAGTAACAGGATTTATTAATAAAATTGAAGAAACACCTTCATGTAAAACTTGGTAGCAAATATTGTTAATGTTGAAGATGCCATTTCTTTGAAACCAGCTCTAAATATTACTTCCTTTAAATGTGACATAACATACATTTAATACATGTATATATTTAGCAATATGCCTTTTAAACAAATATATATTAACGCGCCTGAGAGTCAGTTGCAGAACCACAGACTCATTTCCATTTGCATGACTTCTATATTGGCAGTGTTGCTGTGTTTCAGCCTTACAGATCTCTAATGAAAATGGTTGCTTATCAAAATAGCTGCAGGATCTTGCTTGTGTGAAATTGTATCTGGCAAGCAAGCACAATCAAATGCACTGTACTCCCCTATTAACACGAGTTCAGATTCCTCCCCAGGGCCAGTTTTCTGGAACGAAAGCCAACCACACGCACAATTTTACCCATTACCCACTTACATCACTCAAAGCCTCTTACTTGCTCAAGGCTCAATTCATTTCTGCTCCTGCTCTCCTGCTTGGTCTCTGAGTTGGCAGAAAGCCTAACATGGCCAAAAGAAGTGCAGTCTCACAGTAGGGAAACTAGTGACAGTGTCTCTGCTTAGACTGATTTAATGCCACAATCTTTTGGAAGGAGTTGGAGCGGCACTGTGAAAAGCAGGTAGTTGCAATGCAGAACGAAAAGCTGAATATTCAGTGAAATGTCCAGTCAAAGAGCTTGAAGGAGTCCCTTCCTTTCTCTTCCCTTTGGAGCTGATTCCAACCTAATGCATTTCTGTCCATTGCAGCGCCTGATGGGCAACGAGTCCTTTGCGCTGCCCTACTGGAATTTCGCCACCGGCAGGAATGAGTGTGACATCTGCACGGACCAGCTCTTCGGGGCACCGCGGCCCGACGACCCGGGCTTGATCAACCTGAGCTCCAGGTTCTCCCGGTGGCAAGTAGTTTGTAACAGGTAGGAGGGCACCCAGGGCAAGCTCACATGTGGACAAAACCTTGCTGTCATTCAGCATCGACAGCATGGGCTGCTCTCTCTCTGTTTGAGTGAGTGATGGGAAAGGAGCCAAGATCATCTTCTTTAAAACTGGAAATTGCCATCAGTTTTTGTGTAGATAGTTCTGTGTAAACTTTCTCATATTGTGGAAGTGTGTTTTTTAAAGATGACTCTTCTAGTACAGAATTTTAGTTGATTTAGCCAATTTATGGCTGCCAAAGTCTGAAGAGTTTCCCAATTGGCAAGTATCTTTCTAAAAAAGAAATGCCTGTGTGTAGTTTCTCTATAACGTACACCCACCTGATCTCAGCAGCAGAAAAACAAAATTGTTTTAGCATACAGGAAGCTAGAGATAGCTGCAAAGTCTGCTACCTTGTTTTGGATGAGGCTTTAACCCTGATATATTTAATGCAGTTTGCGGATTGACTTTGAAATATCTGAGATTTCACATGAAAAACAGCACAGAGCCAGCCAGAGCTTGCTGCCAGCTCCCCGTGGGAATGTGCTGACTCGTGTGAGAGCAGGGCTTTGACAGGGGATTCAGATGCAGGATCAGGGTGCTGTGACATGAAATGCTGTTGGTTACAATACCCATACATCATTCTTCTCTCAGCTCAGGGGCAGTGTGCAGTTAGTCAGACAGAGGTACCAAAAGCTCAGGATTTTTCAAAATAGTCTCTTTTTCTGGATACCTAAAGAGCTATTTGAAATTCCAGCTTTAGGTACCAGCTGGCTTTAAGTCTTTCCCCTACTTTTTCCTCAAAGATAAATAGGGCTTTGGATTTTTCCTTGAAAACTTGAAGTGACTAAACTTTTGTCTCACCAAGGTTAAACTGAGAAGAGCTTTTGTTTACTTCAAAACTTTCTGAAAATGCTGTTTCATTTCACACTGAATAGACCTATGTTTTTGTTTCACCAGTGTTATACTGTTTTCCTTCTTCCTTCTTTCTGTCCCTGGTTTAAAGGGTTTACTCCCCATTAGTTACTGGATAGCCTCTGCATCAGCAGGTTGTTGTTGAAGGCCCTGAAAAAAGAGGATGCAATGCATTGCTCTTGCTTTTCTTCTAAAGTGGATGAGGGATGGCAAGTAAAAAATCTGTTTTCTGTCATTTCTTGCATTTTCTGACCTCACATTTCCTTTCATTTTTTCCTTTTTGTTAAGAGTTAAAAAAAATAGTTTATAATCAGGAGTGAAAGTTTGTCAATTCAAAATTGAAAACTCTGTTTTACATTGCCTGACAAAAAATTCTTCCAAAGCCCTTGGCGGGGGGGACAAGGCATGACGGGAGTTGTGCTTTCTTTTTCTAAAGCTTTTCTAATGCTTTTTCTAAAGCATCCTCTGTGGACAATGAACCTGGTAAATCTTGGTCTAAATGACTGATGGTCCACAGAGGATGCAGGGCCACAGAAAGCCTGCAATGGTGACAGTCCTGCTATAAATTCATCTCCCAGGCTGTGGGAGGTGAACTGAGCTGCCCCAGGAGGTGTCCATCCCAAACCTCTGCTCCCTCATGTATAGCTGAGAGCTCTTTGTACTGCATGAGAAAAAGCCAACAAACAGGCTCACCTTCTCCTGCCTTGTGCTTCTGCCCGTTCCACGCTCAGTTTGGACGACTACAACCGCCTGGTCACGCTGTGCAATGGCACTGATGAGGGGCCCCTGCGGCGGAGGCCGCCCCGCGGCTCCAGCGAGCAGCTGCCCACCGCGGAAGATGTCAGGAGGTGCCTTTCCCTGCAGGAGTTCGACAGACCCCCCTTTTTCCGCAATTCCAGTTTCAGTTTCAGGTTTGTCCTTCGGCTCCTCTAGAGCTGGCTGGGTCATTGGCGCTCTTTATGAGCACATTTGTCAGCAAAACGTGGTTATTGATGGTGCTTTTACCCATCCACAGGAATGCGCTGGAGGGCTTTGATAAACCAGATGGAGCCCTCGACTCGCCGATGCTGAGCCTTCATAACTTGGTTCACTCTTTCCTGAATGGGACCAGTGCTCTCCCTCACGCAGCTGCCAATGATCCCATCTTTGTGGTATGTCTTTTACCCCCAGAGTGATTGACAATGGCTGAGGCTCAAAGGCACCTCTCTCACAAGAGATTTGCGGAACGAATAAAATGAAGTCCCTAAGAAATAGTTCTTTAAATAGAAAAAGAGGAATCCTTTATCTTTTATTGAACACTGCCACACCTGCATAAATGTTGAATTAAAAAGAAAAAAGATCTCAGGGTAAATTTGTAAAATATAAAATAATATTCTAGGAAGAAGAGCTGCTATTCCAAGTCATGCTGCCTTGAATAATTTCATTAGGTAGTATCTAAATCTAATGGCTTATATCACACAACAATAAAACCTTATTTTACAGCAACAGGGTAAGGTGAAAGTGGGGATAGTTATTTTAAAGCAGTAGATTGACGGTATGTTTCTTTGTTTTAAAATTTACAAGCTAAAAGGAAGTCCATCTAATGTCAGGGTATCTTGGGAAATAGAATATTATTTCAGTGGTGCATTGAAATAGTGCTGCACTGCCATGAGCAGCATAAACACCATTGTGCAAAAGCCAGTAGTTAACTCTGTTTATACATCTTTCTCCCATGGAAAATTCATGCAAATTTATTCTCCTCTTTGTTAGATTAAACCACAGTGTTTACATTACATATATAAATTCTTTATATATTATATCTAAATATTATGTAGATACATTTCTTTCTTACCTTTATTTTAAGTTCTCAACTTTTTTTTTTGAGAAATTAGTCCACATACTTTTATAGTGGTCCTTCAGATTTTTTCCTTAATAATTCTTTAATTCCTGCATTAGATTTTTTCTTACTCAGTGAAATTCATTTCACTATGCTGTAATTTTGTACAAAAGATTATTTTCTATAGATTTTCTATAGGATATTTTCCAACTTCTTTCCAGGATTGTAATTAAACAACATGAGCACATCAGAAATTAGATTCAGACATTTGTAATAGTTGTCTGAAACAACTTTCCTGTCTTAGTTAGTTTTAGATCTATAAACTCCCCTGATCAAAGTCATGGGCCCCTGGAGCTGTGGAGTTGGTGGCACATGCTCTAAAATGAGCATGATGGAGTCAAATTTCCTGCAACTTTCCATACTTGTTCAGAGATGAGAAGGATTAAAATAATTTTGAAAGGCACATTCACCTGAATGAGCTCAGTGGCTCCTCACCTGTGGTGATTAACCTGCCCATTTGCTGTCAGCTGGTGTTAAACTGTCTGGTGAGAGGTCTTACTGTGAACAAGCAGCACCAAGTGTGTATAAAGCAAAAGGTCCCATGCAGAAGATCAGTTTAGTGTTCTCATGAGCTTTCCTGATTTCCCATTCTGTGAATCCCATAAACTAGATTACCCTCTTCTCTCTCTTTCAAGAGCTCCAGCCACCTCGTGTGTTTGTTGCGTGTTTTAAAGGTGGTTGATTTCCAAAAGAGCTTAATAAATGTGTGTGCCCACGCCTGGATTTGCAGGTTCTGCACTCCTTTACTGATGCCATCTTTGATGAGTGGATGAAGCGTTTCAAGCCCCCTGACAACGCTTGGCCCGAGGAGCTGGCCCCCATCGGGCACAACCGGCTGTATAACATGGTCCCGTTTTTCCCTCCGGTGACCAACGACGAGCTCTTCCAAACTGCGGAGCAGCTTGGCTACACCTACGCTATCGACCTGCCAGGTATGTCCCAGGATGCTGCTCCTGACCAAGTGATGAGGCAGCTCACATTTGCCATGGCACAGGCATATATCAAATGAGGAACCTGTCCTGGTTTAGGGCAAATTTGGTAGAGAATTTCCAAAGGGGGCCCCTCCAGAAAGCAAACTCACACAGCTCCTCCCCCAACCGGTTCGGGAAAGATTCCTCGGAGAGAAGTGGAAAGAACCCGTTTGTTTAACAGGCACAGCAGCCCCAGCACACAAAATGAACAACACCGGATGACACCACTCTTTCACCGCTCTGGAGGAGATGACAGATTCAGAAAGTCTCTCTTGGGGGTGGTCGCTCTCTTATCAATCCCTCCGGTCCTGGGGCAGCTGCTGCAGCCACAAGGTGCAAACTCTCGGTGTTTCCCAGGTCCCAGTCCCGAGCAGGTTCGAGTGGTTCCAAAAAGGGAAAGGAAAAAACAGTCCAGGGGAAAATTCGGACTGCTTAGCTAAACTAACTAATGAGCAGAAGCAAAGAGCAAGAGCAAAGCAGGAGCAAAGCAGAAGCAAGAACAAGAGCAAAGCGAAAAGCCAAGAAAAGCCACATTATGTACTGCCCCGTCTGTGTGTCCCACCAACCGTGGGAGAGTGGCTGATAACAAAACCAAAACAGAACTCTCACTCTTCAGAGCCAGTCTTGAAGGCACAGAACGTAATATCCAGCACAAACAGAACACATGTATGGGGATACAAGCATCATAACGTCACCCTAGGACAGAACTTTTCACAAAACACACTAGTCTATTCACCTGCTCACTTCCTAACATTAATATTTGGCTACCTGGAGAGACGTACCTGGGTGCTTTTTGGTTTTTTTTGTAAACCTCCAATTTTAAAGATTTTCCATGTCCATAGCTGGGATCTTCCTTAGTATTTGTCTATTCATATGTAATTACCCTTGACATAAATCAGCAGAGACAGAGACAAAATAGCAAGAAAGCAAAGTATTTATGCAGAAAATCCAAATTTTGCAACAAGATATTAAAATATTTGTAAAAGGCAGAAGAGTACGATATGCATGAAAATCATGCTTCAGCTGCTTTTCCAAAGATTAAATCAGAGTAATTTCTTTCTCCATTTCAGTATTACTTTGAGGGGCATAAGGTGCTTATCTAACCTGTGCGGGCAGGAATTTCTTCTAAATGCTTACCATACATCTCTGTTTATAATCTGTGGAGACTGCTTAAAGGTCTATAGACTGCAAAAGATTGAAACCCTTGCCCTCAGGCTGCATTCATGCAGTGGAGCCCTGATTTGTGGAGGCAAGCTAGCTGCTTCTGCGATGCTTTTCTCAGGGGCGTCCCCAGGATTTTACCTGAAAATTCAAACTTTCCCTCTTATGGAGTTAAAGTTTTCCTCCCTTTGTATTACTGTCCCCCTCTCCTGCTTTGCAAATGTGGATGCCCCTTTGGCATGAGGCACCCAGAGAGGAAAAAGAGTAGCTTGTGACTCTGTGGCTTCTGACTCACACCTAAATAAATTTTTAGCTCTATCCCTGTCTGCAAGGCCTATGTTCAGACAATACAGCTTTTACATCCAAATCCTTCTCTTTCAGCTAAAAGAATGACTTGTTAATTGTACTTCAGGTAATCACATTGGAAATAAACATATATTTATACATTGCTGGTTCTTATTTGAAAGGTGATAAAGCAGTAACCAATTCATTTTGGGACTTTACTAATTTTTGGAATGATTGCACTCAGCTTTTTTGAAGACTGCAGATTGGGGCACAAGACTTTTAGCTTTTAGTTGCTTTTATAGTCAGTGTGACATCTCCCTTAGCCATCTGTCTCCTCTAACCCATATATCTAGACAACTTTTAACTAGACAACTTTTAAGTATGTGCAGTCCTCTTCAGAGTTTTTTTTTTTTTTTGTGATTGTTTCATCAAATGTGACTATTGCCATCTCAGTATATGTAGCATTCTTCAGAAAAGGAGGGAAGACAATTTTTACTTCTGAAAGCACAGATGAAAACACAAACATTTAGTCAAGTGGAGCAATGTTATTATAGGAATAAGCAATATTATCTTTGGAGATAATGGTTCTTCAGAAGTGGTTCAAAATCAGCAGATGCGATCTGGAGCTGGTCAGCAGAAGCACACTAAGTAGTGGTTTCAGTTAAAAGTTTGACAGTAGGCTGCTTTGTGGTCTTCAGGAAAATTTGAGGGCTTTCTGTTGACCAAAATAGCTTGGAAGCAGCTGTCTTGAAATGTCACAATAGAAAGAATTTCTTAGTTCATTCATAATTTTGGCCAAATTAGATGAAAGAACGGTCTTTTTGTCTTGTCAGTGTTAATCTTTTCCATTCCCAACAGTTAATTTTGTACAAACTGTTGAAGTTTAAATTCAGCTGTAGACTTCTCTGGCAGGAAGCATCTCCAGCTCTGGTATGTGTCTCAGTTATGTGGTGTGCTTTGAATTTTGCCTGTGGCCAGTAGGTCACTAAGCTGCACAAGTAATTGTAATTATCAGCATGTAGGAATTATTATGTCTTCTGTGTAATTTGCAAAATTGAATTATGTGCAGTCCTCACTTCAGTTGTTTCATATTTCCAGGTTCCCTTGACGAAACCCAAGCATGGGCTGTCATGGTTGGATCCACAATTGGAGGAGCACTTGTAGCTCTGGCTGTGCTTGTTTTGCTGCTTGTGCTTTTCCAGCACCGAAGGCACAGAAGAGGTTTTGAACCCCTGATGAATGTGAGCTTCAGCCCCAAGAAGTACATGGGAGAAGCCTAGTGCCCTCTCTTTCTTTGCTTGCTCTTGTAGGAAGCGACCTTGATTGCCTTACTGGTATCTTAGCTGAGACTTTATCGCACACTCCTCTGGCAGCTGACTAAATTGTTCTCATTCAGGTTTTTCCCGTTATCTTGTGAATTGTAATGCGTGAAGTCTCTGGGTACATATGAGAAAGGCCCAAGTCAGGCTGGATTTTTTCTCATTACTAAATGTTATCTGGAGTGTGTGACACTTGTAAATCATCCTCTAGAGATTTAGATCAAGACAGTTGAGAATCCAAATAGGAGAAAACTGACTTGAATAACCAAGATAATTTTTCACCTCAACATGTCCTTGATTTCATTTAGCAGCATTAGGATGTGCTGAAAGTTAATAATTCTACATTTATATTTGAATAATACATTATTTTACAGTTATCAATAAATATTCTGAATAACATAGTCTTGTTTTAAGGTTCAAAATGTTTCATTTGACAAAATACTATAGTAACTCCCTGGTTACAGTTTACTTCAGAAACATGATAAATTCTGTATGTTATTTCCAATAAAGTTGATGACAGCAATAGGTAAACTCCAAAACTCCAACTCCTAACATTTAAGATCAGGAGTTCCCTGACACCTAGATATACACTTGTGTTTTACCTCTGTCTTAGGGACCTTGGACAGAAGTTGATAGTGGGGCTTAACTTTTTTGTCTCTGATGCACTGTTCTATGAATCTAGACATAAACTTCCAAATTTCCAAAGTCTAGGATGCAGGACTCAAGGTAACAAGACTAAGATGGCTTGCATTACTCAGGTGTGCAGATGGGGAATCAGGTTTGGATGTGGCAGTTGCTAGATCACATCCTATTCCTTTATACATTCCCTTTATACTTCTTTGTTTAGACAGAGATTTGAAGCCCATTTGTGTAGTTCTCCAGTTTTATCTTGGAACAGGTCTTTTTACATAGAAATGACATCTTGAACAGATCCTGTCAGCTTTGGTGCTTGATATATTCATTAATGGAGTATTCAGACTTCGTGTATTGTGGAGTCATGAGTCTTATAGAACCTTTGCTTTTTTAGCCTTTAATAAAAATTCAGTTAGTAACATTTCCTGGCATTCCTTTTAGGCCTGCTAAATACTACCTATGTGGGCTAGAAAGAAGATGGTTTTCACATATACTTAGCTTTGAATATGTGTAACTCACAAAACTTACCTTTAAAATGCAGACTTTTGGGTCAGACAAAGTTGTGATTTGCTGATCACAGGGTCAGATAGCCTTTGCTCCATGAGATGGACAGCAGTCTGCTGCCATTTCTGCTGTTTTGTATCCCAGTGCACTTGTTCCTTGATTATGTCCAAGATGTCACTTTTTGTACAGCAGCACAGCTCAGTACATTGTTTCCCAACTCAGGCTGTCTTTTGGGAGTTTTATTATTTAGAGACTGGTGTTATCTGATGCTGAAGACAGCAGATGAGGTCTCCGGAGATCTAGCTTACACACAAGTTGCATTAGCTGACCCTGATGTGTGTCAGAAGGTAACTAGGTCTGAGATCTCCCTGTGCCTTTCTCAGGGAGCTGTCAGCTGTTTTCCAGCACTACAAGGGTGTTCATACAGAATCCCAGAACACTTTGGGTCCAGATCCTCTAGTCCAGCTCCTCTGCAGTGAGCAGGAACATCTTTAGTATGCTCAGAGTCCTATTTAACCTGATCTTGAATGTTCGCAGGGATGGGGCATCCAGCACCTCTCTGGGCAAACTCTGAGAGTGTTTCACCATCCTCATTGTAATAAATTTATTCCTTGTGTCCAGTCCAAATCGACCCTCTTTTAGTTTGAAACCATTACCCCTTGACCTATTGCAAAAAGTCCCATTAAAAAATTTTGTATCCATTTTTCTTATAAGCCCCATTTGAGTATTGAAAGGCTGCAGCAAGGTCTCCCTGGAGCCTTCTCTTCTCCAGGCTGGACAACCTAGAAATGCACCAGTTCATGCTAAACTCTAAGTTAGAGAGATGACTGTTGGATGGAGATGGACACATTTTTGTCCTTTGTGGGATCTGGATGCCAAAATTTACGAGGCACTCTAGACTTCTGTTTCCAAGGGTGGGTGAGAATTTTCCTTGGGCTCACAGGGTGCCCAGCTAGCTTCATCACCTTGGAAGTTTGGATGCTGTTGCCCCAAGGATTTGCTTTGCAAACTGCCCTGGTAATGGGCATGTGACAGTGGCAGTGGGGTAGAGGAAGGAAAGAAAGAGGGAGAAATGTAAAAAATGTAGCACAGCACCTAACTTGTTAAAACACATTTTGCCTAAGAGCCTGTGGGTAAAGCAAAGGAGAGTTGTTCCTGTCTCACAAGTAAACTGAGTGGAAAGGTGTTTTCCTTTCCAGAAGAAGAGCAATGAAACCATTAGATTGTGATGCTATGCACATAACAAACCATTGTGATGCTATGCACATAACAATTCCTAGGATCAAAGATCCATACATTCCTCCTTTCACTGGCTGGAGCTTAGTTTGGTAATTAGGGCTTTAAAAATGTGAGGGGACTTTACAGCTGCGTATAAAAATCTGCAGCTGTATCGAGAGCACAACCTGCCCTCTCGTGGCTTACTGGAATATTACTGGTGACACCCGAAAGCTCTTTTCCTCCCTTTTAAAAATGTACAGTATTGTGCTAGCAACCAAGAAAAGTTGCGTCTTTGGTGAAGGAAAGACACACAGGCCATCTTTGTATGAAATGCTTAAAAAGAAAGGAAACAAAGTATGGGCACTTTAAAGAACAGATGGAGGAAATCCTGCAACAAGTCTGACTGTAAAGGTTGGTTTCACATGTTTTGATATTCCATTCATCCCAAACAACACAGTATGCATTTTTTGTTGGTGTTTTATGCAGGTGTTACTAAATATCTACCGTCTCTAGGTTGTCCTGAGGCTGCTGGGTTGGGATGAAGACGGATGCTCAAAAGCTCCCACAGATGCCTAAACTGATGGGAAGAATGCTGAAAACATAGTATCCCAAATCTCCACAGAGCCCAGTACACCCTGGGATTTTCATCCTACAAATCAGTGCAAAGCATAACCTCAGCTGGTGCCCATGGACCACCTCTGCCCTTCACATTTCCCCTTCACATTCCTGATTACACAGCCACCCAGTCCAGCCCAGGGAGCAAAGATGAAGGATCAGCACATCTGTCTTTGTGTGCTTTTTACTCAAGGCACTTCGCTAACAGATGGGAGGTGCACTGCTGAATGGCTTCAAGCTGAGATGGGTGTAATTATCACCACCCCTGCCCCCTCTAAAATAATTCCTTCTGAATTGCTGCTTTCTTCTGAGAAAATGCACACAGGAGCTATAAATGAGATGTTTGAGCTCTGGAGAAGTACTCAAAACCATCCCTTAGCCTTTTTTGTTAGCTAGACCCATGCAGCTTTCAGCTTTGTATGTAGGGCTTTTGAGTGGATCATCTTTCTGAGGAGTTGAATGCTCTCTGGTCACTAGTTAATTGCTCTCTCATCTGGGTGAACTGGATCTGTGGGCAGCTAATGCCTCTTTCTGAGCCACTCAGTAGATCAGGTGCCACAATTTTGACACTGCAGTGAACTGATGAAAGCCACATCATCTCTGTCAGTCGTGGCTTGTGCTTTTGTGAAAATTATTTTCATGGAAATATTCTTAAGGAATTAGTGAGACCCTGTTTTCTGAATGAAACTAAATCTCATTCCTGTCTGTTTAACTAAATGCTTGAAATGGAATTTGTTCCAATTTTGTCCTGATTTAGGAAAGAAGTGATGTAAAGCTACCATGTCTCATGACTATTACTGTAAAATTTTAATTTTAATTTTTCAACATGCCTATGCTTGTGATGGCAGAAAAGAGAAGGAAAAGAAGCAGATTGAAAGACTATCAGTTAAATTTAGTAGGGAAAGTACACACTTACAGAACTAGGCATGTAGGCTGATAGCTACCAGGAAGGAAATTTTTTTCCTGAAATACTGGCTGTGCCCTGTTGTGCAGTGCATGCAGCCAGTGATGTACCCTGCACACAGGTGCCTGCACTGAGTCAGGTTATGAACAAAGCTGTGTCTATGATCCTGCTCTGCTTCAGTGCTCCTGCAGCTGAGAGACAGCAGATATTCATTATCCAGGGCTTTTTACTGAAATTAGGCTTTCCAAGACCTGGCTGGCCAGACAAAGTGGTACCAGTACTGTGCATATTTTTTACACACCAGCTTCTTCTTGTGAAGGGGCATTCATCTTCTCTTCCATGGATAACAAAAGTACCTCTGCACAAATTAGGATAACATATAAACCATTTCACTGTATGAATCCAAAACCATGCTCCATGACCAACAGGATGAAATATGAAAAGAAAGCTCCAGGTATTCACCAAACTGCAGAATCAGCAGGTCCTGATCTTCTTCACAAATCCTGTCTGTACTTGTGATGATGTTACCATTGCCACGTGTTCCCACTTCAAAGGTCTCATTTTTCCTTGGGCCAGGACAGATAGGTTTTGAAGGATAGTGACAAAGTTGGTAAATCTGACTGCGAGAGTGAGAAACCTCAACACACCAAGCTTTTCAGTAGAGACCAAATAAGCAGTGAGGTCTCTTCCACATCACATAATCCATCCCTGTTTGTATCTCCTCCCTCACTGCCTTGTTCTCTCTAGCCTCTTGCTGGAGCATCTTCAACAAGCAGGTGGGAAAGAAAGTATGGGTGGACTGCAGCTATTGCCCTTGGCAGCACTTCCAAGTGCCTGAAGAAAGGAAGCAGTCATGGAGTCTCTATCCTTATCTCTGTCCTCAGGCTTTCTCACAGATTAGATTAAAAAGATTCTTTCCAGCACCATTGTTTTGCCTGTCATGGATCTCCTTCTGTGGCTTCTGATTTTCTGCGACTGTGTAGCAGAGAGCTCAGCTGTCTGTTCTGAAAATGGTGAGTTGTGTTATGTGGATTTATGACTGGGAGACAAATGCTTAAATGTTCAGTGGTAAAGCAACAAATTCTCCCTTGCAGCTTCCTTCACTGGCAATTTCATTGCTGCATCCAGGCTGCTTCCAGGCCTGTTTCCCTGTCATCCGTTTGGTCTATTCTGTCTCTTACCAGATTTTTTAAAAATTTCTGACTTAGAAGAAGGTCTCCTGAGATTTCTTTCATTTTTTCCCCCTTGCATGCCTTCTGCTTGAAAGCATCTTTCAGTGGCTTCATATTTATGTGGAGGCATTATTGTTCAAGTATTTGTAAGAGTTTCACAGTTGCCTCCTCTGCTTGAGTGAAACGAAAAGCTGCTAAACATGTTAAATGCTCAGAAGCTGTTCTTGTCAGCAATGAGGCTGGTGACTGGCTTTGTTGGGTCTAGGTGCCACCAATTCCAAATAGATCCTGAAGTGCTTATTAAACCTTCTTCACTGGGTTTATTTTTCATTTTTACCAGAGACTTCCAAACTCCAGCCCAGTTTGTATGGGCAACTTTTTTCACTCTCTTTCATGCTGCCATCCTGTGGTCAGTAGCTGCTGAGGATGGAGGGACGTTGCCAGAGAGTTGCTTCTTCCCGTGGTGCTGAAGTGGGCTATGCAGGGTCAGGGCATTCCAGGAGAGCCAGGGCACTGCCAAGACAGCCAGAGCATTGCCAGGAGAGCCGCTGTGCTCAGCCCTTGCAGAGGCATATCAAATCTACTTGGGACTGACTTCAACAGCTGGGTTCATGGTTGGCAGGCGCTCTCCTGCCAGCACGTTGTGCTCTCACTGGTGCCCTTGGCAGAGCTGTCTGGCAGAGCTGTAGTCCTAGGTTGACTATATGATGCTTTTATCCCCAATTGTCTTGTTCTGTTTATGCTGAATAATAAGTTTTGCACCTTTAAGACGTGTTCCAGAGAGTGAAGGGGGGAGAGAAGTGCACAGTTTGTTTTCAGACACTGCTCTCACTCCTCCACACTCCTGGTCCTGGACTGTGCTGCCTGTGGATGGACAGTGGGACAGAGCTCTCCTTTGCTTTTGGTTAGTTTTAGCTAACTGAGGCAAAGTTCCCTGGACTGTGGTATTGGTTTTTTCTCCTTTTCTTTGGACCTGTTCAAACCTGCTCTGGACTGAACGCCAGTAGAGCACCGGCAGCTGCACCTGTGGCCCACCGGGCCAGGCCTGGCCTGTGACATTTCCAGCACCAGAGGGACTGATCAGAGACTGAGTGAGCTGAACTGCAACTCAAACAAGAGATTTTTTGAGTTTGTCATCTCTTTTAGAGCAGCAAAGGGTTTTATTGTTTGTTCAGATTATATTGTTTAATAAACAATTTTTTTCCACTTTTCTCCAAAGAAGTATTTTCTCCCAGACCAGTTAAGGGGAGGGACCAATTGAATCTGCTTTCCTAAAAAAGCCCCTTTAAAAGTTCACTCCAAAATTTGCCCTGAACCAAAACAAATACAGCTGTGAACCAACAGCTGCACTGAGAGCAGCTCCAGGGCTGTTGGGATGCGTGTCACATCCCAAGGCGGCCACACGTGCTCCCCAAGGCTGGGGACAGAGCCCGGGTGAGCTGCAGCAAGGCTGCTGCCCCTGCAGATGTGTGTGCACCTGCCAAACCCCACGGATTTAGAATTCAGCTCAGGGCTTTGAAAAATACCATGTGTGAAGGCAAAGCACAATCCTTCCTGAGGAAAGAAGAAGCTGGATTTTTTAACAGGAGGAAAAGCCCTTGTTTTCCTCCAACATTTTCCACATGTAATTTTAGGATAAGTTGATTTTGCAAAAGTATTTGTTTTAATATGGAAAAAAAAAAAGCATTTGTTTTAATATGGAATTTTTTGTTTTTAAGTCAACCCCCCAAATAAAAATATTTGATCAGGGACATGACACATATAGAGAGAGATTACAGAGCTCAGGGCTCATTTACACTATGTGTATCTGCTGGTAAGAAAAAAGTATACCCTGGTGGCTGTGCTAGGACAGACAAACATAAAGATAAAAGGTATATTTCTACTTAAAATTGAGAAGGGAGGGAAAAAAATGGTACTTTTTGTTTCAGTCTTACCTATATCTAAATTTTTTAGCTTGGTCTGGGGATTGCTAGTTGTGTTTTTGTGATGTATACTTAATTGTGTTATTCAGACAGATGAATTTGTGTCAGCTCATCACAACAGCCTATCTCATGCTCATTTTTGCTTTAGTTGCTGTCAGTCTCTCAATATTGGTATGGTTTTTATCTGGAAAACACATCTCTAGTAGCACTTCACAAAATTGCTTTCTCTTCTTTTCTCTAATATCCCATGATTTATTTCATTTGGACACAAGGAAGGGGCAGGGTTTACACAGCAAAGTGAATGGCAATGGGAATTTATTGAGCAACAAAATGACTACTTGGAATATTGCCTTTGCCTGAAAAGTGTCAGTAAATTCAATTTGCAGCCAGGGAATGTCAAACTTTTTTCCTTCCACATTTCATGGACTGTGTAGTGGAGCTGCTTGCCCTGGAACAGAATGCCTTAGTTTTCAGTTGTGCCTGTGGCATGGTTTGGAATCTTTGCAATTGTTTCAGGGAGGAGTCCCTCAAATATTTCAGGAAACAACAGCTGGGGAAAGAAAAAATCCAATCTGAATTTCCAGCATATTTGCATTGCAGTGCAGGATTGCCCCAGTTCTGTTTTCTGCTGAGAGGTGCCCAGAGATTTCACTTCTGTTTGTTCCTCTAGAGGCTTCTCCAGTCTCCCTCCTCTCTTCACCATTGCTTGCCTGGTCCTTTTGGCTCTTTCTGCCTCGCTTGTCAGAAATATCTATTTCACCTTCCTCTAACTTATCCATTAATATTCATTCCAGTGGGGGAAAGTAGAATGATGCTTAAACCTAGGCTGTATTTTAAAGAAGCCTCATAAATTGGGTAGCACAAATAGTTGTCCCATGTAACAACCATTTGTATTGTGTATACTCTGCTGTTTTAAGTATAGTCAGGGCTACCATTGAAAGACAAAAGTTTTAAATGTCTAATAAAGAGTGTGTGAAAAGTTCCTCTATTTATAATTTTATTGATTGTTTTGAATTAATTAATATCTCTATCAAAACTAAATAAATGCATTATTGAAGAAAATCATTAACCAGAAAAAAGAGAAACTTCATCACAAAAATTAAAATCAGGAGCCAGACTAGGCATTTTTATCTGTTTCACTTTAAGGATATTTTTACTGATACTCACCTCAAATCTTTCCTCTTAATTCCATTATTCGGTAGCTCTCAGACGTCTTTAATTTTACTCTCCTCTTTCTCCCACACTCCTTATCTCATAAAATAATTTATTTGAAGTAACTCTAAGTATCAAAGATGTCTCCTTGCAGTAGGCTGGTCTCTTCTCCAAGCCCCTCTGCTCCCTCATGCTCCCTCACTGCCCTGTCCCCAGAGCTCCCGCCTGCTTGGGCTGCCCTGCCCTCTGCTCCCTTCCATGGGCTGGGCTGGGACAGGTGAAGCTGATGGCAGAAGTGAGCATCCTCCATCACACAAGCTGCTCAAAAATGGCCATCATCCCTCTCTTTATAAGACAGCTTCATTCTTCTTGCAGATCCAAATCCCAGGGGAGGTATTTTGCATTTACCTTATATTGCAGGAACTCAACACCTGCACATTCTTTATATTGGCTGTGAATCTCTATCTGATGCCTCTCTAGTATGCCTGAGCTTAACAATGCATCAGAAAACATTTCCATAGGCCACAGTTTTCCCTGGATTAACTTCAACAGTTTGGATTTATGAATGTTTGCCATAAACACTACCCAGACATCCAGGTAAATGTATATGCATTCCAAAGATCCAAATGTAATATTAGGTTCAATAGTGTATTACACCAGGAGATAAATTTGCTAATAAATTCAGCAAAGCCTCAGAATTTAATATATCACTATAATTTCAGTGCTAAGGCTGGTGTTCAAATATAATCTCTAAATTGTAATAGAACCAAACAAGAACCTTTACTTGACATTCAAATAAAAGCATCTGTTGTTTTCAAACAGTTTGATGGTTGTATTTTCACTTTTAAAAATACTTTCTCGCATTCCATTCTCTTTGAATTTTATTTGCATTCTGATGAGACAAAAGAATCAAAATAGACTTGCAATATTTCATACAGTCATGAAACAAGTATCAGAAGTTTGGCAGAGAAAATAGTTGTGATAGCATTTCTAGACTAAAGGATTCACTGCTGTTTGAATAGGCAGGTAAATTTTTGACACTTAACAGAATCAAATCCCTGGCAATTCACATTTTCATTCTGTTCCAGCAGGATTTAAAGCAAAGCACTATTAATTAACAGAATCTTCTCATACGTGCACAGGAAAGGAATAATAATTAAAAGAAGTTATTAGTTGTCAGATAGATTTTCCATGATTCACAGAAGACTCTATGCACTGCTTCAGGTAATGTCTCTTCAAAGTACTAGAATTTTAAATTGTTGATGTCACTAAACTCTTCTATGACAAGCGATTGTTTTAACCTTGTCAGGAAACATGCACAGTAAGGTTTGTTTTGTGTTAATAAGCTAAAGAATGCTACAAAATTATTAGAAGCTGGAAACCACTCTTCAGCCTTCTTTAGAGGCTGAACACCATAAAGCATTTTTTTTTCCTTCCTGAAATTGCAAGTTTTTGGTTTAGGATGGGAAACACAGCGGTCCACTCTAAAGAAAGGAGTACATTTCCCAAACTTACCCAAACAATTTCTTCACAGAATCATTTTTGAAATGAGCTGGTTTCTCTCAGTTCAATAATAGACACGCCCAGAAGGTGTCAGGCTTCCCCTGTCTTGGAGAGCTGGTGTGGGTACCAGAGGCAGGCACCGCAGTGCCACTGGAGATGCTCGGCGTGCCCTGCACTGGCTCCAGCTGCTATCCCAGGCAGCCACGGATTTCCTGCTGCTCTGTGCATTTGCCAGCTACACACATATCCTGAATGCAAGCTATGGCTCAATGAACCTCACAAAAGTGTCCAGTGCTCTTCAATAGATCCTAGAAATTCCAAGGCAGTGGGACTAGAAGATGTAAACACAGGCAGCTGAACCAAACCCTGCCGTACCCAGAATGGCAACATTGCCTCTATTTAAGCAACTAAACCCTTTCTTAGGGTGAGATTTAGTTTGCCCAAGTCTAGGTTTTTATCAGGTTAGAGTGGGATTCAGCTCATCTGAATTTAGGAAATTGGTTCTCTTGCTTAAACACAGGCCTTTAGTTTCATTCAAGGTTCATGAGACCATCCCATCTGGACAACTAATTGCCAGCCTGGAAGGATGCGGGGCTCTGCAGGTCCTGTCATGTCTGCTGGGTCTGGGCAGATGCCTTGGCTAACTTAAACTGTTTCAAGTTTAATATGTAGGTTTAATATGTAAGTTTAATACTGTTTCAAGCAATATGTAGGCATCTGAACAAACCCCTTAAACTGGAAACCTGATCAACCGAAGAATTTTAAAGAGGCTGTACTGACAGTTTGAAAACCTAGTATGAAATCTTAGACTCCACTGAATGAATTAGAACAAGCCAAACTAAAAAGGAGAAAGAGACTTTTAACTTTCCAGATCTCACATTTCTTAGACACCAAGACTGATTTAAATTTTAAGACTCTTGGATCATGGGCAGTCTAATACCAAAAAAAAAAAAAAAAAGGTGTTCAACTATTGAACTATTTCAATAAAATAATGCCATTACATTAACTCCTAATATAATTGACTTAGAACTACAACTAATCAGTAAGTAAAAATAATAATCAAGTATAATTTTTAGAAGTATTTTATGTGTAGATATATAAAGATCTTACCTTTTGCAAAAGAGTAAATAAAGGACTCCTGCCTGAAATTTATCCTTAGATGTCATGACTTTGGACACTTCCATGATATTTCTCACTTTTATGGCAGATTTTAGGGGAATAAGACTGGAACATAAATGCAGCTGAAAAAAGAATGCTGTAGAATGAAGTCCTCATAAGTTATTTTAAATATTCATTTAACCTCATGATTCTCCAAAAGCTGACAATCATAGGATTAACACTGCTGGTCAGCAGAGAGCACTTTTCATTTTGCAGACAAGAAACCACAAGACATGAGACAGGATTTTACTTCAGATATTTATTGTAGTCCATCAGAGAATATCAAATACCTGTTTTTAAACCACCAATATACATTGCCTCCCTAGTGTGAGTGAAGGGTGATGGGAATGAGAAGAACTGATGAACATGATTTAGATTTAACAAAACTTGGATAAAAATGAATTGGACAATTTTAAGTCAGAACAGTTATAGTTTTATTCTTTATATGGGAAAGCAATCTAACAAAACCAATACCATAAAAATAACTAGAATGAATAAGGCATGTCAAAGTCTTCACTGAGGTGTCAAGTAGATACATACATACAGTACTGAATATTAAGTAACAGTGTAAAAGATAGTCCCACACTTTATTTCTGTTGTAATTATGACACTAGTAAGTGTCACCAGTGTTGTCTGAGAGATAGATGCTGAGGATATAAACACAGATGTAAATGGTTAGTATCAAACTGGTTAGATGTGCTTTTCCTGGTACTGGAGCCAATGGCAAACTCTCACTAGCTTCACTGGGAGGAGGACCAGAGAGGCTGGGGAAGGTGTTTCTGATCCTCCATTGCATAGTCCTCACACAGCATAAATTACATTGTCCAGGTTGCTGGAACACTTCTAAACTTTGAATTTAAATGACTTACATTGGGAAGTCTTAATCCATACACTTAGTTACCTCACCAAAAATAACTACTTCTGGTCACCTATATCTTAATACTTGGATTAATGGGCTGAGTGCTAACCACCTCCTATGGCATTGTGCATGTATTGAAAGCTTTCTAAGCTGAAGATGGCAATGAATCAGTCACAGAGCTTGTTATGCTCTGATGCCAGATCAAGAATACCCTTCATCATCAACAGAGAAAAGTCAGAGCAACTTACAGTATATGTAGTTACAGCAGGTGGAAAGAACGTGTTTCCCTGTTTCTGTTTGTTGATTGTGTTGACAGTTGAAAGCTCATGGCACTGGGAAGCAGAGAGTTTGACTCCCTCTACTACATCTCACAGTAGTTATAGTACCTATAGGAAACTATAGATACCTATAGTTATAGTACCTATAGGATACCTATAGTCGATGGTCTGCAAGTGACTTTGTGTGTTGCATCAATAAGACTTCCCTCATGAGCAATCTGGTATTTTCTAGCTGAGCTACTCCTCTCTCTGCACACAGTTAGTGAATTGTGAGTTCTATATTTTAATGCTTTGCCAATTATGGCAAGATTCATATAAAGGTCAATATATCTTCTTGTTTAACTCGGAAAATCTATTTATTTCTTATTATGAAGACAATTGGAAAAACTGTGTCTTCTGACATTTTTAACAAAATGTTTTAGTGGAGATTCATTGATAAGGAGTTTGCTGTGATTTTGAAAAGAATATAATTTAGATCTAACAATCAGAAGTGAATTCTCATGTAATGATCAGAATTTTATGTAATGGTGTCTTAATAAAAGAAAACTCTGGCTGGTAGTCAGTGACAATCAATTAGACTTTCCAACAAGCCATTGCAAATTTAAAATATGCACATGAATAAACAATAGAATAACACTATGAGAGAAATAACTTGCCTTACATTGTCACCAATGGAAATACATATTCATTAATATATGTATACTATGAAGCAGGGAAACTAACAAGGTAAAATCTGTCTGAAAAGCATTATGTGGATAATGTTTGCAGGCAAAAAGCAGGGCAAATAAAATTAATCATTAAGAATGCTAAGTATTGTTTCAGTCTGTTACTGAATATTACAATCCTATTCCAGCTCTCAGGTGTGTTATAAACACGAAAAAAGGACTTTTCAGTAGGCAGCAAAAGAAGTATTGATTCAGAAAATAAATTGTATGACTTTTTCAAATGCCTTTGTCTACTAACATAATATTGCACCAGGCAAAATTGCCTTGGCTGAGCAGAAAGGTCTTCTATATTTCAGGAAGATGCAATACAGAAAATGAGTTTAATAGAAGGACATTCATTATCTGGTAGTAATTTAAAGGTATATGAAAAAAGCAGGTGCAGCTCTACATATATAAGTATATATGCATGTAAGTGACTGTTAATACAACCCTGCCAAGAAAATATCCCTGCAGTCAAACTTTGCTCACTAATGAACAGAAACACAGCGGTTTATGTTTTAACTGTTCTGTGATTTCCAAATATCATCTTTGACATGAAAAACTATGAGAGAAACAACTTAAGAAACACAGAATTCATTATAAATCTTGAGGGAAGAAATGGTATTTACATTACTGATCATTGTTTTGTGAAAAGCACATTAGCTGTTGTGCACTGGACTTAGTAAAGACTCGAGGGGAAATGGAAAAGCAATGGGCTGAGCAGCACCGTCTGAGATTGCCTGGAAAATGTCAAACACTTCCCTTCTCTTTATCCACAGGGAAATCTGAATGCATTTCTACTAATCAAAACTTCCTGGAGGAAAGTATGTGGAGAAGAAAGAAATGAAAAAGACCCAATTGCTGTAGGGGTAATCCGTTGGGTATTGTGTCATGTCATTCTTGGGTGATGGACAGTGGCAATATGATTATAAAGCTGTAATTCAGTTAAGGGGGGGCAGATGATATCATTAGAAGTAAGAGCCACTTTCCATGCATTATGAATTCACTTTTTAAAAAAACCCCACCAACTAGGATGATCATTTTGATCACCAGTATTTTATCCAACTAATTTTTAAAGAACATACTTCCATAAATATAGAAAAGTCATAGTTTAACAATTATTGAAGCCTGAAAGGAAGGAAGTAGGGGTTCTGAAAAGCTTGGTAAACTTCTACAGGGTGTTTTTGTGTGCACAAATAGAAACCAAGGAATAATGAAATTTGTATCAGTAAAGCCCCCAAATACCATCTAGGTTGCTGTTTTTATCCGGAAAATTCTGGGTTTTATCTCTTCCTTACTAGTAGCAGCAGATGTTGCCAAATTAAGTTCTGCAGGCTCACTCTTTTCCAGTTATTTCAGCAAATTTCATCAACACTTATAGAGACACAAGGTACAAACATATTTAAAGCACAGCTCCCTGTCTGGGATTCTTCTCATTAAGTTTTTGTGAAGTATTGTGGTAAAAGGAGCCTTTCGAATACTCTCTTATACCATATGTGCTTGAAATGTATTGGTCTGTGGTTGTATTTGTAGAGATACATATATGTGTGTATATGCATACATAAATGTGCATCCTCATATGCACTATGTGCATATGCCTTTCTCAGAAATGCAAAAGGAAAACAAGAGCAGGAGGCCTAGAATATTGGACTGAAATGGGTGATTCACAGCTAGGGATTTTGGTTTCTGCCACATTTCAAGTACCAAATACCCAAGAAGTATTCTGGGGAAGGAAAAATAATTTCCTCATTTGGATTCTCAAGAGATGGAGTGGGATACAGATGAAGTGTGCTTAATTATTGTTCAGCTTTTAATGAGTTATTTCTGTCATACCACTCAGCTATTTTTTAAGAGGTGTGTTAGTGGTTTGTCAGCATTAACCTGTGGGTATTAACCTTGCTTTCTCTACTGACCTCTTAGATGTGTGTTTTCCTTTCACTGATGCAGTAAGGGCTGAGACTGACAAACAACTAAGTGCATTAATGATTCAACCCAAAGGGTGTTTTTATCTCAGTTCCCCACTCTTTGAGGCACTGCATTAATTTTCTTCCTGTCCTTTGGCTATGTGCATCATAATCTTTGCTAACTGTCTGAGCTGCCTTTAGCCCTGTGCACTGCCTTTACCAGCCTTGCAAAGACATCTGGTATTTCAGAAAAGACCTGTTTGAGTTCCATTCCTTTTGCATATGTGCATTGAAGGTAGTCTCCTTTCCTGTTTGAATCTAGGATATTTGACTGGTTCCAATGTCTTATAAGTAAGAATACAAACACAGCAGTATCAGGCAGCATTCAGAACAACAAATGCGTGTTGGTTGTATGTCTGGTTACACCAGGGTTGGTTTGGCCCAGAAACAAAGTCATTGTACTGTGACTTCCCCAGGTGGAATTCCTCTCCAGGCAACTCCCTCCAGCCCTGGTGTGAAGAAGAGGCATTGTTGGGCCAACAAAAAAAAAAAAAAAAGAAGCACAGAGAAGGTCTGGGTGAAGTTTGGACCTCTTGTCTCACTAGTGGCATCTACCTCCAGGCACTTAAGTGAGATTTCTCCATGACAAACCTTGTCATCCCAGGCAGCCTGTGCTGGGAAGGGAGGTAAGCCCTTTCCCAGGTGCGGAGGTGCCCATCTCTGCTGACTGACTAGAGATCTACAAAGACAAGGTGCTCCCTGAAGTGCTTGGTGGGATGGTCTGAGGCTCTAAGTCACAGCTGATTTTCATGAGGACAGGTGGCATGAGAGATAAAAGAGTCAGTTGTGAAGGACTGAGAGAAGGTAGGCATTGCCCACCAAGAACGTTTTGGTGCTCTTGGCACTGTCACCACTTCTTGCTTCCAAGCTCTCAGTCTACAAGTGGACTGAAAGGGCATTCACAGCTAGTAAAGCAGAGCTTTCATTGTCTCTCTGTTATAGTTAGTAATCATAAGGCTGTTTATCATTGCAGTGGAAAGAAAAGTCTAGTGTTGCATCCAAAGTGTTTACTATAAAAGGCTATATACAGAAATAAATTGTGTTAGCCCTACATAAAGTGATTTAAGGCATTTTGCACCAAAAATATCAGGTTCTGTGAAACCTATTTCACAAATGTATCAAAACAATTGTATATATTTTTCTATTTCTATTTCTGTGGTACAATAGTTCTCTGAAGTTACAAAGCCATAAAGAATCTTCCCCTTAAAAGTTCAAACCGTGCCTTGATATACTGCTATATATACACACATACACTGCCATATGCTGCTAAATATTCTGTCTTTGTAAGTAGTGCTTGGAGATGGGAGAAATTGGGATTTTTCTTTAACTTTCATTTTGATTGGAAACCCCCAAATTTGAAGCTACTATTTAGTTTTAGGTATGAGCTATAAACTAGTTTTGGGTTTTTGTTGTGCCAGATTAAGTTGAAATGTTAGAACCAGATCAGTAGAAAAGCAGGTTTCAAGTTTAATAACATCTTTTCAACCCAACCTCATTTCTAAAACTAATTTTATTCTAAACTTGATTTGCATTCATATATCATCCCTATAAATTCTCATTTAGCTATGTTAAATACTAGTCTAGAAATATAGCATAAAAACCAGAGCTAATAATTTGCATGCTTTCAAGCAATGTTCATATGTCTGGAGTCATAAAAGTTTAACAAACGTATAAATGTCAATTGATACCCAAACCAAGAAATCTGAGCTACATAAACAATACCCTTTCTTTGAATTTGAGAAATGTAACAAAATTGCTAGTGGAAATTAAATGATGTTGCTCATCAGCAAGAAAAAGTAACCTGGGGGGAGTCACTATATAAATGTCCATCAATTGATTTAGTTTGACTTCCCTGAACATCTGAATGCGAATTCCTCATTTGCAGATTTGTGTTCAGATTAGGCAGAAGTTGAAAAGATGCATCAGAATATTTCAGAGATGCAAATGCTCCCTTCTCCCCCCTCAAGTACACTCACATATTCACAAATTATTTACAAAATATTATTGAAGCCTCAAACTCAACTAATAGCATGAAGCTGAAATCTGAAGACCTCTGACTACTCTTTGGCCAAATTTTTGAGACTGATCATCACTCTGTAGCTCTTAAAAAAACCCCTAAGATCAACCAACTGCTTAAAAATCTTCTCTGTGATCTAAGGACTGAAAAATTTATCTGTAGTAACACTACATGTGTACAATGTATATGTAGTCAATGTGTGAAGTAAATGAAATCAACCCCACAACATTAAAATAAAATAAAATGAAATAAAAAATACCAAAGAATCAATTACAGAAGCAATATGAATTGTTTGCAGAAGCTGTTGCCCATTCAGTTTACCTTGCCATAGAAAATCCACAAGTTCTTTGGCATTGGCCTCCTAGCTCATCAGCATACCAGATAATAACAAAACAGAAATTTCAGGCTATAGTTATAAGAAGGAAGTGGAATTTTGCCACAGCTGAATGAATAACCAAAAATATAATCTATAATCTCTAATTATAGATGGAAAAAAGAGTCAACAGGATTTATGTCAGATAATCCAGAACATACATCCACACAATCATGCTTAGTATAGAGAATAAAAGCTAAGGGTGGGGTTTGTTAAAGCCCAATAGAAACCTCCCAAATAAGTTAACCAAATCTCCCCTGCTACTTCCTCTGTCTGAAAATAGAAGCTGTAGTTGCTACCAAAGGCACAGAAATCTGGTGAAGTGAGATAGAAAATCCAGTGAGCTAAAAATGACAGAAAAGACAGTTCAGCCTGGAGAAGAAAATTGTCATAGCTAACACTGGAGACAGATAGGACATGTGGCATACAGGAAGCATTAGTTAGAATTATTTATCATCAGGAAACATGAAAGCAAAAGTTTTTTTTTTTTTTTTTAATGTACTAGCTGAAATGATGAAGTATTTATTTTGAAAGGTTTTCAAGGTCAGGATGATACTTTGAGGTGAGGAGTGAGGAGAGGAGGGATGAAAAGGAGCACTGTCCACGTGTAACCTGGTATTTGGGGTATTTAGTGGAACTTGGGAGACCTCTAAGAAATGTAGAGGATTAATGGAGTTTGGACTTACTCCAAAGCCTCCTCTGAGTGACATTTTCAGGCTGGACAAGAAAACTCATTAGATGCACAGTGAAACTGAGTAATTTTTATGAGACATGTGAACAACTTTTGTGCCTAAATAAAACTTTTTACAAATGAAGACTGGACTATTGACACACAGAAATCTGTTTTAGGTAGTAGGCTCTTCCTCAGACTCTGAAAGATACAGAATTAGACAGTCTACCAGGACAATGAGAAGAGAGAAACTTTGCAGCAGACTACCAAAGCACTGATGACTTGAGAAGCAATATTTATGCCTTTGCTATGTCCATGAGTAGATAGCTATAATCAGTCTACACTGAAAATTCACAGGCAGTAGGTTGAAAAGAAGAGCCGGACAGATGTGAGCAGCTCCAGCCGTCCCTCACCTGGTTTTATTGTTAATGCCCCACAGTCATATATATCTGTTGGGTCTCACTGTTGAAGTCACTCTGCCCTGACTCATTCCTCAGGTGTCTTTCTATTCGTCTTGGAAAAACAAACTCCATTGTTGGCAGGGACAACTTGCTTGCCCAGGAGGCTCCCTGCCTCAGACAATCTGTGTGGAGGCTCAGGAGATCCCTGGAGAGCTACAAAAGAGCTGCAGGAGGTGAGAGAAGGAGAGTTGTAGCCTCCCACTTTGGAGAAATCAGATTTCTTTCTAACTTCCTCAATGCTTGGAACTGAAAGCCACATATTCTGCATTATTTTAATGGAAGAAAATCATACTGATTTATGTTTTAGTGGGAGTAGATTTGTCTTCCCTGCAAATTTGACTTTAAAACATCTTCAGAAATGCTGACAGATGGACCTCCGATATATCTAAGATAAATAGTCAACATTCTTTACATCTTTTTTGCTAATGATAAATGGACACACTCTTTCCCTATTCCCTCTTAGGAAAAAGACAACTCCTCTTAGTAATACAGCTGTTCTGAATTTAATAAACAAACTACACACCAGATGCTGCCAACTGCTTTAAGTATTAAAGCACACAGATTTCTTGGTGGCAGAATAAAGCAGGAAAAGGAAGAAGGTTTTTTTCATCAGTGTGAGACAAAAGCCTTTCATGTGTGCTATATTGTTAATGATCAATGCTATATAATTATATATGGAGGTGAAATAAGAGCTGGCTGAAATACTGACTCAGCTTCTTGAAATTATTTGATTTAACTGTGTAGACTTTAAGCTATGGACAAACACATGAGACTTTCTTGAACTCCCGGAAAGTCCAGAGACCTTTGACTGTGGGGGAACCAGGCAGAATGACTGTAACTGCTTTGGAGTAAAGTTTGAAAACTTGCAGGTAACAATGCTAACATCACTTCTTTTATGGACTGTGTTGTTGCTTTATTAAGAGTCAGAAATAAACCACATATGAACAGCTTCCAGAAAAAAAGGGACAAATTTTTTTCTCCCTGATTGTAGTCAAAATTCTTGTTAATGACAAAGCTCCCATTTGCTTTGTCATGGCACCAGGATTTCACACAGGTGCAATGCACAAGTCTGGTTATGACCTCATATGATGCACAATCAGAATCAACTATATACTCAGCTTAGTAGAAAAATGAAGTAGATCCTGTAAGTGAGCACTTCATGTTACATTGGCAAATTACCCTCAGGTGATTGGTTGTTTGGTCAGCAGATTTGAATTGGACAGATTGTTGCAAAATGTTCAGACTAAATTAATTTGAGACCATCACTCTTGTCTGATGTTGGAACTTTATTTTAAAAATCAAAGCTTTTCATTCTCCATTGTATCTCCTACACTGTTTAACAGAGGAGGAAATTGTTACTATCATAACATTTATGTTTCACACACCCTGTTACCATGGTTCTCTGGTCTTTATCATTATCTTATCCAAAAAGGGTCATAATTACACATATTAATATGATCCTCACAGTCCCTCTGAATAGTTGTAATGAAAACATTGCATGTTCAGTGCATCACCTGCCCTATTTTTCTTGAAAGTAGGCATTGCTGAGTCTATTATGTTTTGACAACATAATGTCAGTACTGACACTAAGACTTAGCCTTTGACTGCTGAATTGCCCTTTAAAATTATGTTTTTTTCAATTTTATGTAACATTCCACTGTTGTTAACTCTATCCATTCTCCTCTAGCAGGTTTGAACGTTTGTGGGTTAATATAGTAAATATAGTTTTGTGGTCTTTGAAATGTGGATTTCTTCTAAATACCCATAATGAAATATATAGAAACCTGCATAATTGTTCTAAAATTTTCTGTATCCGGTTCTAATGGGTTATTTTTGGAAGCAAATTAAAAACAAAAAACACAACATGCATCAGTGCTGTAATTTATTTTTATGTTGAAATAATAAAAGTTTCAGTGAATAAGTATAGTTACATTTGATAATGTTTCAGAATCAGTTAGTAAACTGAAGGCAACTGCTGCCTGCTGAGACACTGCACAGAGTCCACCTCCCAAGAACAGCTCCAGCTCATAGAATCACAGAATCTCAGAATGGGTCAGGTTGGAAGAGACCACAGGGGGTCATCTGGTCCAACCTCCCTTCTCAAGCAGGGTCACCCTAGAGCACATGGCACAGGATTGTGTCCAGATGGTTCCTGAATATCTCCCTTGAGGGAGACTCCACAGCCTCTCTGAGCAATCTGTGCCAGCACTCAGTCACATGCACTGTAAAGCCATTTTGCATGGAAGCAGCTCAAACTGGTTCACACATCTGTGGGGATCATTCTTACTAAAAGTTCCACAGAACTGGGATGATTTGTGCATCTAAGACTCAGATTTTCAGAGCTTTCCATGGACAGAGGTCTATGATGCCTCTAAGGGAACTGGGATAGATCAACCCTTACCAGAACACGGAGGCACAGTTTCCTTTCCTCTTCCTCTTTTGCAGGAAATCTCTATTCTCTTTTTTCAATTTTTTCTGATTGTCTTTTTTTGAAATGCCTAAATTTGGCCAGAGTCCAGGTAGTCTGCACTGCATTTACAGTACTATGTACTGAGTCATCAATAGAAAAATCTGCAGTACAATGAACATGAAAAATTTGGGTATGATGCAAAAACAATTCAGTTAATATTGAAAAGATAAAACCTCATAGGGGTCTACAGCAATGGTTATGTGATTAATTGCATTTAATTTTTTATTAGCCTCCACTTTAAAAGACCATTACATATGAAGAACTTCTGGACTGTGCAGCATAGAGGGCTTACACAATCAAAGGACATTTCCTTTGGACTTAGCTCCTTTTTCTTGAATATGTAATTGTCTTCTTTATAATTTCTTATTTTATCTGCTGCTAACAGAAGAGAAATATTTAAATTGTGGCACACCAAAAAATTACCTCAGAAGAAGAGCTATTGGATGCAAAGGATGTCCAAACAGAATAATTGGAAATTATGTAGATTCTCACATTTGTGAACATGAATGCTTTTTCTTTTCTCTCCTTCATTCCCAATTTAATTTTCTCTGGAGATTTAATGGCTCTCTTAATCTCAGAAAAATGCAATGTATGAAGAGTGTATTCAACCTTTAGGGACTATTAAAGAAATGTATACACTGTAACTTAACGCAAAGGCATCTCCATCTCCTGACAAAATGTCATCATGCATAGTAGCAAAATAAGAGGAGAAATAATACGGAAGACAAAAATTTCTGGCAGAACTCTGGCAAGAATCACATTTTGGCAAAGATTAGGCTAGTGTGTTGTTTGAGTGGCAGTTTATAACATCCAGTTCAATAGGAGCAGGGCAAGCTCCTCCAGTGATGAGCACCTTCAGTGAAGCCCTGAAGGGAGTTCTTTCTTACTGCTTGTCCAAAAGCATTCAACTTACTCCTTGTCCAAAATCCATGGAAGTCTGCAAATAGATGAGAGCACCCTGGACACATACCTTGGCGGCATCAGCAGATCACCTACATGTGTGCCAAGGCCAACACAAAAACCTGATGAGTCCATCAGCTCCTTCACTAGCAGAGCGGAGCAAGTACAGCAGAGCACTTGCATCAGACAGCTTGGAGACTTTTGCCTGTCAATAAGCTTTCAGATCCAGAATAATCAGATGGATATAGAATCAGTTACCACTGAATAAACACACAACCAGAGAAACCAAAATCAAACTTCTCCTGAAACAAAGTTGCTGAGGATGTAGAGAGGATGTGGAGATTGGTAGAAAGAGATAGATCAGGGGAGATGTTTAAAGGGTTCTCCTTGTAGAAAACTGCATGTGCAAGTTCAGGAAAAAAATTAAAAGCAAATACCTTCTGCTTGATACCAGCTGTACCAGGGCAAAAGAAAAAGCCTATGAGAATTGGCTTAAACTTCCTGGACACAGTAAACGCTCTATCAGAAGACCTGCTCCAGGGGAACATTTGGAGAAGTGGGAAGCATTGCTATGGCCATGTAAGACCTGTGTGATCTGCACCCTTAGACAGTGACATACTAATCTGGGCACACAGACCACCTGTCAGGGCCAGGCTGGATGGGGCCCTGAGCAACTTTATCTGGTGAATGGCATCCCTGCCATGGCAGGGGGGGATGGAACTAGATGATCTTTAAGGTCCCTTCCAACTCAGACCATTCCATGATTCCATGATTCTATGATGCTATCTATCATTATGTTTCAAAGTAAATAAATGGGGAAAAAAAGGAATTGAATACAAGTGGCTCAAAACTTATGCTTTTTGCTATTAGACATACTATATAAATAGATTGTAAATACTTTTTTTGGTAAAAGTGCTTAAGTATACTTTATTCTAACGTGCTGTGTGTTTTCTATTTTAATTTCATGCCTAAATCGATAGCTAATTATAATTTGACAAGAAAAAGCTATTGCAATGGATATGATCTACCTGCTCTGCTGCTAAATTGGAATGTGGTTGGCTGGCTTTACAGTGTTACCACAATTTGTGTACACCACTTCCAAAGTCAACGTAAGAATCAGGAAATAAATTTATGGCAAACACCATCATTTCAACACCATGCAGAATTGCCCCAAAAATCCTTTGTCTGTGGTTGATAAAACAAGGAAGATTTTGATGTCTAATTGTTGACACACATTTGTCCGGGATTTAAACAGCTTCCATCTTGGGTTTTATGACCAGATGCAAATCAGGCAAACTCTATCCCAGACCATAACCATTTAGACAATGATTATTAAAGCAATGTATCCTTGAAGAATCTGAAGTACAATTACCATCACAATTAACATCCATGTCCTTCTCTAGCCTTATCATACAAACTCACATGCTCCCCCCTGCCCTCTCCACACACATATGAGAGAGGTTTTCTTCACCAACCTGCAAACTTGTTAGGAAATGGACAACTGGATATGTAAAAAATTCTCTTCTTTGATTTTCATGCTCACCAGTCATTAAAGGGTTACTTTTCAGAGCAGCAAAAAAAGAAGAGTTGGTTGACCAACATTTTTTTTTCCTTATAAAGAAGTGTCAACCCTGAGCTCGTAATTAAGAAGTTAAAATCTGTGATTTATATATATTTATATATATAAAAATAGATGATCATACTAAGACTAAAAAAGTGAAAGAAATCTCCATGTCAGTACTATATACTTGCTTGATCTGAAATTTTGTAGAAGAAATTCTTGTGACACTGAAATTAACTGATATGAAGGATGTAGTTAGGTGTGAAACACGCTATTGATCCGGTTGCTGTTAGTCTGTTAGAGAATTGCTGTCTTGGTAGGGTAATGGACATAGTAGCAAAAAGTTCTAATCGATGTCAGAACAGCAACAAAAGGAAAAAGATTACATCACAAGAGATTATTTTCTGTCTGAACCCGTGAGGGGTCAAGAGAGTTGTTTAACATTACCATCATGGCTGGTGAGCTCACAGGAGTGAGCTAAGTGGAAAACTGTGACAATTCTATAACATGGATAAATCCTAAAAGAAACTAGGTGAAATCGTGCTACTACTCCTATTTTTACTGGGCATTAAGATTCAAATCCTAAGCAACTGTAACATGACATTCTGAAGCTAGTGGAGCTACTACCATACTAAAAGATAAACTTATTTTTCAGCTTCTCTACCTTCATACCAATCTGATGTGGTTGGAAGATGGAGTGCAAGACATTCACTGCTGAGACATACTTTTTTAGTGTTGGGGAAAAAAAAAATCCAGCCTTCCTCCCTATAACAGTGATCATTCTGATGACCTGAATCATCCTACAGAAGTTCCTCTAGGAAACCTGGCTGTCAGTGAAGAACGGTTGCATTTTTTTTTGTTCCTTTCTTGTCTTTTTTTTTTTTTTTTTTGTTTTGTGGATATTCTGTTGAAATGCAGCAGCCTTGAGTCAGGCTTGATTCAGAAAGAAAACTTTCTTGGTTTCTTCCCCCGTCTTTTTTCTCACTGGGGAAAAACACATACTGTAAGATCTTTTTTCCCTTTTGCAGCATAAAAGGAAATGAAGCTCAGAAAGTCTCCTGTAATAAAGAATTGAGAAAGAATTCTCTCAAGAGTGGATATTGTCTTCAGAGATATCTGAAAAAAGCAGGAAGCAGTTCAGTCTGGCACCTGGTACTCTTTGGGAAAACTAAAATGGGAAGCAGGTTGCAATAACTGCCATCTTGTAGAAAACTGCAAGTGTTTGTGGCATGGTCCATTGTCCAAGAGTATAAGAAAAGAAGAAAGTAGGCTGTTTCTGTAGCTAAAACACAGTTTCTCTGACTAGATCCAGGATTATCTCCACTGTCTCTGCAGTAGGAGGCTGAGGAAGATGAGGAGCAATGTCTGCAGTGAGCAGCCAGGCTGTGTGGCTGAAGCCTCCACCTCCCTCCTGTCCGAGTCGACAGGCGGCGCTTCGGTGGTGACAAAGTCAAACTCGGTGGGGCAGATGTCATCTGTGCAGCCGCTCCCGCTGCCTGAGCCGCTGCTTTCGTCACCTGGCACAAACGAGGGAGGGAATCAGCGTGAGTGATACAGCTTACAGCTTTCATCCCTTTGCTCCCTTCCACTTGGCACCCCAGTGGGGATGAACACATCGGGAATGAGGAAGTGTTGGTGGTGCTAAATTTCACTCAGTAAAGCTTCCAAATGAAACCCACTGTGACTTAATTAGGTGATTAAGTGCTCTTCTGAAAAAGGATCAGACTGCTGGCATTATGGAAAGCCTTCAGTGTCTGGATGTATTAAACATGGAGATAAGCAAGAGAAGCAAAAGAAACAATTATATAACTGGAATTTCATGGAACAGAAAAAGACTTTTTATGTTGTCAGCAGCGCAGAGCACAAAGACCACAAAGTCATTGCAGCGGAGCCAATTTATAAATGGGTTCCAAAATTACAGCTATGTAATGACAGCTAATGGTTTCTTACTCGTGTCCTGGAAGTTGACATCATTCCCATTGTACGCGTTCTTCAGTTTGTTAGTCATGACACGCAAGGCCATGATTTGCTGTCGAATGAAGGTGTCTGGCCTCGTGATGTCCACATCTACTTCTGGGTTGTTGATCTGGTTGGTCAAGCCATCGTTCATAATCTCAGGCAAGTATCTAGGCAGCAGAATGAAAGATTAGTGTGAGGCACAGTAATTCCAGAAATAAAACACTGTGCAGTAAATGATGTGCTAAGAAATTCAATGTGCTGTTCTTAAACAGATCCATTAAAACTGCTTTAAAAATATAGTTTTTAATTTTACTGACTCCAAAGGATCTGTTTAGTAGCACAGCTGCATGGGGAGCATGTGGAGAAAGGATTTAGGTTTTTCAACCTCCTAACTCTCCATATACTCCCCAGCAAGAGCAATGACTGTGCGAACTATGGAAAAGGTTCATAAGCCAGCAGTAAGTCACCACATATTCATATCCTCTGCTGACATGAATGGCTGCACACTAAATTAAGCATCTAACAGTGCATTCTTCTGTTTTTATTTCTTTCTGCTTAAAAAATATGAAGTCCTTTGTTGTATATAGCATATTTGTTGTTCTGAGACAGTTTAGAAGCCTATCTTGAGGTATTATGGCTCTAGTTTAAAAGAGCACTTAATTTTCTTCTCCAATTCTTCTTTGCATCTCTTTTGCAGACCACCATGAACAACATCTCCAGCCTACATGACATCCAGGCCCATAAAAAGCATTATAATTTTACCAAACTCCAGTATTCTCTTTGATTTGGTCATTATTCCTTTAAACCAGGCTATGCTTTCATGTCTCATGTACTTCGTGCATAACATTTAGGGTATGGCATTTCCTATCCATCCACAAATCTGAATCTTTTATTCAGGCTCTTACCTTAGAATTTCTTGATTACTGCAGCATTCCTTTCTCTGACCTTGAATAATACAGTCTTAGGCTGCTTGCAAGCAGCAAGTGTGCTTTTGCACATCTTTCCCCTACAAAAAGCAGCCCGTGCCTCCAATCATCCTACAGTAAAAATCTCCATTACCCTTTTTTTAAGATGCACTCCTTGTCCCCTGCTGTTCTTTGTCCTCAGGAAGCTCTCCTTGTAGGCTTTTGCAAAGCTACATTTTTTCCTGCTTCGAATTTCTGTCAAAAATTATCAGTGCATTTTACAGCTGCCAGGCTGAAAAAAGGTTGACATTATTTCTCTATGCTGGCATGGCACCCTGAGAAAATAGTGCATCACAGCTTCCCTCCTCTCTTGTCTGTCTTTCCTACTATCTTTGTCTCATATTTAGGCTGTAAGGGATTTGGGGCAGATCTATCCTTTGTTTACGTTCTTTATAAGGATATGATCTATTTTGTAATTAGTTTGCATACCAGCCTGTCCTACTGATGTTTGTGGGAGTCCTTGTGTGCTCAGACAATAAGTAATGATAGCACAGTCTAGCCTACTAAAGACAAACTTTTGTGATGCTTGGTACCAAATATAGTTTGAGAGAATTTCACATCACTCTCACTTGTGCATGCCCAATTCTCTACCAGCACTGAAGTCTGGCGTTGATGACGGCATTGCTCATATTGGTCTGGAAAAACAAATATCTCTGGAAAAAAAAGGTGAAAGTAAGGGAGATGAAAGGACTTTGTTGAAGTCATGGTGAAAGGAAAATAAGCTCTGCATTGCTTCTGGAGCCTCACTCAACAACCACACTGTGCTGCACCAAGGAAGGGCTCAGTCTCAGTGTGATGGGTCCTCACTCTGCAAGATGAGACTCACTCGCCACCAGTGGCCTTTGAAGGCATACATGAGAATAATCCTGGGAATGTGTGAAATCAAAGAACCAAATATGACTGCCAAAATACCCAGCCTCAAGCTGCATATCCTGCTGTTTCACTGGCACCATGATGAGAAATAACATTGCTGTGGGGATTCCATCCAGACTCCTGCAGTCAGATTTACTGTGGTGAGAACACAGAGCTACCTCCCCCAGTATGGAAGACTGCAGGCCATGGTGTTATGAATCACTAAAGACAGAATAGGAAATAATTCTGCAGAGCTGCCTGGAGGCAGTAGGATGGAGACCTTGGCAGGCAGGGATGCTTTGGACTGCAAAGGAACAGCATCTCCATCTGTCACACGTCTCTACCAATGAAAGGGCTGCTGTAGATAAATTACTCAGCCTAGTAGTAAATCAGCAATTTCAAGGTGCAGTTGATTAAAAAAGCAAGAATGTAAGGATTGAACTACTGGCTCAGACAGGATGATTGCCTTGCTCTGTATCCTGTCCATGACAATGGCCATAGCTGTTAGCAGCTACAAGTGATCTGAAATTGCTAAATATTCATGTGGATTGATTTCCTTGTTTATGAAAGGTTAGCAGCCCTTTATTGCAAGCTGTCCATGAGAACCTAAGGATAGCTCTGAAGGGCAGCTCACAGGCTTTCTTTGACTGATTTCTTTCTGATTTCATTTTGTCTTACCATCAATAATAAAGGAAGAATGTGCTGACTTAAAGCAATTAGAGAGTGCTCTGGTGTGTGCATTTCATGGAGGTTTGTATTTTGCACTGTGACTAGTGTGCATCTCATGTCCTTCTCAGGATTGTCTAACTTTACATGGGGCAGCCCATTCAATGATTTTGTCAAACTGCTACACACCGTGCTTTATCTGCCCAGGATCTGGTGACCCCCAAAGCATTCCTGGCAAGTGTACCTCACTTAGGTGTGTAAGGGACACATACTTGGTGTAGGTCACAAGAAATCCATGGTCTTAACACTGCCTAAGAGTTAGCTGGATGCTTAAATTCCCTTGGCATTTAGGACATAATAGCAAAAGAGTTAGAAAGGCTGAAAATTATTCTTTAGGTTTACACAAATCTTGTGTATTCAAATGCAAGTGTCTGGGCGTAAGCAGAGTCCCACTCTCACAAGATCTAGCCACCACCACATCCAGTCACAGCTAGTCAGGAGTTTATTCATCAGTGGAGCAGGGACAGCTGTTGGAGTCCCATGAGCCTTTGGCCAAATGACTAGTTCATTATGTTTCATCTGCTGGGATTTCCTTGCATAAACATAGACAGCTGGTGCCATTTGAATGCTCTTAGTTATTCCTCCTCTTCTTGTCACTAGCTCTGAAAGGTGAGCTCTGAAAGGTGAGGCTTTCTGGATCATATCTGCAGGCTTTAGGGGGAGGTCCTGGACATCTGGGGCATCTAATAGTGTGTGCTTTTCTTAAGGCAGCTGGATGGAGTCTTGAATTCCACTTTAGTCACTAGGATGTGGGCTGCTTGGTGTCATGCTGCCACTCCAGTAGGGTTTGAATATCCACTAGGTCCAGGGTCTAATTTCCCAGTTCCATGAAGGTGCCATGACTACTTAGACCATCTTACATAGCAGTAGGTAAGTGTGTTCAGGCAGTGGAAAATTGCCTCTTTGAGTACACTGACAGGATTCTGGGGGTCTTTTCAGGCATGTTAACATTGGTGCTTTTAGAAATGTTCAAGCAGTTTTAGCCCGGGCTCTGGTCCAGAGGGGAGGCAGTGTGCTGTGTCACACTCATCCCAGACAGCCCAAAGAATCTCCAGTGATACTACAACTGCTTGGGCAGCATATCCCTTATTGTGTCACCCATATTGAAGTATCTGAATTTACACGTTTGAATGTGTAGCTGGATTCTGCCCTCATCACTCAACTAGTTCACCTGCTTCTTTGCAGGGGGAGAGGAAAGACAGAAAAGCCTCTATTGAATGAAATAGCTTCAAATAGCTTTCCTTTCTTTAAAGGACTGATGCAGATATGAGAACAGGCAGCCCAAGGTGAGTGGGCTGAGTGGCAGCCTCGGAGAGGCAGCCCAACACATGTTCTGACAAAAACATTTTGATGTGTGTGGGGTAGGGTTAAGTCACACCGAATAGGAAGCCATGTCTTGGGACCATGATTTGACAGAAGATTTGTTGCTGGCTGGGCAAAGTTGTTGAACACAGCTGCTTTTGCTGCAGTTCCGTAAGTTGAGACACCCTTGTGAATTTTAAGCTTTGCTGCTGCTTCTGCTCTCCTTAATGATCTCTTTGTAGGCTTGGCCATTACAGGAACTGTATGCCCATTATAAATGAAGAGAAGTGCCAACCTGAATCAGTGTCTGTTCTTTCCATCCTCCTTGCAAAGCAAAAAAAAAGAAAAAAAAAAGAGAAGCAAGGTTTCTTAGCCCTCTGAGTATAGAGAAGCTGAACAATACCGTTTGTTTTGTGGTGTTTGCTCCTTGCTCAGCTATGTCAGGATTTTAGTGTAATTTATGTTGTTTTCTAAAATATTAATGCTTTCTGTTTCTCTTAGCCGTTCCACAGTTCTTGCTTGTCTCAGCAGACGCAGCAGAGATGTCTTTTGGCACATCATGGCCAAGTACCACAAAGCCTATTTAAAACCACTTCTCTTTCCCCCCTCTTTTATTTTTTTAATAACCTGTTAATGTTCCATGGTGTCTCCTTCCTTTTCAAGTCTAAAAATTATTGATGAATCAATCACATATATAAAGCATGTAGAGTTGACACCCCACCCCCCAAACAAAATAAAAGAAAAAAAAGAAAGGAGGACTCCTCTGATTATTAAAAAGAATCTGTCTTTAAGGGCAACATTCTCCATACTTTGCTGCCACAGCAGCTGCTTGCAGTACAACTGGGGCATGCCACCTAGGCAGTGCTGGAGTTATTCCAGCTGCACAGAATTGTAGGCAATAGAATACAAAATACAGCACAGGCTTACTCAGGCTGGGCTGGGTTTAGTCAGTCACATCTGGTCCAGAAAGATAAGTGCAGTGGAAAATTGGCTTGTTTGGCTAACTAGTTCACCTCATCTGATTCTGTTTGCTCAGGAGGTAATCCCCAAAGGATATTTTCAGTTTGGTTTTTCCCCTCCATCTTGGAGAAAAGCTTGAGCAGACACAAGGAGAGGGAGAAAATCCTCACTGCTAGTTTTTTAGGATACAAAAATAAATTAGAGCATCAATTAAGAATAAGCAGTTTTCACACTTGGTGAGAAGTAGTTTATTCCCCCTTTCACTAGTGGTGCTAAACAGTCATCTGTGCCTCCATCCAGCTAAAGGACACTCAACTCATTGTCACTGCAAGCTTTGCTGGACAGCAGTGAGCAACTTCCTCAGGGCAAACACTGATCTGGTGAGTCTTCCCACTGAATTTCACCAGAAATTAAAAGCTCTCTGCAACAGAAGTAGACACTTCCACATGTGCGGCAGGAGAAGTAAAGAATGTCAGGACAGCTGAGACTCTATCCTTTGTTTGCTTTGGTGACATACCTCGAAGTTTTGAGCTAGATATTGAAAATTATAGTGTTCATTTTCCCTTTTATCCCTTACCTTTCTCTATGTTTTTCTGTTTGTTTTATTTTTCTGTCTCATATATAATTCTATTTCTTCTTCTGTTTGGAGGAGTGATAGCTTCTTTGTGGAAAGGAATGCAGGTCTCATCTATTCCATGGATTACAGCTTTTCAGAGCTGAGACATATTAATAATTCTACAGCCCTGGTGAGCATGAGCACCAGGACGATAGTGCATGAGCACAATCTCTCAGATGCTTTGATTGGAATGAGCTGGCTGAGTTGGCTGAAGCAATTCAAGGTTATTCTCCTGAGCATCAGAGGGTTCTGGATTTGGTTGCTGTTCTTACTTCAGTAAAAGTCATATATTCAAAGATTAATACCTTGGACTTGGTTTAAGTCCTAAAGCCTGATTTTCCATAATTCTTGGGAAAATATATTGATTCTGAAGAATACCTATTAGTGAAGTTGCCATCAGCTGTTGTTAAGAGTTTAATTGCATGTAGGGAGGGAGGTAAATTTTCAAAGTTTGAGCTTAATGTTGTTTTTTAGATCCTAAATAGCTTTCAGAAATCTGTCTCTGCACATCTGGTAGAAGATGTTAATTCTTTAAACAAAAAATTATGTTCATGTTCTTTTGTGAATACAAATACGATGGAGAAATCCTGCTGGGCATCTCTCTAAAAGGCACTCTGTCTGAAGTAGCTATTATTATTGCCTTTAATATGGATTTTTCAAAAAAAAAGAGATTCATCCATCTAATAAATATTTTCCCATTTCCACAGCACTAGTTTCTACGTGATGTGACCTGATTAAAACCATTATTTGTACAGGATCAGCAATGAGCCAAGTGTACCCTTCCAGAACACCAAATGGATGGCTCTGTTACTCCATGATTACTTGTGAATTGGCGACCTTCAGCTGGTGACCTGGTGTCACTGTAAATTAATCATGGCAGCAAAGTGATATTTAGGGAGTGTAATAACCACAAATGACCTTGGTGTAATGCCTCTCTGAGGAGAAAGCCAAGCTCTCATTCTCTGTGATCTCAGGTTTGTAACTCTTTTCCCCTGTAAAAGCAGCATCAAAAGGTGATGTGTAAAGTGAAGCATAAGGCATAATGTCTATCTGGCAATTCAAAGTTTCTAATTCTTCATTCTAAAACAGGATTCGATTAAAACCCCAGCAATAATTTCCTTTCCCAATGGTAGCCAACACCATGTTGTCTTCTTACTTACTGCCTTAATGTCTAGGAAGACAGGAGGTGGCTAAGTTTCCTTTTTATTCACAGGTTTTTGTCATATTCTCTGGAATTCAACATGCAGCTCGTCATATAGCACAGGGGTGCTTGTGACAGCTGACACTGTGAACACAGATATATATATATATATATATATATATATATATGAATACTGGCCAGATTTTGCTATGCTTGTTCTTGTGAGCTAGTATTTGATATCAGATACTAATCAGTCTGATCAAGGAAACTTTTTTTTTTTCTGCTGCAGTAAAAGTATTTGTCCACTGGCCAAGAGGTGATTTTGCATTTAGAGCTATTTATTTTCAATATTGTTTTTAATACTATTTCATATCCAGCCATGGCATTCTGTGGTGTTTCTCTGATTTATTACTATTGCCTCCACCTGAAACATTTACTAAGACTATGACTATGCATTTTCTTTGAGAATGGATATTAAACAGAAACTGGGCAGGAGAGCAGTGGCTGGACTTGCTGAAATGGTATCTTCAGGTGATATTTTGAAGCTGTCACTCTACATCCAGTGAAACATCTGTGTTCAATTACCAAGGAGATTATTAACAGAGGACTGCTCTTCTCTCTCCAGAACATTAATCTCAGAAGACATATTGAAGAAACCCAGGCTTCTCATAAGATAAATTCTGCAAAAGAAGGGTGAAAAACTGCATGCATAAAATGTGCCTCCTTAACTCCCAACAAACGTGGAAGCTGTGCCAAACCCTTCAGTGCAGGAGCAGAAGAGAGCTGCCAAGTATTTGCCAGATGTGGTGCAGACACTAGGTTAAGCATGGAAACCAGGAGGAATAGATAGATATTAAGGGATTTGGCTGCTCTTTTGTAGAAAGAGTAGCATATATCTCTTACTGATGCATGCACCCTGATGTGGCTCATGGAATTTAGCTGGCACGCCTTGAAACTCTGCTTAACTGCTGGCAGTGCACAGGCCTGAGCTCACGTCTTTCAAAGCTCATAAAGAAAGGATAAAATAGAAAAAGAGAATCCAGGCATTTTTGTTTCTCTTTTCACACTGTTCCTTTATGATGAGTCCTGTAATAGCCAGACACTCCTCCTAGTACTTCTCTGAATCCCCAGGGTCTTTCTCTGGATCTGGGACTTAGCAACTAAGCAATGGCTCATGCTTTTGGACAGATTTGTTCACATGCATCCATAAGCAGTTTCAAAGGGCTAGCAGTACCCCAAACAGCCCCCTCCTCCTGTCTGCAAAATGAATTCCTTTGAAGGCTATGTAGTAAGGCAAGGAAAAAATGGTGTGCATTCAGTGTGAAACATCTTCCTGTAAACTGTGCTCCTTGTCAAAATGATCAGAAGATGAGATGGTGAGGTGGGTGCAATCTATTTATGCATCTATCCATTCATACATCTGTCTAAAATGACACTGAGCACTTTTCTAAGTTTTTTTTCTATGTTGTCTTACTTTCACCATTTTTATATTTTACATGCTTGTCTCATTTTCTATATTGTTTGTTTAATTGGTAGGTTGTTTTTTCTTTTTGCCTAATTTTTATATTCTGTCTTCATATGTATCTTCAGGCAAAAGGAAAATAAAGATTCCAGTCCCTGAGTGCCAGAATGTGTCACTTCTCTCGAGTTTCAGCTGTCACCAGACACTCAAACCTCTCCACTCCCCATGTTTACCCAGAAGCACAGGATACTGCTGCACACCTGAAACCATGCCCCTGGCATGGTCCCCGAGCCAATTCCTCCCCCTCTCAGCAGGGATAATCACATCCTCTTCTCTGTCAGCTGATGAATCCACACTGGGACTTTTGGAGACACCTGCTCATCTGCTGGCTCCTGCTCTGCTGCAACCAGGGCCAAGTAAACTTCAAAATTAAAACTCACAGAATACTCATCACAAACATGGGCAGATGATCACAGTTACCTTTGAAGAAGTAACATAAGGTCAAATCTTCTACACAAGATAAGTAGGAGTGCTACATTTATTCTCTGGAGGTGATTTTTCATTTTTTGCCTCCCCCCCAGTAAATAGCCCTAAGCTTTGCCAGCCAATAGCAAGCAGAGCTGAAATTCCAATTTCCATTTCATCCCAGTATGGTATCCCAAGAGTGCAATTTCTTCACAAGCTGTCAGTCCCAACACAGGGATGCTAAATGGACCTAAAGAGCTCTTTGAAATCTCAGTATAAATTATCCTTCTGGAGCTGAACCAATGCACATTTTCTGCCTTCACATGCTGACCCTCTGTGCGCATTTACCCAGACTCACACTCTGGCTTTAATGGCATTTTGACAATAAGTAATCTTGGCTACAAGGAGCGTGTGGACAGTGACTTATTCTCCCCATTTCTGTTTCACCCTCATAAGCAGTTTTGTGAAAGACCCCAGTTTCATGAATGCTTCAGGCCAGGTGGGGATCTGGGCCGGGTGGGGTGGAGAGGGGTCCCCCTCACCTCGCCTTGGTGTGGCCATTCCAGCAGTCCTCCTCGACGGACGGACCCGCTGTCACCCGCTCATCCTTGCAGATTGTGTAGGGCAGGGCTGACCAGAACTTTTTAGAGAGCTTTAGCTTTTCTTTAATGTCTGTTACCTGATTAAGAGACAACGAGAGGGAAAACAGATTAAAAAACATCAGCCACGCTAATTATAATGTTAAACAATACATTGTATAAATTTGTAATGGTGATGATGGTGAAGGTTAAAAAAGCTAAAGGTGCTAAAACTTAATGTCCTCGTGTTTAAAAACAAGACACCCAGCATTTGAGTTCAGAACATACAAATAATCAAAGTCACCTTTTTTCACAGGCAAGACATTAATAAAAGCATATTACATCTTGTGCTTCCTAGTTTCCATTTATCTAAGATTTTCTAAACATACACCTTTTTAAGAATTAATATGCCTCACAGTCTGCTGAATGTGAATTCAGTTCAATAGTGTACATCAGATAAACCCACCAGCTTGGTCATGTCTTAGAAAAATATTATATAGGCAGCTACATGTGCAGGTTCTAAAAAATGGTGCAGTGCTGAGCTGATGTTGAACTGATTTAAGATACACGGGCTGAATACATTGCAGTACATTTAGATCTCAGTTACAGTGAGAAGTCATGCAGAGGCTGTATTCATCCCTGCTATTATGTGTAGCTAAATATCTGTAGCTGAATACAGAATCCACATGCAAGAAATGTTGGGACAGTATTGAAACAGTTTCTTTACCTTATGAATTCCTTGAACAATAATTTAATTTGGCATGATTCAGGTGGCAAGCAGGAACAAACTGATTTTCCAGCATCAACTTAATAAATAAATGCTCTGACTAAAATTTTATCCGTTCTTGTTTTGTGTATGGTATACTAGAGTGGGGAAATCGACAAGAATAGATAGCAAAAACAACAAAGGACAGACTACAAAGGATGAATGCCGCCACTGTGGGTCTTATGGAAACAGATGCATTTCACATTAAGTTGTAATAGGATTTAGGGGAGCTTGTAGAATAGCTTTTAAAGGAAATCACTAAGCTTTGTTCTTTAAAAAACCAAGAAATAAAAGCTCTCCATTCCTCCATTCAGTTTTGAGATTGTCTTTTAGCTTGTTGAGGTACAATATTGTACTCGGCTATTTATCTCTTTTATCTTTTTTTCTCAGGACATGATAGCTCTCCTCACAAATGGCCTATGCTGCTGTGCCATGCTTAAACTCTGCAGAATGTCACTTTATAAGTCAGGAGATAGAAACAGCTGAGGATGTTATTTCAGAAGCACTGTTTGAATTTTCATCCACAAAAGATAAGTAGGACAGTATTTTTCTCTATGGGTTGTTGACAGTGTTTCTTGCCATGATAGACACCTTATAAATCTCCTCCACAACCCTTGCCAAGCCCTAGTTGCTTTGTTTTCACATGAGATACTAGTGGCATTTGCAAGCCTTTAAAGTCTCAATAGGGGAGCCCTGTCAAGCCAAAAAATAAATTCCAGTTTACAGGCTATGAGCAAGGCTTTGGCAGAAGTGGAGATGGTCTCAGGGTGCCTGCCCTTTCTGATATCTTTGGTCCATAGGACCAGGGTTTTTGGGGAGATAGCAATCTCTCTTCTTCCCTTTCTGCCCATGCTGAGGGTAAAAGCCCCAAGGTCCCTACTGGGACAGTTAACCAGCACAATCAACTCAGTTAAACTGCCCATTGTTCATGGTGTGTAAATTCCTGCTAGGACACAGTGAGAATAGAGGAATTTTATAGGAAGCGTAAGGAATAAAGATTAAAGTGTGGAGGATCCATTAATATGAATTTGCTAAACATGAAAGTCAAAGGAATAGATTTTCTTATTATTGCTTGTGCCTGGCTGACTATTTACATGAGTAATCTGATTGATATTGGTTGTGAGTAATTACCTTTCAGAGAAGTAACTTCATTGCTTGCTGGAAGTTATGTAAAGCTATTCAAAACTCATGTGCTTGGAGTTACATCCATATTTTGCCCATATTCAATTAGAGCTGGGGCTCTAGGACTTGCAGACTTCTGCTTTCAACAAGTGATTCAACACCTATTGGAAAGTGATTTTCCCCCTGACCCTTGTAAGGGCCGTAATTCGGAGCAGAAGCTCTTCATGGAACCAGTAAAAGGATGGAGAGAGAGTCTCACAGCTCACATGCTGCACATGCTCTCCAGATATTCCCTGAAAATCAAAATGAGGACTCCCATTCCCCAGTCTCTTCTGAAGATATTAAATGGTGTCTGCATACTCTATATTAGATAACAAATCACTAAACTTCCTAATGGATTTTCTTTTTAATTTGTATTAAGGAGGTAACCTGATAAAGCAAGATGGTCTTACTTTACTCAGGATCATTGGTAAGTGACAACTAATTAAATCTCAGAGGCATCCTTCTGAGGTGTTATTCCCATTTTAGAGCCTGGGGGGAAGCAGACATTTACATGACTCACAAAAGGCAGCAATAGTAAAAATTACTACAGCTTAGGGAAATGTTACCATTTACAGCCTCTCAAGATGCCTTCGATTCAGGTGCATTTTAAAATTTTTTATGTCCTTCAGATGTTTCTCTTCACAGCTATCTCCCACCTCATACTTTCATATTGCTTTATTTCACCATGCAGCTTTACACAGCTTGTGTGGACTCAGTCTCTGGAGTCTTGTCCTCTCCTGCTATCTGACCAGACCTCTGTTAATCCTCAGTTTTTAGCACTGGAGTTTGCACATCTGTCTAACTGGTTCCTCAAACCTCATCCTGAAACTTTCTGGAAGTGCAGTGTGGTGTCTGATGGCTTTGCTAGAGGAATTCTGAACAGTGATTGATTCACCTCCTCTTTTAGGGAGCAGCCTGATGGCCTGGTATTAATCTGTGAGATGAATATTTGGGCAGGCAATGACCTTGGATTACCATAATGTAACTTTAAATGCAGAATAGAATTAAGAGATGCAATGCTGCCCATGACATGTTAAACTTTTGCCTGTGGATTTCAGAGGTTTCAGTTCTGGGATCTTGTCAAGCATGACCACAGAAATTCTCTTATTAGTCCCCATGGTTACACATGTTCCTCTGTACATTGTTTTGATCGCCACCAACATTTAAAAACTATGCAACAGATGTACAGACCCTTGAAAATGAGATAGAACCCACTAAAGACTCAGTTAGCATTGCTTGCTTGTGATTTATGAAGTCAGACTACTGTATTCCCTGGTGACCTGTGGCCTTGTAAATGATTCCTTGGTATTTCTTATTCTTTGAATTAAAGATTACCTTTCAAGCTTGGTTAGACTTCTGTGGAAACATTTAAATATGAGACATATGCAGTTTTAATATTTTACATATTTTCTTTCCACTTGCTCTAGCAGAGATTTATAGGGATTAAGACAGCTGGATATCTTTGGCTGTAGCTAGCCTGATTTTCCCTAGTTATCTTCCTGACATAGCCCTGATATTATATTGAAATACCCTTTTTTCAGCTACTTTGGAGGTATGAAACTTGTTCTGAATCACAATACTTCCTCATAAGAAAAAAAGATACAGCAAGAAACACGCAAAAAGTTAAAATTTTAATTTATTCAGAGCATAAAAAAATGGATATTAAAATAGCTTTGTCTTGATCTATAATTGCTAACAGAAGAAAGGCATTAATGTGTAAGTGAGAAAAGTTAAGTATTTGCATAATTTTCAAGGAGAAACTAATATCCAGAGTTACAGGAATGGTCTAGCTACACTGAGAAATGCAGTTTATTTCATATTTCTGCCACTGACTTATGCAACCAAGTCAGTCACGTATGTCATGTAATTCCTCAGCAGAGCTTGGAAAGGCACCCATGAGCTCAGTTCCAGGCCTATCAGCATGGGCTCAGCTATAAGGTAAATAAAGCTGACTCATGTTTCTGTCTTTACTCACCTTGCATGCCAAAGTCATGAAGTGAGCTAAAAGCAAGCCCATCACTTTAGTAGGAATCAGACCCTACATTCCCTGCTTTATTTCAGGGCATTTGGATAAAATGAAAATTCAAAGTTTTGAATATACCATGTAAAAATAAAAATATGCTGAATATCAGTTTCATAAGGCATGAAAGATTGCAGAAAGACCCTTGCTTGTGAATGAGGCATACAATTGCCAATGGAATCATTTTGACTTAATTTCTGATGGAAGAATGCTTGTTTGGCAGTGTGATAAACTATGCTCAAAAGCAATTTGGGACAAAAAACAAATTTTAAATGTGGAGTCCCAAAAATAATTTTTAAAAAGTAAATTCCTTTTTTTTTTTTCTTTTCATCCTGCTCTGCCAAATCTTCCCCTGTCAAGACCATCTCATATTCCTTCCAGATTTATCATTCCCACCCATATAATTCCTACTTTCAAAGATAAAGGACTATCAGAAGATGCTAAAATCATGTTCAAAGATGGTGAAATGCACACAAACCTGATGTAGGTTTAATGCAATAAATGAAATAAAATAATATGGAGCCTTTATGTTAAGAAGAAATGTTTCCCATTAACCTCTCTTTCTTCTTCCTGATGTTTTTGAATTGCATTTTTTCCTTGTTTATTCTGCAATTCGGAAAGATTTTCCTTTTGAAGAGAAAGCAGAATATTCAGCTTGCCTTTCTGTCAACACCCTCTGCCTGTGGATGCTCAGAGACATCTTGATGCAACATCCATTGTGAATTAAATCTTTATGACCTGGAAAAATGTACAAATGTTTCTGGTTGTTCCCTGGAAGTTGCCTCTCTGGAGTACCAGAGTGCCACCCCAGATGTTGTCTGTGGGTTGTATGTGGCAGCAAAGACACTTGGCAGATGTTTGGAGTGGCTGCTTGGGATGAGGTGCTGAAATTTCAGGGGCTTCAGGCCGTGTATGTAAAGTATATTCTAACAGCGTGTCACACTGACAGAACAGCTACAGACAGCAAGTGGAAAGAGGTCTGACATTTTGTTTCAGAGAACAGACATGAAAGCAGCCATCATGAGCCATGTTTGTGTCTGTTCAGTCTCTTTAGTCAGACTCCTTTGCCCTTTCATTCACAGGCAGCATTTAACTAATGCCACTTCTTCATTCTGCATTATTTTCCAGTGAAAAACCAGACAAGCTTTTTGTTTGCCTGCTGCTTGCTTTGCCCTAGAAGTGTCTAAGACACCCAGCCACACACTCAGCACCCTTGCAGTCTTTATTAAAAATAATGTAGAGCTTGTATAATGGTGGGCAGCTGGATAATGGATTTGTGGATATGGTGCTTGAGTACCTGAGCTGCATGTGGAATTGTGAGAGGCATGCCCTTCATCATGGGCATGGCCAGGTAGGAAGAACAAACAGCTCACCACCATTTGATTTGTGTTCTGCCATCCAGCAGAAAACTGCGCCAGACTTTCATACATCGATTTATGCCCATTAGGGATTTAACCTGAAAGCATTTTGACTAACAGCCAACAGTTTGTTTAAAAGGACTAGGCCAGCAAGCACATATTATATACTGTTTCTAACCAAGTTGTTATGTTTATATGTCTGCTGCACCTGTGTCCCACAGTCAGGGCAAGGATCACATGTCATAAGCAGTATAGTATAGGACAGCTGGGTATTTTAACTGACACAATTTTCATTGAAAAATGGGCTTAATGAAAAGCAGTTAACTAAGATTTAAGGACTATCCCCCAAGAAAGATGTGTCCCCTGTGTGTCTTTTGTTATTTCTCTCATCTTCCTATAGATATCTTGGAGGCACTAGCCATTTATGTATAAGCAACTGAACTGGGCTCCCTCTATCTCACCCAGCTATTTAGCTAAAGAGGATCTCTCTCAGATATTTTATTAAAGGAACCTTCATTTCTCCACTGATTAGATATAGAGAGCTTAGGCACATAGTTTTGTTTAGAATGGCTCATTAGGTGCCCCAAATTTCAATGCACACTAGGTACCTCAGTGAGGGTAACTTGCTTCGATTATAAAACAAGCAAGGCAGAACTTTATTTGCTCTATATGGAAATTTTTCTTTTCATACATTATACATTTCCATACTTTCTCACACAAAATAAACTTAAATGCCAAGCAGTTGCCAAACCACCATGCACTTGACAGCGGATCATTTCCAGCTTTTTAACAAGTGAGGCATGTGTGCCACATGGACTCAGCAGGACCTGAGCATCGCGCAGCCCCAGCTGCCAGGCAGCACCCTGGGTTTGGGGGGCCCTCGAGATGGCAGTGTTGCTCAGTGTTGATGCTGCTGCCAGCCCCCCTCAGCACACCCGCTGTGTTTCCCAGAGAATAAGACCGTAGATTGTTCCGCTGAATATAAAACTGACAACCCTGTTATTTTAAACTCGAAAGTGACAGGCTGTTATTTTAATGAGGTCTGCCACTGCCAAGGTTAACCAAAGCTTTATTTTCCCTACAAAACATTAAGGCTGCGGTTCTAAAAAGGGGGCTGTGAAATTTCATGGTTATTGATACTTTCTCAGGGCAGAGAAGTTCTGAAAATTTCACCCAGGTCTTCTTGCTCAACAAATGCTTTTTGTTTTCCATCATTTTTTTTCCCTCCTGACTTTGTGACTTGAAATGGTCCGGAGCTTTACCAATAACTGCCTGCTCATGATTCATGCTTCTGAATCTGCAGAAAAGCAGATGACAGCTCTTCTAATCAAGAACTAATGCAGAATCCCAGTTATGAAGCACAAATGGGCGCCTGGGTAATTTGTGAAATAAAACAAATGAGCCAGGTGACTTTACAAAGCAAGACTTTTCTCATCAGAGCATTTAAAAGTAAAATGAAAGGAGTTTTTGCTGTCATGTTCTCTGAGAACTATCACCTCTCTGACAAAAAAACAAAAGTTAAGGCCTTTAATAACAGTAAAGAAAGGCTATTAACCTTACCGAATTCTCAGAAATAACACACATATAAGTTCAGAGAGTTAGGGTGCATTCAGCTTCCACACTAATACTCCTACACTTATGTATCTACATTCATGTCACAATCCCCAGAAACCAAACACAGACTCACTCAAGTTTCTAGTGCCATTTGAGACACCTGCAGTGATCTGGGCAAGTCTCCTGCAACTTGTGATTTATATGTGACCGCCCAGGGTGCTGTCGTGGACGACCTAGCTGAATTTTATTTCATTGAGCTTTGACCTGAAACAGGCATTTTAAAACAATCCAGGTTGCCTACTGCATGTTTTTCAGGAAAATAATTTGCAGGTCTGCATGAGAGCCGACATTATCTCACGGAGGCCTCCTTGCCATCTGTGGCCCAGAAATGCTGGTGTCACATCTCAGGTTCGCTGGCTCCAGGTGCCATTGCTCATGCAGGGGCTGGACAGTCACTGCTCAGAGCTGACAGCCTGGTGCTCCAAAAGAGTACAAGCAAACAGGCATGTGCCTTTGGCATTGCTGCCTTTCTGTGTCTTAACCCTCACCTGGGGATCCTACCTTCAGCCTGCAGAGACAGCAACGTTGTCTCACGTCATCAAATGGACCTTTCTATTTTAATAAAGCACTGACATTTTTGCTTACAGGCAGGTAGAGTCTGACACAAAACTCTTGCCACATTCAACATTCATTTTGGCTGGGGAGAGGTGAAGGGCAGAAGTCTGTCCAATGGTGAAGCAACCTGGCCCAAATGTCCTTTTCATAAATGTGTTCTCCTTTCCATAAATTCCACTTAAATTCCTTTCCATAATTTCCATTTAAACTCTACACTTTGATTCATAGTAAATAAAAATATTGCTTTTGGAAGGTAGAAGGTACTGGAAGCATCAGTACCCTGAAATGGAAATCTGTAGGACCTGAAGCAGCTTTCTTCTTCCCTGCAATACCTAGGAGCAGCACTAAAAAGCTGGTCTATAAATCTGATTCGAGCAAATCCAAAGCACTCGGAGGAATCAGCTTTTTATTGCAGATAAGTATTAAAGTAGCAACAGAAATATGTTGGAATCTTAAAGATAAAATGCCAGAAGCTTTTCTGTGGCAAGGCTAAGCCGTTAAGCACTGATTCTTTCTGAACAGTCCTTCATCTCTCCAAGCAAAAATGTTAATAACTAATGTAAACAATTACTAATAGAGTATTTCAAGCTTACATAGACTTTCGTTTGTACTGGAAATGTTCATCTGGTACCTGAAGTGTCTGTTTCTTCTCTTAAAATTCAAGAGTTTAAAAGGAACTGCATGTGTCACAGCAGAAAAATAGTTGAAGCCTCCTAAGAGCCGTGAGAAGTGTGCGATTTCAAAGGGCAGCCAGAGCTGGGATATATCCTTTCATAACAGAGCAAGGATAATTGTACTTCATACTTGAAGTAGCCTTACATTTAACTTCACTTCTTCTAGTAGTTACTTCTTGACATAGCTCCTTTGCTTTCCAAACCGAAGAAGTTCTCAGAGGACTCTCAGTGATTCAAAGCCAAACTTTTCAGGCCCTCTTATCCCCAGGTCCCACAGACCCAGCCTGAGGGAGAGCAGCTGAAGAGAGCAAGGCATTAGAACAGTAGAGTGCTCTTCTCCACATCATAATCTAGATTAATAATATTCCCATTATTATTGTTCTGTGGGAACACCCCAAACTTACAGCCAGCCGTATAATGCAAACTCCTGTTTGTTCCAACATCACAATTTATTTCATCCAAAATTAATGCCTCCTAGATTTCCCTCCCCTAACACTTCTGGTTGCCAGTCATTCTCTTGCTGGCAACCAGCAAGCTGGAGCTTGCTTTCAAAGGCCTGGATATATTCCTTCTGGATTATTTTAATCCAAATACATACAAATCCACGTTATTACAAGTGGTGAATATATACAGATAGGAAAAAAATAAAAGTCAGCATAGAGGCTTTGTGATATTGCAATTGCTCATTGTAGTTTTGTATTTTTCTGCCAAATTTTCTTTCTAGACTCTCCAAGGAAAATGCCACAATTTCATTTTCAGAGTTGTTTTAGGGATGAGAAAGATATCAACAAATTGGTTTTAAGTCACATGCAATATAAATTGTTAAAACATCTAAGTGAAAATCACAAAATATTGAGAATGAAAAAGGTAATGTTTTCAGAGACACAAAGTTATGTAAAAAGACATTTCTAGCAGGGCGAGTGGGCTCAGCAGGGAAAGTGCTTATCGGGAAAACAATCGGAGTCAGAGAGAGCCTGGTAGTGTCAATCTGCTGTGTCAATGCACTAATGGCTGTCACTGCCTTCCCACTGAGCAGGGGAGCTGAGGTGGCCTTGCACGCCCTTGTCCTTTCAGGATAGGGTTAAGTACCCCAATTAGTGGATCCGACTGCACACAGCTCCTCAGGGCTGCCAGGGAGCCAGGCAGATGCAGACAGGAGATGGAGAGGTTGGGTGTGGGTCCAGCTGCTGCTGGTGTTCAAGAATCACTCCAAAAGAGGGACAAAATTTAAGTCCAGATTGAAGTATAGCAAAGTAATGGGCTGTCCTCATAAGATTTTATCCTAAAGCAGCAAAACTCTTATGAGACTAATCAATTCCCGGTTTTCTGCCACGGCTGGGTGCAAAGTCATGAATTTAGATACTCTTTCAAAATTGGTGCTCAGTCTAATTCTGAATCAGGAAATGGACCCCTTCTTTGGTTCTCTTTGAAGCAGATATGTATTTCTGGAGTCCTCAGTCTGAGCCCTGTGACTTGGTGAGCAGTACGAATTCAAGGTGCACAGCTCACCTCTGCCATAAATTCAATACACTGCAAAAACCATTTGTGAAATCTAATCTGGACAATTTAAAGAGCAAACACTGATGGATAAGAACGAGCACAGTTTCCAGCATTTGAGGCATACTGTGTGAATTTGAATGAGCTCTCTGTCCAAAAGAGGTTTTATTCCAAATAGAAAAATGAAGAGAAGAAAAGGAAGACCCCATATAGATGAAAAATAATCATATACCAAGCAAATTACTTGAAATCAGAGAGTCACTGGATAAGCAAAACATTCCCCTACATCTCCAAGTACCTTCCTTACAATGAAAACTCTATTTTCCTTTCTTGAATTCCGCATCCGGTAAAAAGTCTCTCCACTTCTCCCAACACATCTACCTAACAGCAGTGATAATATAGCACAATTCAAGCTATATTTAAATCAATCAGGTAAACACAGCATGCAACTAGGCTTGGTGCTACTGCTTGAGTACCTGTTGTGGCTCTTGGGCAGGCTTCCCTGCCACCACGAGCATGCTGCTGGCATCTGGGAACTCTGTCACCACACTGCTGAGGGGGACACACTTACTGGATGCTGCCAAGGGAGGAGGCCCGAGTCAAGAAGAAGATGTGCATCTGTGTATGTAAACTTGATTTTGGTAGGTTTTTTCCTCCTTTCCACATGTACAGACCTTCTTTCTGTGCCTATACCTTCCCCTCCCTTTAGTGCATATACAAGAGGCCCCAGCATCACAGAGGCTGTAGGGGGAAGTCAAGCTGTGTGGTTCTGCCAGGACAAGGATGCTGTCACTGGGATATTTCCAAATACAAATGGAAAATGGGAATGCATCTGTTCTGCATCTTCTGCTGTGGGCTGTGAGGGCAGGGTGGGTGGTGAAAGGAAAGCTACAGGACTCAAAGCAATCAATTTGCAATGGATATCTAGTGAGTCACTTCACAAGGAGCAGTAAAATATTCTCGTCTCATTCTTCCCTGGAAACCCAGGCAATCCTGCCTGCTTTTCCCGCTGTCTCTGAGAACAAACAGGTACAGCTGAGCTGCAGAGCTGCCTGGAGCTGGCAGGCAGCCTCCTGCCAGTTTCTGCTCCTGATGGAAGCAAGGAGTTGGACAGAAGATCGATGCTTGCTCCTCGCACACAGGAGCTTAAAAGCAGCCCAGCTCCTGTGCCAGCCCCCTCATGGTGGAGGCAGCCGTGCACTGGTTATTTCTTTGGCTTTTTTTTCAAAGTAACTACCCCACCTTTGTCTGCTGGTGCTTTTCAGCCACACCAGGTATTTGGGGATCGTGGTCTGTGTCTATCATAAAAATAATGACATTATAAAAGTAACAAGTGCTGCAGTTTATTTGCCTCCAAAATCTAGAAGCTTTGAAATCCATGTTTTGGGAAGTTTAGTAATAGTGACAAAAACTGGAAAATTGGATTTGTTTTACTACAAGAGTGAAGACTGCAGATTTTAAGAAAAGCAGTTTCAGAAGATTGAGAGTTAAAAATCTAGAAAATTTGCAATTTTGTCTATAAAAATAACTCCGGAGTTCTTCACAGTGTAGAAAAAACTCAAAATAGAAAAAAAGAATATACACCCTCACAAAGTGTAGTGTCAAAAGGGAGCTAAAGATAATAATAGAAACATTCACATTTTCTATCTATTTTAGTTATTTTCCAGTCAGGAGCTCTTCAGCAGACAGAAGAGATTACTCTCACTGAGTCAAAGCTACCATTGATACCGAATGCATAAAATATAGGCCACTGCCTGAAGAAGATTTTCAAGATCCCATAAGGATTTTGAGCTTCACAAACTCTCACTTCTTATCCTCTTAATTGTAGTATTTCAAGAATGTCATTTGAAAAACTGGGATTTGGTGACTTGGAGTAGAAAAGGGTCAGGAAGATAGTGACACAATGTAGAAGGATCCTAGTTACCCTCTGTAGGAGTTGATACAAGTATGTGAGGAAAGGCCAAACCTTGCCATCTCTGAACTACCTGTGAGAGCAGAGACACAAGCTTGACAGAAAAGAAATATGATTTTTGGCAAGGGAGAGGGGAAATTTCCCTTCTAAAATATTTTCCTCAAAGGGTTCAGAGCAGTTTGAGAAGTTAAACTATAAGGAAAAATTATGAGGATTCACCTAAAGTAAAAAACTCACTTAATTGTTTTAAGGCATCAAATCATTCCGTGGTGAGGATTATCTTATAATTTATAACACATTTTTGAGTCACTGCAAATTTATTTCAGTACTTCCTTGAAAATTTCCTGACAGTAATTTATGCAGGCCAAAGTCATGTTCTGTCAAATGTGTCTCAAACTATCATATATCATCTGTCCATCAAAGCCACGTCTACCCTGTGTAGACACAGGGAATTTGAAAAAAAAATAAGAAAAGGAGAAAATATAATACAGGAACAGAAATATTTTATAATGAATAAGATAACACTTGGGATAAAAAAGGAAAGAAACAGATGAAAATGGGTTTTAGACAGACTGTTCCACTGCTATTCACTGCTCTTACATCTCTGCATACAAGAACAGCAATTTCCTTGAGGGGACCTGGTGTTTGTGGAGGAAAGGGAGCAAATGTACAATTGCTTTCAAATGTACAAATGCTCAGAGAGGAGTGGCTTGAAAAATTTAAAATCCCTGTAGAAAGAAACAGCCCAGCACCAGTTTTTCTTTATTTAATTGCTATGTACAACGGAATAAAGAACATGAAGCAAATGCGGTGTTCAGGGGAAAAAATAAAAGGGAAATTATACTTATTAGCATGCCTTTTATTCTGCACTGTTAACATCTTGCTGTTGTGTAAAAAGATTGCCACAAGGAAGAACAAGAAGCAGGAGAAGTACAGAATTCTAATTGAGTTTTCTATGCTAAACAAAATACCACAATGACTGCTCATTCATTTGGCATTCCTGCTCTCCCTGAGTCAGCACTCTGGATGGCAACATCCATCTGTGCCTGACCTATGGGTCATGTGCCAGCAGAGCAAACAGTTGTTGACTGCCCTGCTCTAAATATCAAGCAAGCAATTTCATTCTCTCTGGTTCACATCCTGAGCCACAAATGGGCACATATGAGGAGGGTAAGTTATTCAGCAGCTATGAGAAGGGGCGATGAGGTTCAAAATTTTTTTTTGTCACAGTGGTAATGACTTGCACTGGAATATAATGAAAAATTCATTACTTCTTATTTTACTGGGATAATTTTTCCCTTTCAATTTTTCAATTTTATCTCTATCTAATTTTCTTCTTCCTTTGTGCAGCACAGTATCTCCTTCTTCTGCTGTCTCAGTTGACTCCGCCTGTCCTGTGTGGTTGGGGTAACCAGGAGGTTGTGATCTGGTGACCAGCTCCCAGGGATGTGATAGCTCCAGCTTTGGTCTGTGAACACCTGAGAGGAGACATGAGTGAACCCCTGCAGGCATGAGAGGTGGCTTAAGAGACTCTTCCTTGGCCCCACACTACAGACCTGCCAGTGTGAGCACAGCTAAAGGGCAGGAGATGTGCTGGGTTAAAGCATGTAGGGCTGTGCAATGTACACATGGGCTTCTGTTGGGCTGTTTTGCCAAGCATACCCGTTTTTTAGGAGCAGCAGATCATTCCATATGTGTACATATTCATATACTCCCCTGTACTTAACTGCTACTCCATGCTGAAGTAATCTAAATCAGATACTACAGGAAAAACTATCCTTCCATCCAGTCTTCATTCCTCGATTTCCTCTCCCAGAAACCAGGAATTACAAAAGTTTTGGGAGGTGTATATTTGGAGATGGTGCCAAGGCAGAGGTGTTAGATGCCCGGTGTGAGCATCAGAGCAGATGGATGCTATTATTTAGCCTTGTCCTGTGAAGGCTGTGTGAGGCAACCCACTTTTAGGTATGTTAAGTCAGCATGCAAGAGGTTAAAGCATATTAAAAAAAGTTTCAAGAAACTTTCCCTAGAAACTGAAGTTGCCTGTAGTCATAGAGCAGATGTACGTCTTTGGAGCAGCTATAAATCCTTTGAGTACCCTAATAAATACACTGCACATTCATTGGAACAATGTGCCCAATGGATTTAAACTGCATCTTATCACTTTTTCCTGAAAATAATTATCACACCTATTAGAGGCTATATTTGGGATTTTTACCCTTATACATATATCTGCTTTCCTCTCTCTAGACAGATATTCTGCCATGAAGGATGTGTGCATTTGCAGCCTGATTTTCTCCCCAAAGAACAGAAATAACCCTATGACTATACACTGGGGCACTGCTTACAGTTAAATCAAGGTGCCCTTGAATATGGCTGGAAGCTACAGGCACTGAAAATCCTACTTTTAAACTCTTCCAGGAGCAACACAAACCTTAGTGCACAAGATACATTTTCTGTCTCTTTTCATACCAATCCATTGGATGATCATGCTGTAATAATGAAAAAATGATTGAACAAGAATTTCAGAGTAGCATAATCTTGGTGATTTTTCTGTTAACTGCTTTTCCAAAATACTTTGTTGGTCACAGTTGCTACATCTGAATGAATTTCTGAGAAATATCTTCACTGCAAAACAAAGTCCAATGAAAGTTCAATGCTTCAATATTTTTTAAAGGCTTGACAAGCTAGATGCTGCCTAGGTTGGATTCAGATTCTTGGGACGCTTTGTAGATGATTTAATTTTTCCTTCTGAATCAGACAACAGTCAGGTATCAGTGCTAGGATCTTTATTTTTCTCTGAAATTCAAAAGCAATGCAGTAAGTAGAAAACATTAAGAAAAAATCCAGAAAAAACCAGATTGAACAACCTCCCATAAGGATAGCACAGATTTATAAAAAAATCCACAGAGTATTCTTACCAAAAAGAGAAACAAGGTGTTACAATACTAGGGATGGGGCAAATAATGCACAGGACCAGCTCAAGTGAGTCCAGGAGGCAAACTGTAAATAAATTCAAATAAAGAAAGAAAGATGTGCCTGATAACTCTAGGAGTAGAATTAAAAATTCATTTTGATAAATGTACAGTGGATATGTGTAATACTATGCAATGGAGAACAAAATTATTTTGTGCAGACTAAATTCACAGCATGCTAAAATCATTCCTCCTTAAATTAATTTGACTCCAAACACCAAGACCTGGTCTAGCTTGAATATGATGAGTGGTAGCTTGCATTACAGCTCAGACCAATGTTATTTGCACCATAAACATAATTTTCCCAATACAATACTGGGAGCAGATAGCTCTGGTTGTCCTTAGGGACGACAAGCTAAGCTGCTTTTTCTCAGCAGACAGATGATTCCTAGGTGTTTACCTCAGAAATGAAAAAGTACTTTTCAAAAAAATAGTAGTAATCCATACTTGGGGATTAAAGCTTCCTGGAAAACCCAAGAGATATTTCCTCATAACAACCAAAATATTCACAATGGATACTGACATCCTGCAGACATATGTGGATGAGATGCCTCACATAGAAAAGTAATGGTACTGTGAAAGGCACAAATACTCAGGTTTGTGGGAAGCTTGCAGTACAGTAGTCACAAAATGATCTGTGTATTCACTTGTGAAAAGAAAACTTGTTTATGAGCAGCAAAGCCATATGAAAGCCTGGTTCCCCTACCAGCAGTGATATTCATGAAGTGTATTTTGAGCTGATATGGAAATATATTAGATATAAATTACCTACGATTTTCAGTGTTTAAAATTTTAAAAATGACAGCAAATGTAAGGCATATTCTTCCTTTCTCCTCCCCTGAGAAGTCAAAGCAAAAGTACTAATGTCTTTCTAATGAACACTGCTTTGTTTATCCAGAATCCAAATAACAACACAGGCATGTTGAGAATCAGCATAACCCACTGAGTTGCAAGAAACTTAAATCAAAACTGATATTAAATCAATGTCCTGATGATTTGCTTCCCCAGAGCACTCTCACTCCCACAACAGGAAGGCTGCTGAAAATTAAAGTAGTAGTGCATCATAATGCTCATTTAGATTAGCTTTATTGGAGCCAGGAACAGATTTTAACCAGTATTAAGTGCTTAATTCTCACTGGCTCTAGTTTTTGAGGGGCATACACATTATCCACAGACCATCTACTCTCCATGAGATGTAGGTTACATCAATGAGTACACCAGTCTCACACACCTTAGGGAGGAGTGCTGTTGAACATGGTGCTTTCTATGGTGTGCTAAGGGAGTTGGCATGCTAAGTTTCAGGAAGACTGAGCAGAATTGCTCACCTCAGTCCTTCTATTGAACTTGGACACAGTCCAGGATAAAATTATACCAAAATTTCAAGCACACTCTAATTGATATTTCTCTTATAGTTAAAAAGTTACAAATGTACGTATGTTTGTGTAAGCATACATTTTTAACCCTAGTATCAATAATACTAACCAGTAGCCACTGAAGATAGATCTACATTACTTCATAAAAATAAGAAATGGCTCAAACATGAGACCTCAGGCAGTTCATGGTGCTAAATGGTTAACGTGTTCCCTGGAACTGTGCTCCATCACCCCAAATGCTTTCTCCATTGCAATGTCCTGCCATGGCTTGGTGGAGACTTCATTCCAGAGATGGCTCCCAGCAGGCAGTTGCACATGAGACTGCATATTTATGATGCCCTGTGCTCTGTACAGCTCTCTAATGCTATCCTGGCAGGCTTTGCCTTCTCTTGCACAGCCATGCATCTTTCCTGCCACGTTCAAGGATGCAGTGACACATATGCTCAGTTCAGTGCTGCCACATGGATGGATCACACACAGCTCTCTCGTTATTTCAGATTGTTTGAAGACACATACACACAATCAGTATTTTCTTAGACTACAGCAACACAATGCGTGACCCACAGGAGGTCCAGGACCAAGAGGTTTGGTCTGTGGGTGCAGGCAGTTTGCTTCTGTGGAAATGAGTCCTCATCAGTGTAATCAAGGCACAGTTTACACTGCAGAGCCTCAAAATGCCAGGATCATATCCTAGCCTGTTCTCTAGTGGCATCAATGTACCCTCATAGGCAGCCCAGGTTGATATTTGCAATACATATGGAAACTCCTTTGCCTATCTTGGTGGATGTGATCCAGTTGCCCAAATGTTGCCATTGCTGTTGGAGATGCCCCAGAGAACACCACCTGGATGTCAGCTGTGGTTTCAGAAGGGTGCATGATTGCTATCACACAGAAGCCCTGCTGTGACACCTACCTTGTGCCACATGCAGGTGTCTCACATGATCTACATAATTTCAAATGGCAGTAGGTACCACATGTAAGCAAATGCATTGAGCTCTCACAGTGAAAAAGTTAGCTGCATTCTAAATGCTCAAATATTTGATACCTATGTATCTCATGCTTGCCTGACACTGATGAGCATCTGGGAAGTGCTTCTTTGCCAGTAACTCAGAAGACATGGTCTGCAGGCTGGGTACAGACTATGGATGGACGCAAGTAGGAAAGCTGGAACTATGAAGTTCACAGAGAGTTGGAAATTGTAAATGGTAACAATATCATGCTTATTTAAGGCAAATTGGGATGAAAACTTAATTGCTGGTATGTTTTAAGTTGGAAAGGCTAGTGGTGAGTGGCTAGTGGAAAGGCTATCTCTGTGAACTGAATGTATTTAGCATTTTTATTTGTACTTCAGGGTTTACACTTAGACCACAAGAAATTCAAAACTGTGACTTCATGCTCTGAACACCTACTGAATCTTCATTGTGACTCAACCAAAGACTAAGAAAATGAATGGAAATTTTTATATTGACCTCACTGAACTTAATGTTAGGCTCTAGATTTCTTTTTCTATGTACAGTTTGATTTGTGAACATTATGCCCAGGTTTGTTTTAAAAGGGTGTCTGAGTTAATGCGCTATGTCCACATTTTCACGCTTGGGATGAATGAGCAGAGGCTTCCTGCAAAATCATTGAAACAGTCAGTGCTCAGCCCTGCTGAAAAACAAGGCCATTTGCAGAAAAAGCTGAGTGTAGTGTTATTAGCCTAATTGTGGGCTCTGGTAAAGGAATGTGGTGTCTTGCAATAATATGTATTCTGCACCTCCTGTTTACCTGGAACAAGAGTTTGTTCGTTTGCTCACTGATTCCGAACTCCATTAAAATCACTCCAGAAAAGACAGCCCAATCTAGCTAGAATGAGTTCAAATATATAGGCAAATATAAAGATGCTTGCTATATTCTAATATGGGTATAGTTTCATTGTCTTCAATGAAAGTGCTGTTCCAAGCACCATGAGACCCACAGAAGTTCCTGTGGCAGTACAGGCAGCCACAGGAAGGGACCACACATCTGGTGTCACTGTTATAAAACAGCAGGCTGTCCTTATTACAGAATGCCATTTATAGTTCAAAGCTCCTCACGGAGGGCTAAATGCTTTAAATACTGATGACTGATGCCATAATGGCAGAGCCAATAATATCTAAATGACCTCATCTTAGTGTTCCTCAGAACTGAAGGCATTCCAAAATGACAGGTACCATAAAGCTACAGTTTGTCAAAAACTGGCAATATAATTTTTATGCTGCATTTTTGTATCTTTTCTGCCTATCATTAGTTCTAATAGAATAGACAACACCGATGATGCATTCACACTTTAGTAATGTATTTCATCCGCCTTCCAAACCCTAACAAATAAGAAACTTTATTGGCAAGGTTTAATATTCTTTAATTACAACACTGAAACAATCAGTGTTCCACTGATAAACAGCAAAAGAAACTTGAATTCGTCACTCCTCACTCTTGCTGTGCTGTATTTGTCCATACTTCATGTAAAGAGGTGACAGTAAAGTATATGAAATCGGCTTCCAAGGATCGTTCAAGTGCTCAAACTCTTACATCAAGTGCAAACCAAGCTGTCGGCACAGAGACTAACAACCAAAGAACAGCTGGAAACTGAAAGGAGGATAAGTCACCTTAAATGCTAACTAACTGGGAGGTATGGGAGATTCCTAATCACTGAATTTCACAGCCAGGCTCATTCACACTCCCACATTTTATCCCAAGGCATCTCAACGCATTTCCTTGTGCTAGAGAGTTCATCAAGGAGGATGTTCTTGTATTAGGATGGATGACAGGTGATGGATAAGCCCCTTTCTAGGAAGATGGGAGGTTGCAATCTCATCAGCCAGGGAAAGTAACTAAACCTGGGCTTTCCATGTGCCGGTGAATGCTGTCATAATGAGCTTTGGCACGCTTGAGGTCCATTTTGGAAGACAACCTCTGCTAGTTGTTCAAGGTGATGCTATGGTGAACATACTTATGTATGTTGATCCAGGTTATATGTAGAGGGGCTTCCTGGTGCTGATGGGTAAAACACCAAATATATCAAGGAAGTCAAGATCTAAAATATTCACCTGCCCTAAGCAATGACTGGCTATTTCTAGCTAGTGGCTCCCAGATATTTTCAGTCAACAAATCACTGCTAAAGTTTGCTTTCCCATGGGTAATTTTTCTTCCTTAGAAACAAATTACTGAAACAATTCTAAATGGAATGTTTTTATATGTTTCTGAGACCAAGCTTTCAGACTCTTAGAATAAGTTCTGGAACTTGTGTCACATCTCACAGTGAGGTACAAATCTGTCCCCAGACATAAGTAATGCTAATGCCTGACTCAAAGATTTGGATTCAGCTCTGGGCTCACTCAGTGTGTCCACTCTTTTTGCATCTAGCTCTACAAGATCTGATTCAAAATTCACTGACGGATTGCTATTGGCACTGGGCCATGTCCTAATGAACAGATAGATACACAGAGCCCCAAAACTGTCATTCAAGTTGTATTGCTGGTGTTTACATTGAGCAGTACTGATGAGGTAAATTAGAAAAAGGGTAAACATTTAATTTTAGAAAATGAAGACTTTAATATCTCATTTTTTGAGAAGAAAAGAAAGAATATAAATTGAGAGAGAAAAAGGACATAACCTCAGTAAAAGAGGAGGTTCAGCCAAGAGTCAAAAGAGGGAAGTGATTTGGTTTTAAAATCTCTAAAAGGCATTGGAGCAAAGCTTAATCCTTGGACACTATGCATATATTAACCTCTACAAAGACTTTGATCAAACCCTTAAATGTCATCAACCCCCTTTCTGTTTCTTCCGGGCCATATAACATCACACACATCACAAGAATTGACCTTTATTGTTTGCAGGCATGCCCGAGGATATTTACATCATCCCCACACAGCCCAGAAATACCAGTCTCTGTTCCTCACAAGATCTAAATAACTCACAGTGCATGGAAAGCAGAATTGCACACCCATACAATAATCTAGATCAAAAGGGACTCCTGGAGGTCATCTGGTTCACCCCTACCACCTCCTCTTCACACCCTCCTTTGGTCCAAGCAGGAAGAACTTCAAAGATGGTTCTATCTCCCAGTCAGATCAAGGTGCTCAGGGCCTTGCCTACAACAGGTTTTGAATATCTCCAAAGAGGGAGGTATCACAAGTTTCTCAACAGTCTGTTCTGATACTCAGTCACCTTCACTACACCAAAAAAAAAAAAGAAAATCGTAAAGTCTAATTGAATTTTCCTGTACTGTTGCTTGTGTCCACTGCTTCTCATTCTTTGGCCATGTAACTGCAATGAGGATATAGCTCCATATGCTTACTAACCTTTCATGAGGTAGTTGAAGGCAGCAATAAGATTCTGTCTTTGCTTCCACTTCTTCAGCCTGAACAATGCTTCTCTCCTTTCCTTGTGTGCCATGTGCTCCAGCCCCCTGATTACCTTGCAGTTAAAATTAGTTGGAGGTTTGTATGGCAACTCCCCTCTTTCCTATGGCAGTGAAACCAGCAGTCATTGAATGGATTGCTCATTGGATAGAGAACCCATTTGGTTGGACATGTGAGAGACTTATTATTTGTATTTGCCCTCCTTTTAATTATAAGGAAAGGCATTGCTGTGAGAAATTTTGTGTGTGTGTATGTATGTGAAGAAAGACAGATAACAAGATACTCTGAGGAATGGTTTAATTTCAAGCAAAGCCAGCCTCAAATTGCATTCCCTAACTTTTCATAAAACTAGGCTTTGAACTACACAGGTAATCATTGGTTTAAAACACAGCAATTTTTTTGGAAAACAGGAGAGGAAGTAAACTTATGATGCTCACAGTCTTGTGTGTCTTATGTACAGACAACTGTACATAAACCCATGAAACATAAATATTGAAAAGATGCCATATATATATATGTATATATAAATACATATATATATAAATACCTGGGTCTTTTTGTTGCACCAGCAAAATATATATGGGGATCAAGTATTAAAAACCAGTGTAGTCATCCATATGTAGGCATATCTTTTTCATATTCAGACTATTTGAAAGCCCTAAAAATAGTATTTGGCTGTTATCCCCACCCCAGACAATAACATAAGAGTCAGGTGAAGATGAAATGGTAACAAAGACAGCTAACATTTTTTTCTGAATATTTTTTGCCTGATGCTTGTCTCCTTTTGTGAAGAAGCAAGAGACTGAGAAAATAGCTCCTCTGCCACCTTTCATGTCAGCATGAAAAGTGATATAATCGAAGTGATAGCTAATGGTCAGAATCCTTTAAATAGCTCTGTCAGGCGTGCTTGAGCTATCTGACTGATTTTTATTTTGGCTTTTTGACTCATTTGTCCATAATGGTTTGCTTTTGCATCCAGGAGGAATGTGATGCTCAATTAGGACTCAATCATGTGGTGCACTGAGAGGAAAGTTAGGCGTTCAGTAATTGAAGGTCTTTGACATGTGTTACCTCTGTGTGCATTTTGCTCAGCACAAAGGGGTGCAAATGTGCTTGCCCATGGGAGATGTGTCCCAGCAGTGCCTGCTGGGCAGGGGAGAGTGACAGCAGCATCATCTCCTGAGAGCAGTGAGTGAAGCATGTTTCTTGTTCCTTTTGTTTTAAGACAAAACAATGTGAATGAGAATTGGCTCCCTTGCATTTCTGTTTGGAAGCAGAGAAGGTGTATTTTGGGATCCCAGAGAACCCACTGAAGGGTCAGGCACTTTGTAGGCAAGATGGTTTAGAGCTACACAATGGAGGAAATAGCTGTTTTCTTCCATTATTTTTTCTCAGAGCCCTCAGCAGTATGGAAACCCCTGAGGATGCAGATATTTATTGACCTGGCCATCATTACAAAGGTGTTCTGTGTCTGATGCCCCCTGAGCAAAATCTGACACATCTTGCTTGTGCTGTCTACTGAGGGGTTCATGGGTAGACACTCCTACCTCTGAAAAAAGGAACAGAATAATCAAAATTCAGAGCTTCCACTCATACCCTGTGGAGAAAATGCCTTTGGAGATTTCCAGCTGCTGTTCTCTGCAGGCATGGGCATCACTGAGGGGTGTTTCTAGAGCATGTACTGATATCAAAGCACTGGCTTCAGCGTGAAACTGAAGGGGGTGTATTGGTTTTGCTTTTGTCCGTGACTATGTTTTCTCAGATGGACGAGTTGGGAAAGCTGCTTGTGCTAGATATTGAAATGCTGCTGTGGGGAATTTGTGCTCTTTCACATGTCCAACCAATTGGGTTCTCTATCCTGGTAGCAATAGATTTATTCACCTGATGCAGGCAAGGCCCTGAGCAACCTGATCTGACTTGGAGATAGAACCATCTTTGAAGTTCTCTCTGCTTTGAACCAAATGAGGATGTGATGAGGAGGTGGTAGGGGTGAACCAGATGACCTCCAGGAGTCCCTTTTGATCTAGATTATTGTATGGGTGTGCAATTCTGCTTTCCATGCACTGTGAGTTATTTAGATCTTGTGAGGAACAGAGACTGGTATTTCTGGGCTGTGTGGGGATGATGTAAATATCCTCGGGCATGCCTACAAACAATAAAGGTCAATTTTCTTGATGTGTGTGATGTTATATGGCCTGGAAGAAACAGAAAGTGGGCTGATGACATTTAAGGGTTTGATCAAAGTCTTTGTAGAGGTTAATATATGCATAGTGTCCAAGGATTAAGCTTTTCTCCAATACATTTTAGAGTTTTGCACACTTTTCACTTACCATGAGGGAAAAGTTTGAAATAATCTGTTTGTTGATTGCTCATGGTCCTTACAACGACTCTTTTAGATATTAAACCAATTCCAAGTCTTAGGAATACAGGCGGGCCACAAGCACCAGCCGATACATGTGTATATGTTACACAAATTTATATCTATCTAAAAATATGTACCTTTGAGGACAAGAGCTCCAAACTAAACTTCCTAACCTAACAGAAGAATTACTTAGTGCTGAGTCATAATCTCAAACAGTTAAAGTACTTAGTGTCTGAAATATAAAATAGACTCCTCTCTTTGTTTCTGTGGAGAAGAATATTGGATAGAATTGATCACAGGACCAGATGTGAAGGATATAGTTCCCTTATATTCTTTTAGAGGAAAGACCACACTCTCCCTGTGTGGAAACCTAAAATGGCCATTCAAAAATTAAAAGAATAGATATTACCTGATATTTCTTTCTAAAATTTGATGCAAGCATACTTACTACGGAATGAAAACACAGGGAGTGAAAAGTATATCTCAGAAATGTTTTGACAATTTTTTTTGGGCAAAATTCTGAAGGAATTCTGAGAAAAAGGAGGTTCAGTACACAAAAAAAGCTGAATAACCATTAAAGACTCTATGTAGCCATGGTGATGATAAAAAATATGGTATGGAAGGAGTGCACTGTGTTTATAGGTGCTGCTGGAGTCATATCATGCTTTAATCTTCTTTGACATGGGAATAATAATACTGTAATAATCATCATGTTGTCTTCTGTAACTAGAAATTAAATTTGAAAAGAAACAAAAAAATTATTTATTCTCTATGTTTTAACTCCATATGTGAATGAAATAAATTTCATGTGTGTCAGTAACATTTTCTGGAAAATTCTATAGCCAGGTGCTTTACAGACATGAAAAGTTGACAATTTTCTATTCTCCGTGTAAGCTACTTCTTGGAGGCCTGGGAAGAGTGAAGAGAACGAGTGGGCAGCATTTCTTGCAGGGATTGGAGAGAGTTCTCTGAGCAGTGTTAATGGGTCTGTGGGCTTCTAACTGGACAAGATAAGGTGTGTTAGTACTTTTGTGACAATTGAGGTATTTAGGGGATGAAAGACAGCCACAGCCCATGCATCTAGAAACATTGGCAGTCAGGCCAAGAAAAATGCACCCTAATATCTGCCATACCCTGCATTAATCAGTAGGATGAGACTGTCCTTGCTAGAAGTGTGCACAGTTTGCTGCTTTTTTATTTTTGCTAAGAGGGGCAAGGGAAATTTCTCTTTTGTTGCAAAGCTTATATGAAAATCCTGTTGCAAATTGTTCCATTCTAGAAGAACTGAAGCCCTGTGGGGAGGTTGGTGAGCAGAGCTAGCTCAGCAGGGCAGTGGTCGTGGCCAGCAGATTGTATAGCAAACACAGCTGGTGACAGCAGCTATAAAAAATAAATCCAGCTCAAATCGGCAATATTTATTCTTCTGTGATGTATCTGAGATTGTCTGTCTGTGTAAGTGCAGTGTTAGAACAAGGAGGGGCTAAAGAACTGGGAACAAAAATATCTCTGGCAGAAGAAGTCGGTCATGCCATGCAGAAGCCTTGATGCCATGTGTCCTGAGGAGCAGCTCAGGCAGAAACACTCTGCCCTCTGCAAGGGGGTGGTTGCACTGCAGCTGATGGGAGTCCTCCTGCCTCTCCTGAAACGTGCTGCCAGCCTGCCTGGGAAGGAGTAACTTTGGCCCAGTTACCTGTGTATGTTACTGGCATGATGGATCTCCACACGTTGCTTGGTGTTTTTCACAGCATTAAGCATCGTGCTTGGTTCTGATGACAAATCCTCAAAATGAAGACCACAGAGCCTCTGTCAGGTTTACAATGATAAATGATTTGCAGTCCATTCCTTTTCTCTTAAAGCACTAATAATGCACCTTTTCTATCAGCTGGTGTCAAATATATTTTTAAAGTTTAAAAATTACTGCTGGCACCACCCCAAATACCTGTCAAGACAGAATGTGTGGTAAGTGTCAGTGGTTCCCATCACTCCCTCAAACACTTTGAATACAGAGATTACTTTCTACTTGGAGAAAAAATTCTTAATTACACTCCTTTAGCCCTCATTTTCTTTTCAGAAGACAGAGTTATGATGACCTTCTCTTCTTGCAAGGCTGCTATATAAACCTGGAGTCTTCATTCATATTTAGCTGAGAGGATTTTCATCTAGTACTGTGCAACAAATCAAAAACCTGCAGCAACCTGAAGATATTTTATAGTCAATCTAGTAAGACTCTGCAGTTTTCATAGGGAGTAGTAATATATGACCTAGACAAGACCCAGACAAGGGCTTGTGCGAAAGACTGTGCAGCTTAAAAATTATTGCTTTGGATGTAGGAAAGAAATATGGATAATCTCTGCCATCCCCTGACCCAGGGTAGTCTTCTGAGAGATAAGTATACAGCTGGAGACAAAAAACATCTGGGAGTTGGCAGCTTTTGCAGCTGGGTCATACCACTTGAAGCTGAGATTTAAGCTGATGTATATATGAATAAAACTTTTGAACATTGCCTTGAGTGGATATAAGGTGATGACTTGTTCTCCCTCCTGAGACAAGCGATTTTACATCTTTCCAGAAGAGAAGTGTTTGGAGACAGTGTTTACTTTTTAGGCTTCAAATGACCAAAATGGTTTAAGCAGTAAACCCTTAAAAAAATCAAGAGACAGTTTTGTGTGGTTCCAAGCATGCTGTACTTGGAAGAGAAATTTACATCTCTTGTAAGGGAAATTTACTTTTGAGAAATTTATCTCTCTTTCCAGAGGTTCTCTGTTCTCTGTTTTAGACTTTTACACAGAGGAAAGCTGATTCCATGGAGCCTGTGTGACCTACAGGCTGATAACCTGTCATTATCATTTGGCTGATAGCCAAAATAAGCTGTGAGATATGGTACCACCACCCTGCAGAGCTGTATGTTTTGCATTTACATCCCTTCTGCTGCTAATAGCTGAATGGAAAGGGGGTCCTGGGCTTGGAGTTATGGTGTGAGGGAGAGTAATCTTCACCAAGATACTAATTTCTCTTCTATTACTTAGTACAGCTATTCAGGAATAATGGAATCAGAGAATCACGGAGTGGTTTGGGTTGACAGGGACCTTAAAGATCATTTTGTTCCAACCAGCTCTTGGCAGGGACACCTTCCACAAGACCAGGTTGCACAAAGCCCCATCCACCCTGGCCTTGGACACTTCCGGGGATGGGATGTCAACAGCTTCTCTGGGCAACATCTTCCAGCTTTTCATCACCCTCACAGTGAAGAACTACTTCTTAATATCCAATCTAAATTTTTCCTCTTTTAATTAAACCCTGTTCTCTCTTGTCCTATCAAAATCTGCCCACTTAAAGAATTGCTCTCCCTCTTTTTCTAAATTAAGAAATAATTCAAGACCTGCTTGAAAAGAGGCATAGTCACCCCAGAAGAGCTTTTATAGGCATCTGGGTGAGAGCTGGTGTGGCTGTTTCTAGTGTAGCATTACAAAGTGTAGCACTCCAGAAAGCAAGAGAGAGATGGACTGGTTGGAGTACACAGCTCAGCAAAGCCAGGTGTGTCTCAAAGGCCACCCTAAAATCCACACTGTGGAAGGTGGGGCCCCTGAACCTAGCCAGCTAGAAATGTGGGCACAGTGGGTATGTACCCCACTCTGCAAAGCTGATATATTTATAGCCATTGTTAGTATTTATTATATACTGAGCTGTGGAGTTCCTATGGCAAGGTGGCACTTGTTTTCAAATGGAAACAAGTGGACTCAAATGTATATTTCTCCCCTCTGAAGGCAATTTGGCTACTGCCATGATTTAATCCCAGCTGGCAATGAGGTACCATGCAGCTGCTTGCTCACCTCCCCTCTGCCCTTCTCCTGGTAGGATGGGAGAGAAAATTGGAAAAAGGTAAAGCCCATGGTTTGAAATAAGAACAGTTTAATATGTGAACAACAATAACAATAGTAATTTAAAAAATGATGATGATGAAAAGGACAAGGAAAGAGAGAAATAAAACTCAAGAGAAATGGGTGATGCACAGTGCAATTGTGCATCACCCACTGACCCATGCCCACCTCATCCCTGAGCAGGGATCAGCCCCTTCCAGCCAACTCCCCCCGTTCTACATACTGAACATGATGTTCTGTGGTACAGAATAGTCCTTTGGCCAGATCAGGTCACCTGTCAATGCACTTTCACCACTTACTCAGTGCACATATTTTAAATCATAATTCTAGGTTTCTTTGGCTTTGCCTCCTATTTTTTTCTCCTCCTTGACTCATCACCAGGATCCAGCTGCTTGAAGGCTTGAAAGTTTGGTGTTTCTGTGACATAATTTACAAGTACCTGAATCCTCTACTGGAATCAGCCCATGGGGATCACTGAGCAAATGACTTTTTCAAATGGCCTCTGATTTCCCTGCACTTAGTTGGTATTCCTATATGCCCACAACACTGCAGGCGCTTTGTATAAAATTAGGTCATAAATAAAGCCAGAAAAAACATCTCTTTAGTAGTGACATCATAAAGTTCTGTGGTTATTGCTTCTCAGTGGTTTCAAAATCAAATTTGCTTTCTATATAAATAAAATGGTGTGAGATTTTTAGCTAATTAGCAGCCCTCCCTTGAAACGTGAAAGTCAAGCACTTTATTTCTAACTTGGGGATTATTTCCTGCTCTGAATGAATTGCATTACAGGCACAATAAAGAAACAACTGAGCTAGCTCAAAACGGGACTGGGGGAGTTGGTGGCTGCACACAGCATGTTGATGAAACTTTCCATATCTGTCCCATTGGCTCCAGCTGGCGCAACGAGCTCACTAACAGAGCACCCCCATGGGCAGGGCTGCTGAAGACGATTAGCTGCCTGCAGATGTGTTACACATCACCTGAGACAACTTGGGCGAACTGCAAAGTTCAGGTGAGATGCTGATCAAATATTAGATCAGCATCAAAACTGAAGGAGTGTGACTGTGCTCTGGGAGGTGGCAGGTGGCCATTCGGGTGTGAGTTAAGACCTTAAGAATCTCTTGCATACCTAGCTTGAAATTACAGCCCCAAATAATATAGCCATCTTTGCCTGTAAAGGCAAACAACCTCTCCACCTTAAAAAAACTTGTCACATACCTTTTTGTCAGCTCAAGATTTGGATTATTGTAGTGTACTCTATTTAGAGTGAAATATAGAATTCACTTGAAAAATAGAGTAAGCATGGAATATAACCACAGCCTCACTGCTTACTAAGCTGAATGCTATGCCAAGAATGCATTACATGTTGCTTTGGGGTTTGCTGTACTATTATTCTAGCAGTGAGCCTTTTATCAAGATCTATTCCAAATTTTATCCAATCTGCTGTAAGGAGTATTTCTTCTTTTCTGAATTAACACCCTGGATTTGTTGATGTTACAGAAAGAACACAGTCTTAACCTCTTGCAAAAGAACTTTCTTTGCCCTGGATTTTTCTAGAGATGAAAAAAGGCTAGAAAATGTCAGAGGGAGAATATGACTCTTTCTAGAAAAGATCTCAAGAGTTTGGCCCTGATGCATGTGGCAGAATGCCAGCATCTGTTTTACACAGCACTGGGGGCCGGGTTTCCCAATGCCTGAGGAGTGCCAAGGATCTGGGGAAAGTATTCTGAGGGTAATACTGGGATAGCAGATGATAAAATGGAGTAGGAAAAATATGCTGGATTGGGGGGCCAAAGGCAGTTGGACTTTGTGCCTCATCTGCTGGCTTTGGGGAGTGGTTCCCGATATCCTTCAAGCTACGTCCATGTCTTGGAGGATATTTATTGGTGAGGGCCAAAACTGTGATGGGGAATGAATCAGCCACCATCAGCTGATGAATCAGCCATCAGAATGAGTGACCTTTGGTCGCCCTTGATCACACCCAGCGTTTTTTTGTTCAGTGATCAGTTCCATATTCAGAAAAAGACATAAATCCTCAGTTACACCTCATGATTGGTGTGTGATGGCTAACCTTTCTTGCAACAGCAGCTGGACATTTCTTGCTTTTTCCTGCTATCTCCTTAGGCTTCTTAAGCCTTTCTTTTGCAAGATAGTCTCACATTTTTTAGGTCTGGCAGGTAGTCATTGCTCCCATACACATGACCTTGTATCTGGCTCTATCAAAATATGTTTTATCTAAATGGACTAAAATCATAGGTGATTTAGCTCACTCTCTTGGGCTGTCCTATGCTGTCAAATATATATTATGGGACCAATCTGTGCTACCTGCAAAGCTCATATTGAATTTGACCAACATAAACACTGAATTCTACAAGATCTATAACTGGTTTTCACAGAGTTGCACAGGAACACATGGTTACATAGAGGAACACAGTTGCTTGGAAAAATGGTGATTCCCTCTATTTGCTGACATCAATAAACCAGCTAGTCAGTCCAGATACTTCTTTTTGAAATTACAGGAAGTGCTTATACATCTTGAAAAATCTATCTCCATTCTAGAGGTTTTTAATATATGTTTTCTCCATGTTTTGAAAGGAAGAATTTAAATTGGGACGCTGTATGTTGTCACTTAAAATAACAGGGATGCATTACTAAGCTAGATTACAGAGCTGATCTTTGTGAAAAACAAGAGCAGACAGAGATGTTCTGAGCTGTCATCTGCAAACTATTGTCTTCACAGCATTGTTCTCATGTTTTGGGTTTTTTTATAGGCAGCTGAACAAGATTTTTGCATTTTCCACAAGACTGATCTTGAACCATAAGTTCTATATAGGAATTCTGACTAAGCAGCTCTATGCTTAAAAGATATGGTGTCAAACTGTTGCCATACTTCTTTTCCTGAAGTAATTTTTAGTAGAACAGTAATTTCTAGTATATATTTTAAAGTCAAATCAGCCTCTGTCAATAACCCTTTTGTGTTGCTAATTTTATATGCTTAATATTGTAATTTTATTCTCTCTTCCATGTCAATGGTATTTTGATTTACATAATTGAGCTATCTTTTCAGAAATAATTTAATTTTATTTATTATTTTAGCAGTCAAAGCTCTTAGTTGTCTACCTTACCTTGGGGGAAAATTTTTCCATACTTTCACAAGCTCACATTTACTTTTCTCACTCATTGTCTGATGACCTACTGCATGCTCTTCAGTCCTTTTGTATAACTGGGCTAAATATGATTTTTCAAATCACCAGATATCTGCATTTTTGTCCCTCAGCAATTTTATTTTCTACTGAATCCTACACTATCTCCACTAGAGAGTTCATTTCTGCCCTCTCCCCATTTCACTGCATCTGTGGACTGAGGTCTCTGGTCACTGCCTTCATGTACAGATGGTTGTTTGGTTGGATATTTTTTACTTGCTTGTTTGTTTTTGTTTTTATTTTATTAAGGAAAAGAATTACAGAACAGAGAAAGAATCACTGGTTCTTTGAGGGTTCAAATAAAACTCTTTACCACTGCTACATTCTGGGGCCGAGCCTGGTAGCTTTTTCTTCAGTAAGTTAAGAGTGCCAGGAACATCCCTGGAGACACTGAAGATTGAATGTCCATACAGATAGAGTGTGAGATCAATCACAGGAACAGTTTTGGCATGGGCCAGCTCTCCAGACCAACTTTTTGAAATGGTTTGGGAATTGCTGTAGGCTGGGTATCATGCTGAGAAACAGTTTTCATGAGGCCACCAAGCTTGGCCAGATTTAACACCATGATTTTCCACATTCTTGGCTCATTACATTTCTACTGGGATCTTTCTGAGTCAGGAGCTCTGTTATTCCATCTCAGTCTATAGAAAGAGCCGCCCTGTTGGTGATATCCATACCATGGACAAGTTAGCTAAGGTAATTTACAATTCACACATCAAGCTGGACACACCAAAACCAGGCCCTGCACAATACACGCTTGGCTACAGCAGTGCTGTCTAACAGAAAACATCAACAGCATCAAGTATGCTCCCCTAGGAGACAGAAAAGCTATAAATGAGAAAAAAATTACACAGAAAGCCCTTATTTGGAGGGGATTGGATGGGAAAAAGGATGGACAAGGAGCACAGCTACATCGTACCAGTCAGAGATCCTTGAGGTCACCCCAGCCAGGCTGGTTATAGACCTGGTGGATGGATGGCAGGCTACATGTCAATTGAATGAATTAGTCCTGTGGAGAGGCAGGTCAAGAGCTGCAGAATGGTGCTAAAATATCTTTATTGCTTCCAGTGAGCTGGCAGCTTCCCATGCTGTGGCATGGTGAGTGGCAGGGTTACACCAGCTCACCCAGAGCTGGCTTCTGACTTTTTAGGCTGTGTTACTGCCGAGCACAGAGCTGACCTGTAACACATTTTTACTTGTAAAGTTCAAAACGGGAGGGAAAAGAGCAGTGATATCTCACTGAGAGATCAGAAACCATTAAAGATTTTGCATAAAGAGAGGAGAAAAAAAAAGAAAGACCTGAAAGAGATGGCAATTTGCCAATAGGTTACTCATGGACAGTAATAACAAGTGGACCCACAGGGCTAAAACAGCAGCCACAGGATGAAGTCTTGTCACAAAAAGACTCTGCTTTCCTCAGATGAAACCTCAGGCTTCTTCCCCTCTCCTACACTGTTCTGGTCTATTTTCATTGCAATAAAGTATCATGGAAGTGTACTGGAAATTAGCCAGTCTCACTGTTCCCAGCGCTCCCTGTTTTACAGCACAAAGTGCTGTGCAAACTCCTGAGGCACAAAACTCTCCTGCTTGTTCTGTTTTGCTCCCCAGCATTTGTAAGCTTCTTGCTTAGCTGGTGGCCACAGGCTCTCCCATCCACCCTGGGAACACTCACCCTGAAGGATGGCACCTGCTGCCTCCAGAACCCAGGGTTATCCTGGTGTGTCGAGGCAGCAGCTCCTGGTGCAGTTTTTATCAAAGACTGTGAATTCTGAGACTCGAGCTCGCAGCCTGCGAGTGCGGCGTGTGGTGGCTGAGCACTGACAATGAGATGATGCACAGCTTTGGCCTTAAGTGAGATTTATAGCTAGGGCTGTTCATGATGCAAAGAATCTGTCACTGTCAAAAGAAAGAGAGAAAACAGGCTCCGTTCATTTTAAGCAATTAATTGCAGAGGTTGTTCTCACTTGAATAGAGGTACAGGCACTGGATGTTAAAAAATTTCTTTTCTGGGTGGTCAAAACATCTCTGTTTAGACTGTGAAGTTTTTGGTCTGCAAGTTCTGAAAAACTCAGTTATATGAACATATGTTGTCCTTACATGATACAAATATATCTGTGCTTTTATCACATGAAAACATTCAGATAAAGACTTTCCAGATGCTCCCAATGCCTTGGATTTAACCTAATATCTTTCCTAAAAATAATGCTCCAGCCTAGCTGTGATACATTGCCAATGAACAGCTTGTATAAATCTCTCAATAGTGATCTCACAGTAAAAAATATTTCAGTTTTTATTGATTTAAGTAGACATCAACTTAATTCTATAGGAGAGGACACATTGAATATGCTTTTGCTTTGAAAAAAAATGTCCAAAAGATGACACACTTTCTAACTTGGAATAAATGTTATTTATCCATAATAGTTCACTTTTTTGCTCAATTCAATATAATTTCCTGGGAAAAATCCCCAATTTTTAGACAATGGTTTTGGACAAAAATGTATTTGAGCTAGCCTGAATGTAAACATTTTGTGTGTGAGAAAATCTACATGTATGGTAAAATAAAGCGCATTTGGATTTAATCATAGTACTTTTAGTGCATCACTTATGCCAATCAGGAAATCTAGCTAAAGTTCTACTAACATAGAAATACCAGCATTGATTTTCTTCCATGACAGGTGGCACAGAAAATAAATTCATTTATTTAAAATATGATTTGCACCATTTTCCTTTTGCATAAATCAGCTAAGGTCCATAAACGAGAAACAACTTGGATTTTATTTTAACCAGATTCACAACTCATGGAAAAGTTACTGCCATGTAGCAGTGTAAGAAATCAACCTAATTCTCTGCCAGCCTGCTGCTCATACACAGAGAGTGCCTGTGTAAGTGAAGGCTACTCATAGTGTGAAACCCAGAAGCACCATAAACTGGCAGCTGAGAAGCCTTGTGCTTCAGAAAAACAATAACAAGAAAATGTTGTTGAATTTCTCAAGGTGTGTGGTGAATAACAGCACACAGTGCTTCTTTTCTTGGGGGAATACAAGTGGATTCTGAGTTGCCATGCCCCAGCAGAGAGATAATTGCTATAATTCATTAGAGAGGCTAATTTCCATTTTTCATTACTGGAGCAAAACTTTATAAACTGTGTTGAATGGAATGAGAGCTTTTATTTCCTGAGGCTGCATATGTAATCATTTTAATTCAAACAACCAGTCAAACCAGCCTATGCTGGTCATTACATCTTCTGTCTTCCTGTCATTTTGTGGTTTAATTTCTCCATCAACTCATGCCTAGTTCTACATGTTCTTTCAATTTCTCTGTCTTGAGGCATACAGCAAAGCAAACTTATTGGTGGTGGTTATTTTGCACATTTTCTACAGTCTCGTTTTCAGAATAGACCAGCCAACATCTAACATTGATCTTACATTATTTATGTTTCAGCTGCGCAAAGAGAATACTTTCACACTGGGAATGACTTTAAACTATGTCCTATTTTAAGACAAACCTATTTATTTTCCTCATGCCCTTGCCATATTTGCTGATCAAAGCCACCTACATCTAAACAAGTTTTGCTTCTTACAGGTGCTTTGCCTGTCTTATTTTATTCTACAGTACAACAGCTTGTGAAGCTGAATTTATAACTCAGCTACTGTATGCATGACTGCATCCTGTGATGGAAAAGCCAAAGGGTTAGAACTCCACTGTAGGTTACAGAGGAAAAGAAATCTCTGTCACAAGAGTTACCAAAAATAAAACAAACCCAAACCCCAAGCCACTAATAAATTCCCTGAAGGAGCCTTAAATCATTAAATCCAGGGGAACTTTACCATTCTGACAACAATTTTTTTAAGAATTACAATATGCAAGAAGGCAATCTGAAAAACAGCAGAAATCAAGAAGAACCGGAAAGGTGAAAAGTAACAGAGCAATCAGTGGACTGCTCTCAGAGCAATCCTGCAGCTGGTCTCTAAATGCCAGTGACATTCTCCAGGATTCTAGCTTGGACTATGCGGACCTACAGATGTGTTCCAGCTTCTGCAGTGCTATGCACCAAAGCAAGGAGATACCAAGTGATAATAATTTTTTAAAGCTGAACTTTAAAGAACCACCCCAAAACCAGAGTATTTCATGTTTCTGAACCTTTGAAAGCTGTAAAATATAGCTGCAATTCTACTTCAACCTCAGATAGCAGACTACGTCAGGAGCTTGCTTTACTTCCTTTATTTGCTTATTTGTTTCTAGTCCTGACCAACCCCAGATAAACAGGAAACAAAAAAGAACTGTCTGCCTTACTCATATCCCCTGCCTGTTTTCAAAGGAAATGTGGTTTGATAGCCAAGGGTTGGGGTGGTTGGCATCTGAATTAATTTCTGACTCAAGTTCTTGGTGCCAAAGCTGTATGTTTGTACAACTCTTAGATAATAGACTCCTCTTGTCAGGAATCCTAAAAACAATTGTATCCATAAAAATGAATAAGAAAAAAGCAGCATGATTTTTTCAATGTGCAAAATGGTTTAATTCAATGAGGTATGGGAGAAAAGGTAAAATTACTTTTCATTTTATCTGAACAGGATTACCCATCCCCCTTTTTTGCTCTTATGCTTCTTGGGTTCAATTATTTTTAGAAGATATAACTTGCCTCACATCATCCCACAGATGGCTTCCAGCCCTTTAAGAAATGTACTATGCAAATCTCTGTGGTGTTTACACTTCCTTTCAAGGTGGTTTTAGCAATTTTTATCTCATTTATTTACCTACTTAGAAAAACCTGGCAAACTATCAAAAGGAAAATGTGCAGATGAGTGCTCTTCATGGAAACTAGATGGATGCTTAGTAACAAGTGGACTCACAGGGATAAAACAGCAGGTTCCCAAGGTTCCCAAGGTTCCCAAGCAAGGCTAACCTTGGGTTTTCTGATTAGCTTGTTGAAATTCAAATTCATCTGATGCCTGTGGATCCTTTCAGGACTAGTACCTCTTCTGATGAAGAGTGAAGTTATCTCAAGCTGTCTTACTATGCACCCCAAAGGCTAAAAGCTGGTGACTGTGTTGGTGAAAAGCACCTCTTGGCTTTTCTTCTCTACTGATAAGCCTACACAAGGCTCATGATTTTGGCCTCCCTCCCCTGAATTTGCAGTGCAGGTTAACAGCTTGCTGCCCTGCTAGCAGCCAGCATAGCATGCTCCACACTTAAAATTGTGGGATATGTTTACCAGGCTGCAGTGCTTCTGCTGCCATCCCTTATGGTACAGACCAGCAGGTGCAGGGCACTAAACACTGTCTTGTGCTGCCCATGTGATGGCCTTTCATATGTGAAGCCTACAGGCAAATTAAAAATTATACGTACAGGGAAAAAGTAAAAACTTTACTGTGTGCCCTCTTTGGCTGCTGGGAACAGGAGAGGAGAGCACACTTTGTGTTTCCAAGCAAAAGTCTCGAGAGTTTTAGTGCTCATGTACCTGAGCATGCAGCCAAATTCCTGGCTATCTTGAACCTCTCAGCCTGCACGTTCACACATGGAGAAACAGGCTTCTCCCTAGTATCCCCCTCCTCTCTCCAGTGCACCCTTGGTGGAAAATGCAGCATCTTTCTCTGTTGTCATAGTCCATGAAACAAGTTTTGCTCCCCACACTGGCCCATGAAAATCATACTGCTTTTCTCCTTCACAAATGACACCCCAGGCATAGGAAGGTACTGTAAAAGAAAAACAGGTAGGTTCCTTCAGGTTATAAATGATGACATATGAAAGATGACTAGGACAATTTGATTTTCTTTTGCTGGGCTCCCCCTGGAAGACTGAGTGGAGAAGACAAATAGCTGTGACTAAGTAAATATGACAGTAGTCATATAAGGGATGGAGCAAACCATATGGAATATCAGAACCTTATTTAAATGAACATACTTTCTGAACCAGAATAATATTTGAATATTATGAATAGAAATTTAAGACACATCTTGCTGTGCCTCATAACTCCATTTTTCTCTGTAATTCCTTTATAGCAACATATTATGCCTACAATTTCTATCTGAGAGACCCTTGCACCCTTGCCCTATTTACCTCTAGCTGAACATCAATCTGACTTTTAATAGCTGCCTAAAGATCCACAGTTTGGAGTCTTTGCTCCACCTGGTTTCTGATAACAGGCAAAGCTTGATTAACTAATCCTGATAAGTTACTATGGCAACTTCCACCACTGCAGCAAGAATTAACAGGTATGTTCTTATCATTGCTCTTTTACCCCAACTATGCATTTTAATCCATTAAAATTAAATGGTGCAAATAAAGTTGGAGCCTTGGACTCCTTGCTGGAAATTAGTCATTTGTCTGGATCATAGTGTGAATATTGCTTTCTTTGTTAGAACACACTTCAGCAAGCCAACAGCTAGAGAAGTAAGGTATAAAAATCAGAAAACATTGCATCCAGAAGTGCAATAAATCCTAAAGAGAACCTTAATGTTAATCTTGCTATGTGTCACTACTAATAGTGTAAAAGGATTCCCAGTTTCCAATTCCTTTAGGGAATGGCTACCTGAATAAGTACAAAAATTCAGAGGTTCTAAGCAGCAGACACTCTAGTGTTCCAAATGGGGGAAAAAAAAATTGAGGTGTGCATGTAAAGTCAGCTGTGTGATCACCATGCAGCATCAAAGCCCTTCCTGAAAGCCTGATAAGTTCACTTGCATTTTTTGAAGAGCTTCCAGAGTGAGTGTGGGCTCTTTCCTGGATGCAAAATTCAGCAACAGGCTTGTGTCCTTAGCATCCCCTGAGTACCTCTAGAGGGTGGCTCATATCCTGTAGTGAGAGTCTGGCTTTGGTCACCCTAGTCTAGGAGGCCAGAGTTAAATTTTGCGTGGTTATAAGACATAAATGTCTTGCTCAGATCTTCCTTTTACAATGATGCTCTTCTAATCTCTGTTTTGTCTCTGATTAAGTGAATGGCTGAGAGTAGAGAGAGTGTTATAGCATGAGAATGAGTGGCCTTGAAGTGATTATGGTGCCTTTGCCATGGGGACACATTAAGGAACAAATGACATTGAAGAATATGTCCCTATATATCACTAACTATTTTCTAGATTTCTGAAAGCGTGTTTGCCAGCCATATTATTTCACATTTTAGCACAGAAATAAATCAACATTACAACCTGTGGAAAATAGGATTTCTTAAAAGTACTTCCACAACTAGCTTGAGAATTCCAGAGGTTTTGTCCCAGAACATTACCAAGTCAATTTTCAGCTAGTGACATTCCCAAGTGAGCTGCATGTTTTATAGGCAGTACTTTTTCTCCAATCCATCTTTCCCCTGTATGTCTATATCCGGCTGATTTCATGATAAAAGAGACTTTTAAGGGATCCGGTTTTGCCACATTGATTTTTATCAAGCAAGGGGTGACTTGATAAAAGTATGATGAATCTAGGCCTCTCTCTGCAGACAGAAAAGAGCTGAGTTATCCATTTTCCATTTAACAATGAAAGTTTTTACCTAGGAGAACTAAAGCTGGACTGAGAATAAGAATCTGGATGGGATTGAGACAGGCGCTGTCCTCTTTTCTTTCCCAGCTATGTAAGCATTATATTCTGGGACACATGGGTTGGGTTGCAGTTAAAAACAGCCATGGTTTTCCAGTCCCATCACTACGTGTGAAAATGCTCTGTACCTGACAAATAGGAGGATATTCCCAGTCTCTGGGAGTCTTCACCCTGGACTGTATTCCATCTCTACTGCTCTGCACCTGGAGATTGCCTGAGCATAAGTGACAAGGGGAAGACTATGTACACTTTCCCCTCTTGTGAGGCAAACAGGTTACAGTTCAGATTTTGTTAACTTGGGTATTAGGAATATCACACTTTACAGAAACAGCTGATTTTTTTTCTGGATCACTCCATTCCCATGGTGCAAGTGAATGGTTAAAAAAAACATACAGAGGCAATGAGCAATGCCTGGGAATCCTGCATTTTTGACTTCAAAAGAAAAGTTTTGAAGATAGAGCTCATTAAGGTGGTCAAGACAGGAACTGAGTTTTAGTATGTGTTCAACGCTGAGCACAGTGTGACCCCTTGTTGCCAAACCAAATCAAGTAGAAATACTACCAACGTGTATCATAGTAATTTCCTAGTCTATCCAGACCATGAGCTCCAGAAAGAAGAATCTGTGAATGAAATTCATCTAACATGATGTCATTGTTCCTGTCTGAGCTACAAACTCTTCTTCTGCAGACAATGGTGGGAGGCAGGAACTGAAGAGTACAAGTGTTACTTAATCCAACAAAGATTTTTAAAGTAGCTCAGATCAACTGTGCCCTGAAAGTGCCTATTTCTCTCAGTTGACACCAAAGGATACAATATCTGTCTGCTCTGGGGTTAGATACCCCCATTTTGTCAACTGGATTTTGTCTGGATGAGGGAATAAGAGTTGAAAAGATTTTAATGTACAAATTATTTCTAATATTACAAATGTTCCCTGATTTGTAAATGTAAAAATTATTTCTAATACTATTAGTTCTCTGATTTTTTAAGCCCATTAGCATTCATTGTGAGATCACAGAAAAGGAAGTTTTTCACAGGTTCATTTATTATGCAGTGACTTTTTTCCTCTAAATGACTGATGCTTTTTTCAGCAGAAGAAATACATTACTCAAATTCCTGTTATTTCTCCATATATATCACACTTTAATATAGGAGCACTGTAGGTACGTTATATTAAAAACACAATGCACTTTAAGCAATTAGCTTTTTACTTTACTTTCTTTTGCAGTTACTTAGGTAACATAGTTATTATTATGTACTGGATATTTTTATGGCCTTGAATGCTTTAAGAGAAAAACAACTTTCATTCTGGTCTGTTTTCATTTGCGTTCCTACTTAGTATTTATGCTGTCCAAATATATAATAAGAGAGGAAAAGTCTCAGCACTTTAAAGCAAAGGCAATTATCCCAGAGACTGCTAAGAGCTGGTTGAGTATCAGCAGTGTGGTTTGCTTCCATACAAATGAACAGTAATGTCAGCTGTCCATCAGGATCTGGCAGTGCTTTAGTCTTGCCTGAATTGAAATCCATCAGTATGGGTGTTGACAGGTCAGCTGGGTGTCTAAGAACACACCACAGATGGTGGAGACCTGGAGTGAGGTTCAGCTGCCTGCAGAACAATATCCACTGCTTTGGAAACCTCCCCTCTCTTCCAGAGCTGATGTCAAATAGGTCCTGCACCATACCTGAGACCCTCACGTGAAGTTTCTCCCTGGAAAGGCTGTGACTTCTCAGGCAGTGGCATCTAGACAGTGATTCAAGTTTCCAGCTGTCTCATTTTGTTCTGATTTAAGATCTTATGAGCAGCTCCCAGCTCCCTCATTTAATCTAGATACAAATGAATTTAACGCCATGTTGTAATCCTCTGGAGCATCTAGAAGATGGAAGAACTTCTGTACGGCCTTTATCACATCTCTTAGCTCTTTGCAGATGCCTAGATAGTTCAGGGCATGTCACTTATCATGACACTTGTGTTTCAGCCAATGGTTTCTGCCTGTTACTGAACCCCTCGACTAGCTCTCCACTGCTACCACGGAAGATTAACAAATCCAGCTCCACAGAGCCCTTGTATTAGAGACACAGAATCAGACAGAGTGAATTCCATTTCTTTGTACCAGAAATAACATTTACATGACATACATTCAGTACAGAAGCAGCAAGACTCAAGAAAATCAAAAAGACATGTACACGATGGTAATTTATGATTGCTGCCACCAGATCACAAAGCCACTGGAACAGGGTGAAATTGTGAGCTTCTACTGAGTCCCCAGTTGACCACATCTAAGTCCTTAATTCTGATAGTTTTAGTGACTTTCACTTTGGTAGGCCTGTTTGGGGAGAAGTCAGGTATTGACTGCTCAGAAGGAGTTAGATTATCTCAGTTTTAGCCCTCTACAACCTAAATATCTTGTCAAGCCTGAAGTTCTTCATAGCTGATGGAGGAACATGGCACTTCCACAGAGCTATGCATGCAATTTTTGGCAGATATCTACATTAGGCTGGGAGTTACCCTCTGAAAATACCTGGTTACCCTCTGAAAATACCCTCTGGTTTTCTTAACCAGCTGTGCAAGGAGTCCATACTATTCAAACCTAATCCCGTAGGAGGAGTTTTTTGTTATTGTGTACCTCAGTACTTGGCAGCATCCAGAACAGGATCTTTTGAAGTGTTTTGCAGTTATTCTCCCATTTTCCATGGTGACTAAGTATGTGAATTAATAATATCTAGCTACTCATTTTGCCCTCATGTGGACCTGTGAGGTTGCTAGGGTCTACACCCAGACCTAGGATCCAGAAAATGCTGTTGGGTTTGCTCAGAGAGAAACAGTGTTAGGCTTGTCCTCTATTAATGATGGATACAATTTTATGCGATGAATCCACGCTTTTCCCTTCCCCAGAATTATTAGTCATCTTGGCTTTCCCATCAAACATCTGTAACTACCCACTCAAGATTTACTGTTTACGCGCAGCTCTGCATTATAGAAGCATTCTGTATTGCTATCCCAACAAGCTAAACTGATACATTGATATGATTGAGGGATGGCAAATATTGAAGGATGATAAGAGCAGAAAAAAAAAATACAGGCAGTCTTTCCTAATGTAAAAGATTCAGGTTTGACTAAAGAAGGGTCACAAAAGGGTCATCACTTGTAATGAAGATAAACCTTCTTATTTCTTGTATTTTACCTCTCTTTAGTCACTGTAATACACGTAAAAGTCCATTAAGTGCCATTTTCTGTCTATTGCCATCAAAGAAGAACATATGAGATGTTTACTTTGGGAAATCAGTTTCAGTCTGCTGTAACCTATTTGTTCTGAATGGAGTCCAGCACTGCACACTCCTGTTATGAGTTCACAAGATTTCCAAGTGCTGCAGTCTAACGAAATAAAATAATCTGCAAAGGCTGGAGAACACTCATTGCCAGCAACGCATAAAATATGTTTTTTTTTGGAGATGAGATTCACTATTTGAAACTAATTTAGAAATTACCAAAGTTTTAATTCCTCTATTGGTATCTACATTTGTACACAACTGACTTTGTTGCGGAAAGACATTTTATGTTCTGTAGTTGCTTGCTCAAAAAAGGACCCTCTAATTCTCTAGTGGGAGATGAACAGATGATACACAAATCCATTTTTTATGAAAACTTAGAACTGGTTGGCTGCACTCATCTTAGCAATGCAAGAATTCAGTGCAGTGTAGCACCTTCCAGGGAGGCAGGCAGTTGTTGCTGCTACAGTGATATTTCTTGGAAGCATCTAAATAAGCATGGTTTATGCACTGCAAGTGGGGACACAAGCCCTGCCACTAATTTTTAAACCATATTTTTTTTCCTAATATGATATTGAAACATGAAATGCAGAAGATATATATAAAGTTACTATCTTTCTTTATCATGAGCAAGAACATTAAGAATTGACTTTTCCTTCTGCACAGATTCATGCACAGACACGTGAAATGAAATGTGATCTGTCTTCCAGCTGAAAGAGCAGTGCAAATGTATTTCCTGCTCAGATTATTCTTCCAGAGGCTGGTAATATAAAAAACTTTCTGTATATTGGAAAAAATCCCATGTCTTTTTTGAGTAGAAGCTAAAACATCAAATGGAAGGAAGTAGATTTCAATTCAGATTTACAAGGTGAAATTGAATAGAAGTTGTGTAGCCTTTAAATTGACAATTTTCATTTGAGTCTAGGTATCCTTCTAGGTACCTGATGATACCATGGCAATGAGTATGATAAGCAGTATGATAAGAACTATGTATCAATATATCTTATAGCCCAAAATTTCCTTTGTGCACATCTGATTCATAGAGCCTAGCTCCAACCCCAAGATTTACGGTCACATTTAGACATCTACAAACTGGATCTCTGAATTAATCATCCAGATTTTATTCATCCTCAGTGAGGAGAAGGAGGTAATTCAGATTCTTGTCTTCAAATGAGTATTTGTAGCAAGCTCTGGAGGTACTATCTCTACCATTAGTAAAGGAATGAAGCAATAGCTCAGACTTCAATTGTAACACTAGAAACATGAAAAGCTAGGACAAATAAATCCCACTTCATGTTAATCTGGTTTGGTATGGTAGAGATGTGCAAACTTTAGCCTAGATAGCTTACTTTTCTTTACCCTAACACCAAGTTCAGCAATCACATAGTTTTTCAATGTACACCAAGTGAAGATCCATAACTGTGCCATTATCTTCATCTTACTGTTTGATGAAAGTCTGGTGATTAGGAGTAGATTCTATCTGCTGATTTTTTATTGCCCACCTCTCTAACAGTGTTCCATAGTACCATTCACAGCCCTATGACTTTCCTGGAAATGAGATGATGACCCCCAAAGAGTGCTCACACCCATCAGGTAAGAGAATTTTAACTAGTACTAAAAAGTCCATTTTAGAAGATGACAATGCAAGCACCATGTTCCATGAGACATCACTCTTCAGGCAAGGTAGAAACTGCACAGCAGTCAAGATTAGTGCATTTTCTTTGATAACTAATTAATGTAGACATTTGTGGTTCCTGCCACTGTTGGGGATGGCCTTTCCTTGCCCATGCTGGTCAGGGTCTGAGCAGCAGGCAGACCCATTCCACCTGAAGACAGAGGCAACCACTGTAACAAAGCTCTATCTCAGCAACCACCTCACGCATGTTGGGAATGCAATGTGTCGGATCCAGCAGCACGCACAGCCATTCACCTGGGGGACGGAATAATATCACCATTTTTAAAAACAGGACTCTGTCAGGTCTCCCAGGAGGGTTCTGACAGCCACCATCATTCATCCACCTTTGCCACCTGGAACTGGTATTAACCATGAGGGAAAAAATGATCGCACAGACTTAAACTTAGATATTGGTGCGAGACAGAAACTGAGACGAGGCAAAACTTGATACTAAGCAAACACTTATTTTGGAGAACGAATCAAAGCCTAAATCTAACAGCAAATGACCACAATGAATGTGGTAAAACACATTTATTCATTTTGCATATTGCATCCAAACAGCTAAAAAGAAACAGGACTCTGTCTAAACATGCAAAATGTAAAACTGGAGGAGCTGTACACTTCAGGAATCATCTGCTGATTAACATCACACATGGTTATCAAATCCGACAGCACAGCATATAAGGGTTTTGGGGTAGTAGCCTGTGAGAAGTCAGTAGGCTTCCAAAACACTTGTGCAAGCCTGTCATCTTCAGCCTTAAGAGTGTGACCCAAAACTCCAGAGTTATGATGTATTGTACAGGCTCACTGTTTGTATCTCATGGCTTCAGTATGCAGAAGATACATGGAAAATTAATCTCAGAACTTTAAACCCTTTAAGATTCATACCTTCTGGATTTTATTCTATTGTCTTTTGAGGAAAGAAACTCTTGAGGCTAAACATCCTATCCCAGGAAAATTGTGCTATCATGGCATATTTAATTATATTTATAATATATAACTATATTTAACAGTTCAAGACTGTGGACCAAACAGAGTCTAACAAAACTGAAATGAAATCTTCACTTTTAGGAATGCCCTGGAGGATTCCTTGGCGAATTCAGATCATTGTCTGATTTGTCTACAGTCTTGTTACTTTCAGTCTTTTATAGTTAAAATGCAAAGCAGATGATATATTTTTAAGTAGTATTTTCTATTTCATGTAGTTTTGGAGCAGTGGCAAAAGGTTGCTCACAACTGATTTGTTAGATTACCATCATATTTTTTCACTGTAACAAAAATTATAGCACAGTGGAATAAAAAAGTTAAAAAGAGACTTAAAGTACATTGGAATTTATTCCTAAAAAGGGTAGTTCAGGGTATCTTCCTCATGGAAATTGAGACTTTATCTGCTTTTAATTTAAGGAAATCAGAAGGGACTCTAAAAGGACATTTTCTCACAAAGTGTGACACAGTATATTCCCCTCCCCAGGGTAAAGAGCATAGAAGGTGTTCTTTCTCAGATGAGGTGCATGCTCATCCACTAATCTATGCAGCCACTGTACTGTGTGTGAATGCAAATCACCCATGAATGCCACGGCCAATTTCTCAGTTGCCTGTCTCCACAGTATGCATGTGCATTATGCATTATATGTTTAAGAGTGCATCAGCTCCCTGGTGAAAAATCAAGAAAACTTCCGTGTCCTCCTGAAAGAAAATGCAGAAATATTTTATACACGTCCAGCCAGGTCAGGCTGCAGTATGTTCTCGGGAGAAATACCAGCTGAATTAAGACAGCACTGCTGTACAGGGATGTGGTGGATACAGAGGGACTGGGGGCAGCTCAAACACAGGAAGCAGCATGGCTGTATCAGTATGGTGCTCTCTGTAGACTAATTAGTCCTGCTAAGAAGCTGGACTATTAAGTCCATGCTAAATGCAAATCTGTGCCTTCCCCTTGGGCTGTGCTGAATGAGCTCTGCCGAGGAAGGCTTTTCTGTTTGGAACCAGGGAGCTCTAACAGCCACAAAACCTTATGAAGCTGTAAAGCATAAGGAGATTGGCCAGCAAGACAGGGGCATTTTCAGGGAGAGCCCAGGAAGGCCTGGGAGCTCATTTCCATTGCTCCAAGCACAGGACTCAGAGCTGAATGCTACTGCAGTGTCTGCATTGCTCTACATGCCCTTGTGGGGTTTGAGACTATGGGGATGCTTACACCAGTTTTTAGTTCACTGGAGGAATACATCGCTCCTTTCTGGGGATAAGGCATCATCCTTGAGGTGAGAGAAAAATATTGGAAGGCAGCAGCAGCTCTGGGCACTAGGCAAAATGAAATTAGAATGCAAAATTACAGAAAGAACTGCTAGTACTTGAGCCTACAAGACACACACACAAAGTAAAGATGGTGAAGATGAAACTTAAACAAGTGTTTTGTCCATCACTGTACAAAGACAAATGGGAATGAAGTGAAGAATAAGAATACCAAAGCTTACACCATGTTGCATTGTCCTCCAGATAGTCCTCTGGGAAGCAAGAGGGAAACAGATTCAGGGAACAGAAAAACAAAACAGAACAAAACAAAATAAACCACAGGTTATACCAAACAGGAAACCACAGAGAAGATAATGAGTCTCTATAAGCAGTTGATTTTAAACGAGAAACTTGATATCATGCTCTACAGAATCAGGCATTAAAATTATGTAATTTTTGGCAATTAAAAAAATTTACTGATCTTCAGGTGTACTTGCTAGATGCCTGGACTAAGATCGTCACTTTCTGGCACTTTTTAGTAGAGGGATAAGGAAAGATTTCTCTGAGCTGTTTAAATGTATACTTTAGGAGGAGATGAATTGTGCTTTAGAAATACATGATCTCAGATCAGTTGCCTAAACCCATGCTTAGATAACTGAACTAAGGCCTTTATTTCTCTCTGTTAACAGTCAAAATGACAGTCATCTGGACTCAAATTAAGGTAGTTGGTTCTAAGTATCTGCTCTATGGATTTTTATACTGAATCAGAAAAGTCCTCATTTTTGCTTCTCTTACAGCCAGTATAAGGTGGAATACAGTTATTGAAATGTAGGCAGAGCAAGTCAATTTAGCACCTCTGAGATATTCCATTTAACTTCCAACCTGGTCTCCTGTAACCTTGCTTTCACCTTTGGACATCTTGGAGAGCACAGGCATCTCAAAGAGCATTAGGTAACTATATTTATGTAGCTGAATTTCACAGGGTGCAACCTGCAGAGAACAGCTGGGGCTCAGTTCTGCTCTCCCACTTGGATGCCTCATAGTGAACATTCTCTAGGCTGTTCTGTCCAGACTTCAGATGCCAATCCAGGGGAGCATAAGCATCTTGAATTACTGTTCTATCTTCCAGCTCAGTTAGATGACTTAAATACTTCAAGGTATTTCAGTCTTGTCTATCTACATGTGTATATTCCAACTGAGTCTTTTATTTCTCAGTCTTTGAGAGAGGTCTGTGACAGATGGTGTGAATCACTCTCCAAAGATGTGTGTCTCTCTCCATTGGCTTCTGAAAGAGCCTGACTTTTAGGCCCAGTGCCGTGAAGATGTCATTGAATTGTCTGAGCATGTCTTGAACTGCTTGAGGTTTTGTAGTATATTCAAGCCAGCTCCCCTCTGCTGCTCCAGAAATGTACTGGTCTCCTTGAGTCTCCTGCTGGTCCCATATTTCAGATACTCTAGGATGTCTCAGATGGTGCTTTTCATCCATGCTTAGAAAAGTCTCTCAAGCTCTACATTGTTTCCTAAATACATCAGATGCTTTAAAACCACATATATCACAGCTTTTGGGGGATATTTCAATTTTTTCACATTTCTTAAAATTAATTTTGATCTATTTCTTATTTGTTAATACTTGTTACAGCTGTGACAATAACACAGAGAAATCACTTTCCCTCCTTTTGAAATGGAATAGCTGGGTTAATAGCATGAGCTCAGGGAAGGATGAAGGAGCACTTTCTCAGATGGGCTGAGGACCTGGTGGTTTCAGTGTAGGCTTCTTATGAGGGCTGCTTTGTGCAACCTACCTGATAAAATATGCTCAACTGGATTAAGCTTATAAGTGGGGATAAGAGCAGGACTAAAACAGAATTCAGTTCAGATATGCTGCATGTTTGTATAACATTGAGGTGCAGAGGAAATATTTTCTAAACTTGGTTTCTTCTGCTGTCAAAGACAGATGAAAGCAGAATGGTTTGCCACTTCTTTTGAGGTTTTTGTAACTGTATGTTTGGACTTTATGTTGACAGTTTAAAGTCAAGTGGTCTGACAGTGTTTCATGAATACACACTCCAGAACAGACTTCTAAAAGCATTAATGTAACACTGAACAGTCTTCTGAATCACAAGAAAAGACTTGTTTCTTATACCTATAACAATCAAAATGGTCTTTAAGTGTTTGAAAATACCAAGAAAATACTAATATTGCAGTGTATTTATATGAAGTAAGCAACAGAAAATGATCAGTGGGTAGAGGAGAAAACTGCTGTGCATGGGATCCTCCTTACACCCTGTTGTCAGTGCAAGGAATAGGAGTATCCAAATGAAGCTGGTCCTCCAAGCCCTGGCTACAGTTAATGAAGACAGATACGTCATTCAGGGAATGATTCAGCACATGGAAAGCTGAGGGTCCAACACAGGTTAAATGGTGTTTCTGTGAGGCAGGAGTTTAGCATTTATATCCTTCTGGATAAAATTACCCAAGATGGTGTGAGAAGCAGGCAGTGACCTTTCCTGAGAGCTGCTAAGGGATTACAGCTCTGAAATAAGGCCGTCTGCTCTAATCCACATAAACTACCTTTCCTAGCTCCACTGAGATCAGCAGCCATCTCTGAACTGAGAGATGGTTGGTCCCGGCCCAGAAGGAGACAGCACATTCATCACTGCCATTTGAAGATGGATTTGATACCAAATCTCATCATTAACAGACCATAAATAGTAATTATTTTGGATACTATCAGCAAGAACGGGAAATAGAAATTTGATTTGAACATTTTTTAAATGAACGGCAGTAAAACTAAACTCCTTGTTTTTTTTCCTGAAATAATGCATGAACAAGACTAGTTAAATCATATGGACATAAGTCCCCCTTTCAAAGTCTGGAAGTCATAAAGAATTATCTGTATTGGTAACTTTCATTAGTTTCAGCCTTTAAAGGTTGGCAGCATAGGACACATCTCTGCTTTATTCAGTGTGCTGTTCAGTATTTTGCAAGTTAGTATTTTAAAAAGGATATTAATGTGTTCAGAAGTATCCTTCTTATGTCAATCTGTAATACATCTTTAACCTTCCTTTTTCATTACAAAAATGCTTGAACTATTTTTACATCATCAGACTAATCCAAGCTGAGCTGGGCTTCCAGCCTCTTCCTCTTTATGCTCCTCCTCCCATTTCAGCTGTTTGCAACCTTTAGATTGGACAAAGCATGATTGAAACCTAAAGGCTTTGTTGACCCTTCACTTCACCTTGGCCAATTCTACATTAAGATCCAGGCCTCTGCTCCAAGCAGTGCAGAAGGACTAGTTCTCTGAATCTAAAGTGAAAGGGTAAAATTAAGATCCCATCTAATATAGATTGAGTATTGCTAGTCAGATTTTTAGCCTGAGATGTTGCACTGCACTATGATCCTGCTGTGGTTGGATCTACAATGGATGTAACCATCTTCTCTCTCTGCTTCTCCTTTTAGAATAACCAGGCTACAGTATTTCCAGAAGTGCAGAGAACTAACAAATGTTGCTTTTTTCTGCAGGATAGTCCCAAGTCTTGATTAGAAATGCCATGTTATTTTCCTATTGGGTTGCCATGAAAATTGACAGTATAGAGTACATAGAGTACAACACAGACAGAAGTGATTGGAAGGACTTGGCACTGTGAAAAACCCCTGTGACAGCCCATGAATTTGATGAATGATGGCATCAAGATACCTGGGTCCTCATCTGCATTGGTAAATTTGGGTACTCTCTTTAGCAAGACAGACCAGTGCTCTGCAAGTGTGCAGAAATTAGCTGAGGACATGTGATACAGCCTTTGTTAAATCAGAAGCTCTCCAGTTTTGCTCATCAGTTTTACCTACAGATGATTGCTGGGATGGTACTAACAGCTGTACTAATTATCCCTCTATAAATCTATAGATGTATAAATAGCAGGAACATTGAAGTCTCAAATGTGAATCTGATGATTGGTAGTAAAGAAAATAATTTTATGTTGAAGTATTGTTTTCCCAAAATGATTGAATAAGTAAAGCAAGATTAATGATCACTGAAGTTTTAGCTGATTCAAGTCAATTGTTGAGATGGATGGAAATAAAGCAGTGGTAATTTTACAATTAAGTAAAGAAGTGAAACAAATTGAGGTGCCTTTGGAAGGGTGTAAGTTAAAGAACTAGGTGATAAAAATGGCCTTAATACATAACTTTTTTTTATAAGATAAAAAATTATAAAATATTGTTGTAGATCACTTTTGATACATAATTTATACTGCAAAGTACCTGCAAAGGCTTATGTGGTTTCTGGCCTGTAGGAAAGAATTTATTCTCTTCTAACAAGTCTAATACATAAAACCTGAGCCATACTGCTCTCCTACAATGAAATTTTATACCATTTCCAGTGGAGGAAAAAAAGCTTTACTGAATGCTGGAACAGCTGGCAAAGAAACTATAAAGAGTGATTATAAAATTATTAAATCAAGAGATGACCACCTTCTAGTATATAGCCAAGCCTTTTGTACTAATCTGAAAATTGAATGTATTTTGCCTTACCAGCCTATCCAAGCTTGTGCCAGCAGCAGTTGTAGGTCTCTCCTCTGGGATATATGGTCTAAATCGGGTATTGAAGTTTTCAGGGACAGAACGGGAAGATCTCAGGGCAGGTGCTGGTTTTGGTTGGCCACATCCTTGGAAAACCTGAAAAAAGACATTCTTTGTTATATGTTAGCTAAATGAGAATCATAAAAGAAAGGAACGCTGGTATTTTGTAGCCTCTTTATTATTTTTTTGTATACTCAAAACAAGATTTGATTGACATTTTTATACTACTGAATTGAGTGCTTGGCCTGCATTAAAACTCAGGTTAATAATTTAGCATTATTAATCACTTGGTGAAGGTATGGAAACATATAGGGACCTTAAAACCCCATTAATTTAAGAAGGTGATTATTATGAGAAATTAACATCTGAAAGCATCTTAATTGCTGTCTTTCCAGGAAGAAAAATAGACAAAAGGTTGTCCTTTGTGGCAGGACATAGTTGATAACTCTTTTCAGTTTTGTTAAAATGCAGTATTTACCCAGAATCACAGGTCATCCATAATCCCCACCTACAGCTCTTTGTACCTTGCAATCTTATTTGTAGTCTTAAAGAAAAGGTCAATGATAAAATAGTTTTGTAACTTGGATAACTTTCCTATTCCCTCCCAATCTCTCCCTAGAAGGGTGAGGCAGACTGAGTGGGCAACAGGGATAATTATTTTGTGCTAGTGTGTTTGTTTTCTGGGTATAGAAAATAATGTTCGCAGTTATGAAATTTTTCATATACTTCCATCTGGAAAGAAGTTTCAATGTTGTGTATCTCGTAGGTACTAAAGGACACAGAAGGCTACTGGATATCAAGCATATTTCCCAGAGGCATTTTCACACAAGCTGCACATCCGAAAAAAGGTAGAAAATCCACTGACTAAAAATTATCAAGTGCTCTCATGAAGTAGAATCCTAGTGTTTGCCTTTACACCAACTTTTTCAGTTTTAGAGTCACCCTTCTGGTTTTGTGACTATTTCAACATTTTGCCTCCATTCAAAAGAAAAAGAATTGAATGCCAGAATTTCTCCTACGATATGTTGTACAAAACTCTAATGCCATACACAGACTGTTTGAATGAGCTTTGTGGGGGTGAAAACTGTGCAAATGCTGTGTTTTGGTTGTAGGACCAAATTACTCCTTTTTCTGTGGCTATGTTGGTTCCTGTGGCCAGATTTTGGTAGTGAGGAGTCTCCAGGGGTGGTTTCTGTGAGAAGCTCCAGCAGATTCCCCCATGTCCGACAGAGCCAATGGCAGCTGGCTCCAGGACAGCTCTGCAGGCCAAGGCTGGGCCGGTCAGAAATGACAGTGAAGTCTCTGTGATAACATTGTTAAGAAGGAAAAGAAAGTCATTGTGAAGATGAAATTGTGGCCAGGGAAGAGCAGGGTGAGAACACATGAGAGGAGAAGCCCTGCAGATACCAAGGTCAGTGCAGATGAGGGGCAGGAGATGCTGCAGGGGCCAGAGCTGAGATTCCCCTGCAGCACCTGGTGCAGCCAGCCCATGGTGAGGCAGCTGGGACCCTGCAGCCCATGGAGGGCCCTGGGGATACAGAGATCCACCCCCAGCCCATGGAGGTCCCTGGGGACACAGAGATCCACCCCCAGCCCATGGAGGGCCCTGGGGATACAGAGATCCACCCCCAGCCCATGGAGGTCCCTGGGGATACAGAGATCCACCCCCAGCCCATGGAGGGCCCTGGGGACACAGAGATGCACCCCCAGCCCATGGAGGACGCCCACACCAGGGCAGGGGGTGCCTGGGAGGAGGCTGTGGCCCCGTGGGAGGCCTGTGCTGGGGCCGGTGCTGGGCCTGTGCTGGGGCCTGTGCTGGGGCCTGTGCTGGGGCCTGTGCTGGGGCAGGTCCTGCAGACCTGTGCAGAGAGGAGCCCACCCTGGAGCAGGTTTGCTGGCAGGACTTGGGAGCCTGTGAAGGACCCACATGGAGCAGGCTGTGCCTGAAGGACTGCACCCCATGAAAGAGGGACCCAAGTCCTTGGTGCAATTTCTGTTTCTATCAGGATACATTAAATTGGCTCTCAGATAGGCTTCCTGGTGTTAATTTAGAGGCCCCAAATGATTCAAAGTTTGCTGAAAGAAGCTGATTAATACTAAATGTATGTCCAGTCATCAGGTCTGCTTTGGCTTAAAGTCCAGCAAGTCAGCTGTTGTATGGCCATTGAGATTTTTAATTTATGAGCGGAATACTGTTTGGTCTGGTTTGAAAATATCTGTTTTAAGAGTTTCAAGCCTCCCTAGTCCTGAGGGCTATTGGACAGTAAATTAATTTAATCAACCAAGAAAAAAGATTTTAGCTTGTAAAGCTCTAAACTTTTCATCAGGAAAGAATCTTATTTTTCTTCTGTGAAGAAAATTCAACTAAGATTAATATTCAAGATTTGTACATGATTGTGTATGACAATTTAAAGAGTGAAATCTATACGTTAAGAGCATGAATTATACTTACAAAAGTTTGGTTAAGTTTCTTTCAGCACTGAAAACGTAATTATTTATATATCTATAAAATCCCATTTACTCAATTAAGCAACTGAGTATTTGCCTACGAAGCAAGTGACAATTATACAAAACATACAACCAGATTCTCAGGAGAAAGGAAAGTGAGGGAATGTCTCCTTAAAAGTCCCAGTGTGTGATTGTTAAGCTACTTGTATGGCCATGTGGTGCAACTGCAAGTCTACATAATTTATATAACATGTTTCTTATGATGTACTGAAAAGAACCCAGCAGAGACTTTGTGGCATTTATCTTCATACAAATAGTTTCAGCAAGTGGTTTTATACAAACAAATTTACATACAGTCAGACAATAAAAGAGATGGAAACTAGACAGTAATATTTACATGACAGAAAAAGAAATATCTTGCTTTCTAAATGACCTAACAGAAATGCAGTAAGGATACAATATTCAGTAACTGAATTTTGAGTGCAAAAGAGACATTTTAAAATTTGCATCCTGGTATTGACAGAACACAAAATGTAAAGATTATAACTAATATTAACAAATGCTTCCTAAGAAGAAGCACATGAAATACTTTCTTTACAATGCTACTGAGAGGTATTGAACAATTTCTGGGAATATATTCAGGTGTTTCATTACACGTGATGTGAATTGGTAGCATAAACACACTCTCTAAAAAAATTAGTGCAGTCCATTTCATTTGAATTTAGAGAATAGATTCCATTTGAAATTAAGAAAGCTAACTTTAGTTGTCATCATATATGTGTCTACATTTAAGCTATACGTCTAAGATAGGGGAGATCAAAAGCTTCCTTTTGTTTCTCTCTCATCAGCACCTACAGTCATTTGGGATGTTCTGGGGTATCTGAGAGACCTGTTAAGATTTTATAACACGAAACCATTCCCCACTGAACTGCTGTTAAAGCTCAAATGGACCAAATCTCTATGGTCAGGGATATGAACCAAGCCGTGAGAGCAAGTCAACAGAGCCACTGAAGAATTACATCTCTTGAGCTGGCTAGATGGAAGTATCTACTTCAGGACTAGGATGTAGATACTGGAGAAAAAAAAGCCCTTTTCCCAGGAGAATTTGAAGTTTTGAATTTTTGCAGAAGATGGATTTTGTTCTCTGTGAAGCCTTGGGTCATACTGTTATTTAGCCATGTGGTAGTGCTCAGTGTTTCCAGTTGAGTGTCTCTATATGATTCTGCTCCATTGACTCTTCAAATAGAATAGCATTGATTTTTTTACCTGAAATGCCATTATATTTTTCCTGCACAAAGCTCTGGAAAGAACACAGATAAATGAAGAGGTTTTCTTAGTATGAAACTTGTGGACTATTTTAAGAAGAACCTTGGATGTAGTTCTGTGAAGATATCCTCCTTATAAATAATGCATAGGTAGTCTGCTATGTCATGGAGCTCATTCATCCATTTAGCTGAAGTAATTGCTGAGAAGGAACATATATTTATAGGTTAAAATGGCACATCCATCAACTCAGATAAAAGCAGATTTAAGACTTACTAAGGAGAAACTCAGTTATGGGATAGACTATATGAAAGTGGAAAAATATTGTCATGGCAGCCAAATTACTCTTCCAGCAGTCTAACATACTTGTATAGGACTAGACTGTTGCAGAAAATAGTTCAGTATGTTGTGTTTTGAGCAGCAATAGAGACATGATTATGCTGATGCAACCAGATTAGGAAATTTCTCCATTGTGAAAAAAATTGGATGTTATAACATCTTTTGTGCTGTTTTTTGAGTTTTCCTCCGCTTGGGAATGAGCAATCTCTGCAGGTATCAACTAGTAAACATTCATGTTTTTAAAATGGAGCAGATGTAGCATTTACTTTTTGACTTGAAGCAGGAACTGAAGGTGTTGGTACTGACAGCCTTGTGGGAAGATTGTGAAGGCTCTCAAAACATGCTTGTTTTGGCCAAGATTGAAATGAGTATTTATATGTTATGACTCTGAATATGACTACCTGAATTACCTCAGGGTGAATGAGAATGACAATAAGGTAAATGTATGCTATGACTATGTCTTGTATGTGAGCTGAACCTTGGGAAGCAATGCACAAAATGTAAAAATTTTGCCTGAGAAATAATCAACATGTTGCTGAGTGCTGAATTTGGCACTATGTTGTTCAAATACCAAAAAGGTGTCACTGGAGAATTACAAAGAGATTTCAATAAAGAGGACATCCTGTCTCAGCTATTATAAGCAGAAATCCAAGGTAAATCTACTGCACCATGACTTCTGCCAGAGGCAACCTTCAGGGAACATTAATCTGGGCAGACCCAGCCTGCAAGGCCTATTCCTAAAAGGTGCTGATGTCTTGGGAAGCATCTCAGGCAGCCCAGGCTGATTGTTTTGCACTCTCTGTGCTGTGGTTTGTGGAAGGAGCTCTGTAAGAATGGCTGCAGGTGTTAGATGATGAATCTATGGAAACTGGTTTTGATGATCAGCAGTCCTTGTCTTCTCTTGGAGTAGGGAAAGTTCGGGCATATTCAGAGCACATTGATCCTTCCAGGAGAAAGGCCTTGGGCCTTGGGGTGTGACTTTCTATACCATTGCTCTTTTTTTGACAAGCATCTCCAGTTGTCACAGCTGTCAGGAATGGGACTTTCCCTGAGGCAAAATAAGGACCTTGTGTGGCTGTCATTAAGGGACATGACAGGTGTGCAAGGTGAGCAGCCAGGAAGCCTAGAGGTTTGTGGTCAGACTTCCTGGACAGCCAGTGCTGAATATAAACTGCTGAGAAATACCAAGAAAACAGAGAAAGATTGCAGCCTCAGCCTGAATTGGAGGACTTTAACGTAATACTAGCACATGTTTAATGTGAACTGGGCTAGAAGAATTGACTATAATCATCACACAAACAAGCAAAGTTAATGGCCTAGGAACAGAGATGCTCCATTTTATGCAGTGAGAGGTACTGGAATGTGTTGAGTCTGAATGTCCTTGGTCAGCAGGACAAAGATAGAAGAGGTACATGTGGTATCTCTTTAATTCTCTGTCTCACTATTGACGTGCAGCTATCAAAAGAGGAAGACAGAGGGTTTGTGTCTTTTAAGGGAATGAAAGACAAAGAGTGAACTCAAGCAATAAGCCTTGACTTTCTGCACTGATTAATTGTTAAGTCATTGGCTTTTTTTTGGGCATCTTGAATAGGGCAATTTTATATCACTATATGACACAGGAGCGCTGGATTTTGGATTAAATAAATGGGTCTTCTGCCTACAAAGAGGATGAAGTAAGTGAGAGCTCCTTGAGGAAGAAATCTTTTGTTTTCATATTTTCCACTGCTTTTAAAAGAAAAAACAGCATTATATAACATGGCAGAAATATCTACTGAATACAGCATAGAGTCTTCTCCCAGACCCAACCAGGTTTTTAGATAGAAAAGGCTGCATGTCAGTGGTGAAAAACAGTCTTTGTGTATGTGGGTGTTGCAGGCATAACATTATTAGTGCATCATCATTTTTCCACTGTAAAAAGGCACTGGCTGGCTTGGGGGAAAATAGCTATGATTCCTAGTCACCACATTTTTCAGTAAGTACAGTCGAATAAAAGGTACAAAATTGTCTGAAGAATGAGAAAATAGAAAAGATCATGATTCCAACACCCTGCTTGAAGCTTTCTGAGTGGTACCTCAGATTAATTGACGAGAGTGGCTTTTCTCCCACATTAGCTCTGCAGTTGCATTCTATGCACCCCAGTACATCTGGTGAGGTGTCTGTCATTTCCCCTGGAGCTCTAAGTGGTCAATTGGTATAAGGGGGAAAAATTAGATGACAGAAGATGGATCAAAGTCTGCTTGTATATCATCTTTGCAAGTCTCACCTGGCATAGAAGAGGACAGCACTATACCCAAAGCCTTTGCCTTTTTATAAAAGGGTAAAGCATTTCCATGCTACATGAAAAAAGATGGCTGTAACCCAGGAGATCAAGGAAATCACATTTCACAAGAATAATGGTCTATAGAGAACATACAAAGGTCCCTCAAGGATAAACAGCTCTGTTATCTATGAAAAGATAATGAAATAAATTTTGCTGATATAATTTCTTTTCTGTTCTACAAGATTAAAAAAAAAATATTATCTAAGGTTTCTCTTAGAGGAAAAACTATTGCATTGTAAATGAAATTGCTATTAATCTTTAGAGCAAATAAAATATTTGTGAGGGACAGGAGAAACAGTCTGCTGTGCTATGAACAAATAGTGAGACGAGCTCATGCCAAAACATCATTGGACTCTGGCAGGGGATGCAGCTTTCCAGCTAATGGAAAATAATGTGAATTGGAAAAACTGTGAAAACAGTAAAAAGGAAAACGTCAAAAGTAAAAAGGAAAAAGTCAAAAGTAAAAAGGAAAACAAAATACACCTGGGCCTGGGGTGAGTTTTAAGTGAAAATATTTTTTGTTTCTTTTTTGAGGTAAGAGCTGAGTTTGCTGAAGCTGACCTTTAATTCCCAAAATATTTGAGAGAATTTGGCTGTTAAACACCTTGATGACTGGTGCCAGAATAAAGTCTCATCCTGCAGGATGTAGACTGCTTTTAAAATCCGAGGAACTTCATGTAGGTTGAAAGCAAAAGGCATATTGAAGGAAACTCTTAGCAACCTGCAGCACTGGGGCCATAAAAAACATCTAATTTTGGGTTGACAGGAAGAATGTAAACCTCAGGCTCCTGCTTTTTGTCCCCACTTCTTTTTTTTTTTTTTTTTCCCAGCTACAGCAGCTTCCTTCCAAGCAATGGAAAATCACTGACTTAGATGGCAGTCTGGCCAGCACCTGACTGACTGCTGGGAGTTAAATGGGAGGTAGAAGCTCCTAATGCAGAAAGCTTGGCGAACTGTTGACTTCAGAATTTCAGCCACAGTGCAATGATGAATATTAAGTCAAAGCCATTAATTGTTGACTATTGGCTCAACAGCACCTGCTACTGAATTTGAAGGATCTTATTAACAGGGGGTTCAGAGGTGGTGGTGACCTGTGTGTACACACACACATTAAAAATGGAAAGGAGGCAGCCGGTATCATTAGCTCTGTTTATCTTTGTGTCAGAATCCAGACAAAACTCTATCAAACTGAGGTCTGGTAATCAGAGACCAGCCAATGCAGTATTTCCCTAGAGTGGCTATTAAAGGAGGTCAAATGGAACATTTTGTGTATTCACCTCAAACACATTGTGCTCAGTCTGACCTAGATAAATCAAAATGTGTTTGGAAGTTAATATGGAGAATCACAGATGAGACACGAGTGGAAGTTACCAAGTATACTCTGCAGGATAATGCTTACAGAGTTACAACTGGCTTTCAGAACACTCTATTTTCCTTAAATCTCTTACAGCTATTACTTTGAAGTTTAATAAATGGTAGCTTTCTCCCTTCCACTTCGTTTTGAAAAATTCAAGCTTGTTTAACTAGTTTAACAAGGAATTCAAAGCCAGTCTGGTGAACTGTTGAACAAGCAAAAGTAACTTCTGGTGGTCTGGACAATTCTTCTTAAAGTCTAGACAGAAAAAATGGTGGAGATGTTTTTCCCCCCACTTGTGACATTCAATAACAGAGAAGGCACGACTGACACAGTACCTTTGCTGACACCTGCATGCTGTTCTCTTGCATGTTCATGATGGCTTCAGAAATCTTGACATCAATAGGATCCATGACTGATTCAATGTTGAATGGTCCCTCTAATCTCTCCGCTACCAGAAGCATAGCATCTGTTAAAACACAAAGCAGCCATTCCCTTAAAGAAGGGATACCTTTGGGGTCCTCAGGCAGAGCAGCACTGCCAGCTGTAGGTGTGGACACTGAGCTCTCCTCAGCAGGAGTCTGGGGGCATGGGTGGCAGCAGCACTGTGAAGCCTGCAGGGCAGCTTCCCAGCTCTCAAAAATATCTTCCCCTACTGCTGCCACCACAGAAAGAGGAATAAAGACTTTAAAAGTTAGATAAATATTAGTTGCCATAGCATAATCAAGCTTGGGGTAAAATTATTTTACACAGCTTCTTGAAGCAGCCAGTGCTTTGGAGTGTACTTATGAAATCTCCTTCCCAAGAAAAAGCAGGATGAATCCTTGGGGTATGTTCTTAGAATTTGTGTGAGATGATGAAAATTTTGATATGATCTATTGGGGTGTTATAATTAAAGCAGCTGTTCTTTCTGACTTTAATGATCTCATTTTCTTGCAATATGAACAGCAGATGAATATTGGATTTCTGCCATAGTATATAGGTATAAACCATGTTTGCCTTGCTACATTTTCAAAACATGGCTGTAAGTTGTATGTAAGAGGATATAATGACTGGACAAAAGTTCATGGCATTGAACTGAACAATATATTGTTTGCATGTTTTGTATTAAAACAAAAAAGTTTGCCTAACTTCTGTTACAGCCTCTCTACAAAATAATTTAATCTTTTGATGTTCATTAACAAGTGAAAAAAAAGCAATTGAAGAGAAATTCGTGGCAATAAAATGGTTTTGCCATGAATCACATATATTTGTCTATACACAGACACAAATTTATCATAATTTATGTGGCAATAGCCATGTGATAAACTGGATTTAGAGTACATCCTTTGAACAGCATCTGATCAGGATCCTTGTCTCCCATGTTTGATTTAAAGTTTTCAGCAACTAATTAGCTTGTAACCTTAACACAATAAACAAAAACCTTCACACGCTCTCTTCTTTATATGCCAGACTTAAGCTCCAGAAAGTACCAAGCAGACTTCCTTCTGAAACAAACCCATGCCTGCTTTGCTGTTTTAAGCACCAGTCCCACAGCAGCTGTGTGGAGAAGGCACAGATCTGACTGCAGTGCTTGTTAGCTTTACACTTGGCTGCAAATCACAGAGGTTTGTTCCAAGATGTGGACATCCTCTCCTTCCCCATAAAAGCACAAGTGTGTGGAGGTATGGGAAAAAGGGGCTGGTGTCTCACTCCAGCAGTTTAGACAAACACCTCCATGCGCAGCCTCACCCAAGGACTACATAAAGTTGTTTATATGCTGTCAGTGCATACCCAGAAATCCCACTGAAACTGGAATTGCTTGGCATGTAGCACCAAAACACTTCTGCAAATTTGCATCTAATAATTCACAGTACTTTTAGGCTGGAAAGAGTGTAATGCCAGTTATTTGGAGTGAGGTGTATAGCACTTGTTGCTAACTGTGAGAAATGCACAGATGATAGGAAATTGGTTTCAAGCAGAGGTGTTATTTTGCCTGCACCTTATTTTAAAATTCTGTAGTTTATAGCCTTTCCAGTGGGAAGTGATGAAAATAGCAACTACCTCTGATAGAGAAAACAGTTTTCATGCACACAAAGACACACACATCCATACACACACGCACACACACTTACAGATTACAGCAATAAGTTTGCAGTTTTTCAAATGCAAAAACACCAAAACAAAACAAAGAGAATTTGTAAATGCGGACTCCTATGAAGTATTTTCTTCCTCATGTTCAGAATGACTTGAATAAAACATTTATGATTTAGTACTTTGTGAGCAATGTGATCAGCTTAAATCCTAGGTGCCACAATGAGTACCAGGCCTTGTTAGGGCACAGGTCTTGGTGGCTGAATTTTGGTAGTTTACTTCAGGAATAAGGTTAAGATTAGGGTTACTGTGTAAAACAGTCAAAAGTATTTGTGTTTCTTTGTTTTTTTTTTTTTTTTTTTTTTTTTTTTTTTTTTTTTTTTTTTGTGTGGGGTTTTTTTTTTTTGGTTTGGTTTGGTTTGGTTTGGGTTTTTTTTGGTAGGAGGAGACTACATTTTAAGCTAAGGACAGGTGCCTCTTTATATGAATGTACTTTTTTTTGGCAACTGGAAGGTTGGAAAAGTCTAGTGCTAAGCCCTAGTATGTGTTCAGGGACTGTGCTGAAGCAGAGTTCTGTAAATACATAATTGCTGGAGATCTCTTGTGGGAATGGGCGGTGGCTCCAGCCTACCTGCTGCTTCTTCTGATGGCATGGGACAAGAGTTCTGAATTAAACCTTGAAGTGAAATCTCAGCTATGTGGCAGAAAAGTCCATCACCTTTAACTAAACAAGAACCACAGTTTTAATTTAAGAACAGCCTTTCCTCAAAGAAAGTGCCTTCAACTCCAAAATGAATAGCTCTAGGAGATGCAAACTGAAAATCTGTTCCTGGCTTAAACATTTTGTATCTATGGAAAGATAACCTTTAGGTAATCAACTTCTATTTTCTGAACCTTTAGCCTATTCATAGACTTAGTCTTTATATATACATATATGTATATATTTATATCTGTATCTATATAATCTATATCTATCTATATAATCTATCCATATCTAATATATCCATATCTATATATATCTAATCTATATCCATATATATATCTATATATATCTGCATCATCTATATCTATATCTATATCTATATCTATATCTATATACCTATATCTAATCTTTATCTATATATATAACCGATATCATCTATCTATTAGTCATTGTTGAGGAAGAGGGCAAAGGCTGAGGAATATGGGTAATTCCTGGCTGCCAAAGGTGAGCTTTTTGTTATGTTGAGTTCTTTCTTTGATATGGTATGTTATAGGTCTGATGATACTTTCAAGAGCCAGGGTTCAAGTTAGGTTAGAGTAAAGTTTATGTTTCAGTCACATGGGCTATAGATTTAAGCTATTGCTCTACATAAAGGAAAGGAAGAAAGTAAGAGAAAATGAAAGAAAACAAAAGGCGAGAGAATAATAAAACAGTAAATCCCTGTGTGTCCATATTCTTTAATTTCTGTCTCCTTCTCTGGCTTGGAATGGATCTGGACCACTCCAGGTAGTTATTCCTAACTTAAGTCTGTGGAGCAGTGAGAGACTATGAGCCAACAGTGACACTTGATATTAGAGCCTTGTGATCTTTTATTTAATTATATCTTAAAGATATGCCTGGGGAGCAAAGGGCTAAGGGAAAAATAGAATTTGAAATATCCATGCGTTTATTGATGACAGGTACACATTTATATCAACAGTTTGTATTTTTGTTTGGGGGTTAGGATATGAGATAGGACTAATGCTGAAGTAGAGGCCTATACAGGGATATATTTGAAGAGGAAGAGTCTGAGAAATGGAGTAAATTCTCTGAAAAGAGTTGCTTGAAGGGCTGAAGTAAAACATGTTCCTCCTTCAACATTATTTCTGAGACTGACACAAGTTGTGCTTCCAGTTAATGCTCAGTTTAGGGATCGGCTCAGACTAGAAGTCTTGGACAATTGCACAGTTCAGATGAGTTCTTGCAGAAATGGAAATTTAATTAATGTTTGAGGACTCATTTTTATTTCAGTTCCAGCAGCTTTGTGGGGCAATGGCTGACTTAGCAGTGACCGGGCTGCCGGGTTATTCTTGTCTCCTTTTGGTAGGAGTACTACAAGCTCAGTCTAGCAAAAGAGGATGAACAAGTGGAATTTCTATGAATGCCAAAATTATTTTCTTACCCTCTGTTTGACTGGCCTCTTCCTTCTACCCTTTTTCTAACCACCATGCTGTTCCTGACTAAATCAAACATATCCAGATGATACCTCACAGCCACAGACTGAGAGAAGCCAGGAAGAACAAGGTAGTTTTAGTTTTGAATGTTATTAGTGAATGTTCAGGCTCCTTGGAAACAAACTCACTTCTGTATCTAACTAGCTTGATACTATAAATTTTTTGAGGTAGGCCTCAGATTTAAATTAAAACTGAATTTTTCATCTATAACTTTGATTTCTAGGAAGAATCGCTGTACAGTGTTTAAGGTGAATTGCTCTCTCCTCAGATCATTAGGTTGAGTTCTCTTTTTTGCCAATCCTAACTCTCACTAGAGTGATAAACTTTATTATTCACTTGTGCAGTTCCATATGAGCACATACATACCAGCTATCCTGTGCAATTGAGTGAAAAGGAAGCTGTTAGGTTGAATACAGTGAAAATCAGATGAAATGTAATAAGCTGAGATTTATGACAGGACAGTCAAAACATTGTAATGGTCCTCACCTGACTGCAGCTCTTCAAATCTCTAATCATGTATCTCCAAACACAACACTGCTGTCCCAAACCTTTTTTTTTCCTTCTAAAAATGTTGTGAATATTATTACCTGAGAAACTGGAAAGATTTCAATATGAAGTTGAGAAAATCTAGATGCTTTGAATTAGTCTTGAAATCCTAATTCTCAAGAACAGACCCTTGAACTGGACAAAAGCCTAGCTGAGTTCAGTGTAAATCTGAGTGGGCTAAGTAATTTCTCAGTCACCTCAAATAGTAGATATTGGGAACTTAATTATTGTTTGTGCTATAAAAAATATGAAAACTGGGTGATTGACTCACCTATTTTTTATGTTGTTAATATACTTGGACTGTATTGTATGTTCTTGATTTTTCCTGTTTTGTATTTTTCCAAATCTGCCTTCTTAGGTTCAGTATGTGTTCTTTAGGTACTATAGCATCTGGTAAAAAGCTGGCATCTGGCTGCCAGCTGGGGTGAGTGGATCAGGAGCTCGGTTTAGATAAGTCATTCCTGTGCTGTGGGTTTGTCAGGGACTTGGAAACAATAGATGTGACTAACTGCTCACTGGAGGACACAGGCTCACCAATGGCCCAGAGAAAGTGCAGAGCATACGGCACCCCTGGATCACCACCAGTGCTGCTGCTCTCAGCCTCTCCTGCATGCTGAAAACAGGAGTGGGGACCCTCCTGATGCAGTAACCCCCCAAAGGCTACTGAAGGCCTAGGGTGTGCTCCAAGGACCCCCAACATGTCTCTGCCAGCTGAGCACAGCAGCTCCCTAACTTCTTTATATTCTCTTTTCCATATCAACACAAAGCACAGGTATTTGTCAGTGGCTTTTAGAAGGACCTTGTTTCATTTTAAGCAGTACTTAAGAAAGAGATCCTGAAGAAATTTTTGGTTTGCTTTATAGGGTTGTTTTTTTAGGTTTTATAGGTGCAATTTTAATGAGAAACACAGGAGATAACTGGTCATCATGCTAAGTAATTTACTGTATAACTTAAACATTCAGAAGACCAGGTGTGAATTTCAAGATATGGAAATATTTATGAGCCCTAGGAATCTACAGGCAAAATAATGGATAGACTAACAATACAAATAGACAAGAATCTGCTTCTGTTTCCTTATAAAAGCATCAAGCCACCCTCCTATAATCCTGATACCAAAACTGATGTGTTCCTGTTTGGGTTATATTTCTTTCAGGGCAGTTTCCCAGAAAACTTCCTAGTGAACTCCAGATTGAAATGAAAGGAGCGGGGAAAATGAAACTGATGTATGAGACTTCTGACAAGTTATAACCCCCTCTAAACTAGGCTGAAATACAAAGTTCTGGCAAGAACCATCAGTGCCTCCTTTTTCTTGCCCTCTTTCTAGCATCCAGAAAATGCAAAGAGGCTCTGATAGGGATAATTTGGGAGGCTGATAAGGAAAGGCATTTTTAGGGTCTCTGTTAATTTGGCTGTGACATCAGTTTTTCCTTTCATGCACATTGTTGCTCTTCTACTTCAAAATTATCAGTGAGATTCCAGCAGTGGCTGAGCTTCCCCCAGGGGAATCCAAGAGAGAATCTATGGATGAAGTCTATAAATGTTGTTTCTTCATGGAAACAAAGAATGGTAAAATACTAAATTGCATGTCCTTCACAAAACTGAAAGGTATATTTTATTTTGGGGAAAAAAAGGAGGAAGATCTTATTTTAAATTCACCATTTAGAGTTCTCTATTTTTCTTCTAGGTATGTGGTCTTACACTTAGTTATGGAGAACTGCATAGTGCTTGTTCCCAAAGCTGCTGGTGAACAAAAGTAGGTTTTTATTTATGAAACTTGAAAGGATTTGTCTAAGGACAAGAGCATGGATTGCAGATGAAATAGTCGTAAGCAGAGTGAGAAACCTGTTGCAGTTGACTGTGACCTTGAGAGTGGCAATGACTTTTGGGATAGGATATAATTGTTGATATGCTGGGCTGCAAGACAGGGATCATTTGGTAGCTTCCCAACCTTCTGACCAAGGGCAAGGGGAGGCAGGAGTCTGGATTATATTTGCTATTTATTGTATTGTGTAGGTAAAACTCGGTGAGTTTTCCATCATGACACTAAATATAAATAGTGGTCATAAAATCTTTAGAGCATTAGATGGTAAACTAATGAAACAAATTAAAAACTAAAAATTGAAAAGTGAAATATGGGTACATATTGACTTTTTACAAATATAATATCAGTGGAAATAGATCCCTGTAATAATCTGCCAAAACTTTTACTGCTAGATTATGATTTACTAAAAAAATTCAAGAAGTGGAAAATAAATCTCTACCTCACATTTAAGGGAGGTGATAAGAACTCTTCTCAGGAAAACAGAATAAGGCATGACATAGATGCCAAAACTGCTGTTTCCCTTAGGGTCCACAGTCCCTTTTTCAAATTATTATTCATATTAGAATTCTATATGGTTCTATCCTGATGAGGCTAAACTGAGACATTACAGATTCCCTGTCTGAATATCATTAAGCTCCACATACACTCCATACTATGGAATAATAACATTGTAATTTTCTACATTCAGCTTAATTTTATTTTTAGTGGTTTTGTGGTGTTTTTTTTTTGTTGTTGTTGTTGTTTTTTGTTCATTTTTGTTTTTTGTTTTCTTTTGTTTCATGGAGAAGGCGCTTCTCTTAAAATTCATGCTGCGCTTGTGGAGAGGGAATTCAATATTTTTATTTGGCTATTCAGTTAACAATAACCAGTTAAGCTTCTCTCTGGAGAAATGCAGGCAAATGACTTGTCAGTCCTTGCATGAGAAGCTGCTGGATGTGGGTAAGATTTTTCTGTAGGTGAAAATTCTCAGCTTACAAATCTGACGCTGAACAAAACAGGGAGCAATGGGGAAAACATGTCTGGGGTGGGTTGTTTACAGGGAGAAAACAAGGGCAAAGAAAGATGGATTAAAGTGAGCTAAGGAACAAACATGGGAAAACAGGTGGAAGAGGGCATATGAAAGAGGCCATCTGGAAAAACTGCTGGTCAGCAAACTTGTCAGAGGCTTGATCACTGCAGTCTGCTCTATATCTTTATTAAACTCTATTCCTCTATTAAACTCTTAACCATTTTCTGGTTGAGAAGAACAGCATGGTTGTGCAGAATATTTTGTGTGTGTGTGTGTGTGTGTGTGTGTGTGTGTGTGTGTAAAATGCAGCTAGCAAGGTTCAAGCCAATGTTCCTGTGAGTAGGAGACCAGCAGCAGGTAAGACCTGAGGTTTCTGCTGGACACTTGGTTTAGTCTGGGTGCAGAGTCTGGACAGTCCTGAGGTCCAGGCTATGGGCTATGGTTCTGGGGAGTTGGTTCAAGATGTGTGTGTGTGTGTGTGTGTGTTTGTGTGTGTGTGTGTGAGCAAAGGGGGCTGCATGCAGCTCCCAAATGAACTGCCGCAGGGGCAGTCTGACAGAGATTCATTCACCCTCTTATCCCTTCTGAGCCTATAATTTCTGCACATCATCCTTGAACCTGGAGTTCTTCAAAGGAGTAGTGCAGAAGGATGCACTCCTGAAGGTGTCTAACTGTACACAGTACAACCAAGACATGGAAAACTCCATTTCAATTTATTTTTCTGCTGTGAGTAGCCTCAAAATTTCACCTGCTGGAAAAACACCTTAACCACCTCTGCTATTCTAAAGTGCCCAATAGCTCTCCTTTTAAAGCTGTTTCTGTGGAATACTTAGGTATTCTGGACAGAAAGATTGGTATTTAAGGCACATAGGGTGAATGCAGTTTTCTGGCTTATGCTTGAAGGGTTAATGTCTGAAGGATGATGTAATGAAATTATGTCCTAAGTTCTTTCAGGAGGGACTGGAATCCAGAATTGTCCCTGCCAGGTTAATTACCAGCTGATTAAAAGGCAAACTTTATAAATGAGTGTAAAGTATCAGATCTAGTTATTGATTATCTGTGTTTTAATTACCAGAATATACAGATTTAAGAATTAAAATGTGGGTTTTGATATTTCTGATCAGCTATGTAGCCATGTCGGTTCATGGTAAGATCACTTACTCTTCCTTCAAAATAAAAGGAAAAAAAGAATTGTCATCAGTATGAATAAACAAAAAGGATACTTTATTATTCCTGTTGGGATTGGATCTAACTGTCTCTTAGGTAGAGCAGCTGAAGAAATTGCAATAGATGTATGAAGAGTTATTGACACACAATTGTCATCCTTTTGCATCTGATAGAAACAAAATGAGTTTTGTTGGGTGAACTGATGTTTTTGAGTATTTCACATACCATATGTTTTTCTTCCTTGTATTGAAAAAAAATGGCTATATAAAATTATTCTTCTTCTATGTCTTTCTATAACTTTGAGGAATTCTAAAAAGTTTATACACTGTTACTACATGATGTCTTATTTTTGGTCATGTATGCAAAAATAAAATGGCAGACTAGGCAAAATGGTCGTCTTTGTCTACTACTCTTATTCTTCCACTGTCTTTCGTAGCTGAATGTGAGACATTCTTCTGAACTGGAATTTTAGCTAACATTATGTCTAAATGTTTGACACGCATCAATTAATAAAAAAAAATACATTTCTAAAACCTTTGTCTTGTTGCTTTTTCCATATGCCAAGAGAGGTTTAAATGGTCTGTCAGAGGAAATGTTAGTAAATAAGAGAACCCCCATTGATGCCTGTATGCTACCTTCCATAGTTAATTTAAATTTGTATTAACATTGACTAGTGTGCATAATTCTTTTAAGATAGGTGGAGTTTGAACCACTGAAAAAAGTCCACCTTTCTGACTCTTTCTTGATGAGCTAGGCTGAAATGGTTGAAATGAACAAATCATAGCCTGAAATTTCCTACTACATTTAAAAGTATCCTTGTTAGTGAAAATCTCCTGGGTATATAGTTTGCATTATCTTTATACAGTCAAAGACATTAGAACCTCAAAGATCTTGTCAACCATTCCAAAGCCCATGCAGAGTTACAACCCTAGATATAAATTCCTAGGTATAAAATCCCTAGAGCTCTGTGCAAAAAAAATTTAAAATAGCTTTGCTATATTCTTCTGACTTTTTTTATGAAAGCTATTTCACTGTCTGCCGTACATCACTATCAGAGTATTTGTCCAGCTATGTGGTGTATTTTTTTTTGCTGCTTAATTTAACTCAACTGTTTCTAATAAGCTGCTTCCTATACAACGTTTGCTTATTTCTTCTTTGTTAAATCCCTCAGATATATGTAGATATTTATCATATCTTTTAGTTTGTGCTTGGTCATATTTTCCATGTTAATTTTCTTATTCTGTTTTCACAAGTGATTTCCTCAGGTCTTTTCCTGTTTTCTTTATTTCCTTTAAAAGAATTCTCTAATATTGTGGTGCCTAGAACTAATTAAACTTTTAGAGTTGGATCTCATTAATGTTGTTTTGCAGAGGTCCTTTTTGTTCCATATTTCTGACTCAGAAAACTTCCTTGATTCCCTTGATGTATCTGATTTCCTTATCCCCTTCATCACAACTGATTTATAATTCATATTTCCCATGTCAGTCTTGACACATTTTTCAAATGTCTCCTTATATTCAGAATTTACAGTGAATATAATTTCTACACTCTTTTTTTATTTTCTTTCCCACTTTTAATTCTAAATTTTGTGCAGTAGAGATTTTTCCAACCTTTGGCAGAATTTATGGTACCTTTTTTAACACATAATTAATGATCTGTCCATTATCTCTTCTGGAGAATTGACACATATTTTACTTTTATAAAAAGTTTGTTTAAAAAAACTTTTAGTTATTGCAAGAATAACTTCACCCTTTAACAGTATCTTGCCTTAGCATCTTATCATAGCATGGATTGGATTGGAAATGACCTTAAAAATAATGAAATTCCAACCCCTTGACATGGGCAGGGACATCTTTCACTTGACCAGGTTGCTCAGAGCCCAATCCAGCCTGGCCTTGAACACTGCCAGACAGGGAACATCAACCATTTCTTTGGGCAAACTGTTCCAGTGCCTCACCACCCTCACAGTAAAGAATTTTTTTCCTAATATCTAATCTAAACCTACTTTCTCTCAGTTTGAAGCCACTTCCCCTTGTCCTGACACTTAATGATCTTGCAAAAAGTTTTTCTCCACCTTTCATAATCTTTCTATTACTTAGTGTGGTGGTATCTATGACTTTAATGTCTTCTGCAAAAATCCAGTTTAAACCTATCAGACTGATGTTCTATTGGTACTTTACTGCCTTATGGAAGGACATTGGTCATTGTTCTGTTCTTTTCTTTTCTCTGAATAATTTTTTCTGCTTCACTGTGTCTGTATGGCACTAGATGTAATGCATCTTCAGTGCTGCATTATCAATGAATTTTTAGCCATTTTTTGAGTTAAAAGGGTGCAGTGGATGACCAGCTAGATGTTCAAAATTTTGGAGATAACTTTTTCTCCAGAGACATTTTTAACAGACTGCGCAGGACCCCAACCCAAGACTTTCTTGTTGTTATCTTTTTAATAAAATGGGATTGGGGGTAAACAGTAAGGTGAAAATGGACACTAGTGTTACTGTTCAGGAGAGTAAATATGAAGACTGACCTAGAAAATCAGAGAAGGACCTCATGATACTGAATGACTGAGCAATAAAATAGAATCAACTGATGATTATAAGAAAAAAAAAAAATTCCTAATATCTTTTGGGCAATGAAGGGTTTTGAGATGATCATTGTCACTCATAACCAAGCTTTTCAGTTTATGCTACCATAACATTGTCTTAGTAATCATCAGAAAACCTCACACTGAATATTTGGAGAATATCTAGAGAAGGAAGAGACCATCAAATAAAATAGGTTTATAGTTACAAATAAATCTACAATAAAATAACATCATAGATAGTGCATTGCAGAAGTGGTAAATGAAAGCTTTAAAATGTGACACAAACCATAATATAACATCACACAGTCCTGAATCAGAAGAATTACCAGAGGATGCAACAGTGGCAAGCCAAATTGTGGGTGGCATGGGGTTTCTTGAGGGTCAGTGTTTATTCCAGTACAGGAAAAGAGATGTGGAATACAAAACTAGTGGATCACATTTTATTAGTTTCTTGACGTTACAATAATGATAATTTGTTAATTCTAAGTATATACGGCAAATTCCTCTGTGTTGTCATCTTTTCAGAGCATAACTGGATGATCCTCAGTTTCTTTGGTAAATTCAACCTTTATTTCCTCTGAATCAAAGAAAATCATTGCCTGTGTTTCATGTGGGAAGCCACAGTTGCTATTAAAGTCTGAAGTACATACTTCCCAGGTACCAGTGCCAGGCTTTTGAATAGACATCCTACGGGTAACATCTTTCCTGCTACTTTGTCAGTAAGATGACTTTATGCCTTTCCTTGCCATAAATAAACAATCAGCCTATGACCATCTTTGCTGGCATGAATCCATCCCAATGGAGCAGCTCTCAGGGAGGTGTCACACACAGTTGCACAGACAAAATTGATTTTTGCCTTTCATTTTATTGATTAATATGGAAATGTACTGCGGATATCTCATTGCATTTAAAAGCCTGCCACTATACAGAGAATTTTGAGATGCCTAATAGCATTTTCTCCCAGCAAGTCTCAAGGCAGCAAGTGAAAACAGTGGGTTTTTTTCCCCCACTGATAAATGTTTGAATCCCAAATGATTGCATACATCAAGGCTGTCACAAATCAATGCTGTTGGCATGACTTATCTATTTATTGTTTTGACATTCCTCTTGAAAGGAAAGAGCAATTTCTCTATGTTTGCCTAGCTGCACTAACTATAATATTGGGATGAAACAGAACTAATCAATAGAATAGGGGAAACATTGTAAAAATCCTACACTCGAGCTTCTTAATTCTTCCAAGTTATCTGTGTCCTGATCTTTTAGATGATTGGGAGATCAAGAGTAAAAATTTTTGTCCAGTCTAGGGAAGGTCAAAATACTATAAAAAGTTAATGTTCATCGCGAGGCAACTTGTCTGATGTGCTGTAATCAACATAAATATTAATAATAATGCACAACGGTGTTTTGCAGAAAATAAAATGTCTGTTCCCACTAAAACTTTCACAGCAGGGAAAAAAAAAGCTTTTAATATAGAGGGTGAAAAATTAAAAAATTGAACATTTTCCACAGAAAGATTGCTGTCTGGCTGTACACTACTGAGGCTTCCAGGCCAGTAGCCAGGGAACCATTGTATTAATTGTCCCTCTAAAATTTTTGATTATCTAAAATGAGTATTTCCCAAAAGAAAAAATCAGGAACAAAAAATTCCTCCAACAGTTCCAGTTTCATCCAATGGGGATTTATGGATATGAATTAACTCTATTTCCCCATAAGACTGCTGTATGCCATAAAAATGGACTACGAAATCTAGGAAGGTATAGGGATGTTTTGGGATGGACTTTCTATAACTTTGAGTTTTAACCTGTTCTTTCCATTCTAAGCACTTAGTAGAACAGTCCTCCCTGGCTCCCTGAACACCAAATGTGAAGATGTAGTCAGCACTGGAGACCTCTGGAGAGATATTCCATCCTCCCAGTTTATTTAGTGGTTAAGTTTGCTGTGAACTTTTTCATAATGCATCCGCTCTTTGGGAGCTGCCTGGCTAAAGCAACTTTGTGCATTCCAGCCTCTGCACTGCTCTGCCTCACCCTCCTTTTCCAGCGGAGCTCCTCCTCTGCCACTGGTCTGTGCTGGAGACCAGCCTTCATGAAATTCCCAATCTTTGTGTGCATCCACTGAACCCAGCTCCTCTTCTTACTAGAATAACAAATGCTGATGAAATTCTGCTATCACTAACCCAGCTCTAGCCCTGGGACATGAACACTGATTTCATTGCATTTCTTCTTGGTCCTACCAGACATAAGCAAGAACAGGATGCAGATCCAGTAGCATATTAAGGAAGAAATGTTAGGCTGTGTCCTATGCTGCTATACCCACAGTTTATTGTTGTAAAGAAATATCATTGACTTCAGATTTTCTGAATGTGACAGTGTAAACCCAAATACGTAACCTCTCAATGCTATACATTTTAAAGAAGACATTAAGTTTATTACTAATACTTGTATTTGCTGAAAATAGGACATGACCCAAGGCCTGATAAAGTCAAAAAGCATCTTTTCAACAATTTGTTTTGGAGAAGACTCTTCATTCCTGTTCTCATATTTTTATGAAAATATTCAGTTTTTTCCAGTTGGCTGAGTGTATGGAAGGAAATAACTATTATTCCCATTTCTGTACTGTTGTCTGTGGACATTACTGTACAGAAATGAGCATGTTTTGGCATGAAAGGACTAGATGGTAATGAAGTTGATGATTTTGTTCCTATTAAACAAAATAAGCCATGCCAGTTTTGGCTCTGTTCAAAATATGGGTTAAAAAAAGGTAATGTTTTTATGTTTGTCAAATGGAATTGGACAGTATATATGGAGCAAATTGTTTTCTATGGTCTCAGAAGAGAAAAAAATGTGAGAAGACAGAAAAAAAAGAACAGCAAACACTCTTCTAAAAGTTGATACAGAAATGACTGCTTACTTAAAATCCTGTTTAAATGTGTCATATTTTTCAAGAAAAAAATGGAAAAATGACATCATCTGACAGTGATATATGCTGCACTGTACACTGGATTCTATCTGCTCTCCAGGGAAATCTTTTCACAGACACTTAACATTGCTGATATTCAGTAGCTAAAAAAGGCCTTCAAAGTCAAGTGTGTTCTGCTTCAGTTAAAGGAAAATTTAAGATGTATTTTTTGTCCTCACCATTTCCCACATGCTCTATACAGAAAGATGAGAGCTGACAATATAAATAATGATGATTAACTTGGTAGTTTTATGTCTGTCTACCAATCAGGAAGGAAAACCAAAAAGCTTTTATAATACTTACATCAGCCTAGAAACATCTTTTCACCCAAAGCAGGCAGACACCATTTACATATCCCAGCCTCAGGTGGGGTCTCTGCACTCGTGAGACCCAGCCTGGAGCTCTGCATCCAAATCTGGGGCTCCCAGCATAAGGAAGGCCTGGGCCTGGTGGGGTGGGTCCAGATAGGAGCTGTGATGTCACAGACATATTTTATGAAAAATCCTTTTACTAGGATCTTTTCTCCTGAGAAGCTGAGAGGCCTCAGAAACAAAATGTAAACAATGATTATCTGCTGCTGTGGAATGCAACAGGTGCATCTTTGATTGGTCTCATGTGGTTGTTTTTAATTAATGGCCAATCACAGTCCAGCTGTCTTGAACTCTCTGGTAAGACACAAGATTTTATTATCATTCCTTTCTATTCCTTGCTGGCCTTCTGATGAAATCCTTTCTTCTATTCTTTAGTGTAGTTTTAAAAGATCATTTTCTTTTCATATAATAAAATCATAAAATAATAAATCAGCCTTCTGAGACATGGAGTCAACATTCTCGTCTCTTCCCTCATCCTGGGACCCCTGTGAACACCACCACACTGTGAAGCTGAGGTTCATCTTGGAGAAAAGAAGTTTACAGTTGGACCTTAGAACAGCTTTCCAGTATCCAAAGGGGCCTGCAAGAAAGCTGGAGAGGAAATGTTCACAAGAGGATGTCATGACTGGACAAGGGGTTATGGCTTTGAACTGAACAAATGTTGGTTTAGAACAGAAATTAGGAAGGAATTTTCCCTATTAGGAAACAAGGGTAGTGAGGCACTGGAACATGTTGGTCAGAGGAGCTGTGGATGTTCCATTCCTGGAAGTGTTCATGAGCAGGTTGGATGGGGCCCTGAGCACTCTGGTTAAGTGGGAGGTGGAACTAAGTGGTCTTTAAGGTCTCTTCCAAAACAAACCATTCTATTATTCTATTATATTTTCTTTTGGAAAAGCAAGTTAGACAACTTCCCATTTCAAAAGTGAGTTGCACAAATGCAGCTAGAAAAACCTGTCCTTTTGGTGATATTTACTCAAACCATGGAATAGAAATATTTACTTTGATTATTTCAAACATTTCTCTCTCTCTCTCTATGGAAACATAATAGACAATAAATTCAACTTACCCCTTGCCCTAACTTTATTGCTCAACTTTTTAAATTTGTTTATTTTTTCTGCAAATATTTGTGTGCTTAATGTTGTTTACACAAATATCTGTAGAGGAGTTCCCATTAATGAACAAATTATTGTGTCTGTGGTTCAGATGAGTTTGTTCAGCCTTGTCACATGTCCAACACCACAGTTTCTTGACAGAAGTGAGACAGAAAAAATTTACTAAAAACATCAGTAACTTAGATGTAAAAAAGACAATATATGAAAAGACAGCCCTTTTTTGTTTGATAAGAATGAATCTCACTAATTTAAAATGGAAAAGGGTCTGGCAAAGAAAGAATATGTAACATTTCCATACCTCTACTATGCCTCTTACTACAAATCTTTTCCTTCCTTCATTTGTTTTGGAATGCTGGAATATCTATTCAAGGGCTGGAAATACATTTGCTGTGAGCTAAGTGGCCAGTTACTAAAAAAAAAAAAAAAAAAAAAAGAGCCATGCCAGATGCCTATAACTCATACTTGTGGTTTCCTTTTAGTGTAAATGGTTCAGTAGAACTGAAAATTCTCTTATGTTAATAAAAGCTGTTCTTTGAAATGTGGATAAAGATTGCAGTCACAACGCGATCCTATACTTCTGGATAGCTGCCTGAAGGAACTACGAGGAACACAGGAGTGTTCTTGTGCCTCCTCAGGCACTTTCTCCTGTGCTTCTTTATCCTGGATGCATGAAGCAGTCTGGATATCTACATTGTGTAGTGAAAAAGAAGACTTGGATATGCATGGAGGAGGATAACTTCCAAGAGAGTTCAAAAATGAGAAAGCAGTGTCAGAATACAAGCCAACTGTGCTGCTCAGCTCAGGATACAGGCATAAAACCCATTTAAGTCAACTGAAAAAAGGGCTTACTCCCCTCTACACCACTGAGGACAAAACTTTATTCTGCTCTGTGCCAGCCCTGGTCCCCATGGAGTAGAGGGACAGATTCAGGGAGGGACAGAGGTGGTTGGAAACAATCTCAGATTCTTTTTTAGCATGATGTGATCTGCTGCAGAGCAGACAAAAAGATGATGGGAATGGGAAGAAGCTTGCCTTACGAAAGGCAGCTTGCATTAGAGTGGCTTTTACTCTGTTCAGAGTGGTGTTGCCATCTCTGTCAGGTCCTCAGGGGGCTCCCACCAGCCCAGGGTTTGCAGGAAGAGGTGCCTGCAGGCCTGGGCCCCAGGAGCACCCAGCAGCCGTGGGTTGGAAGGCTCTGACCATGTGGGTGCTACTGAATTCCTCTGTAGCACCAAGCACAGCCCTGGAAAAGGATGTGTATGCTGTGAGGAGAAACATTTCCAGAAGGATGTAGTGGGAACAGCATGCTGGAGAGAGGATGCTGGGCTGAAGCTCCAACACAGAGCATTGCATGGGGCTGGAAAGAGCAGCCAAAGCCAGAACTGTTATGGCAATGTGAACCAGCTGCAAAACAGGAGCCACAGCAAAGGGTTGACAGAATGGCACGAGGACACTCTGAAAACAGTTCCAAGAAAAAGTTCTAGCCTGTTTCTCCTCAGCTGGGCCCTTCTGCTCATCTGCTATTCTCAGACTTCTGTTTTTCTACAGTAACCACTGTGTGCTTTGAAAATGTTTAGGAAGTTTTGAAGGCCACCACAGGACAATTTAAAAAGAAAATATCAGTAAAATTACATCTTGTTATGTTAAGAAAAATATATGCCTTTCAGTGAATGCTGAATGTAAAAATTATTTGTTTTTAAAGCAAAAATGTGCCCATAAATCTTTCGTGGTTTAAACAGTCAATGATTTTTAGTTCTTTTTATTTTCTGAAGAAGCAGGAAAATATAACAATAAATGCTGATTAGAAAGGGCAAAACGAGTTATGTACTAACTTATGTTCTTTTCAGCTCCCTAACTTCATTTGCTTGAGAAAATGGTGAGCAGGTTGTGATAGTAGATTGATGGTTTCTTCTAGATAACTAAAAAAAAGATATTCTGCACCATGGGGATGACTGGAGGAATCTCTGTCCTGTCCACATTAAAGAACAAAACAATTATTTATTCATGGAGACACAGGCCATTAAAGACGTATTTATTCTGAACTTTTTTTGGTGTTGTTGTTCAGTTAAAGATGGATTTTTTATCTTTATTGTCACTAATGATACATCTAAGGGTTTCTGATGTGTGATTGCTTTGTAGAGCTTCATGCTGTTTGAAAGAATCTAATTTCTTAGATAAATACTGCCATTATGCAGTTATTTATCCCTTTGCCATTAGGGCATACTCCTTGATTAGTAGTTTCATGATTTGCTTACCAAAGAGATTGCACTGTGTTGTGCATGTTCTTGAGAATCAGATAAAATACCCTTGCTCACATTCAGCTTCATTATTTTACACTCAGCTCTCCAGTTTATACAAATCACTTCCTCACATTGTCCCTGAACTCTTAGATAAGTAATTAATAAAAAAACCTGAAAACATGGGTCTTTGTGTGCTTTGCTTTTTTTTCCTTTCTCTCAAAAGTCCACAGTGTAAATCTCCAATTCTATCTTACCCAAAGTACTGCTTGATGGCATGGGAAATAAGATAATCATAGCCCAGTCTGAAGTATACAGCACCTTGTCTCTTCCTACTGGTTTCCTGCAGCAAGCAGTGCACACTTGTTTAGGGAAGAGAAAAGTGTCTGATGGCAATTGCATTTTCAGCTCTTGGGTCAAGCAATGAAAAAACTCCTATGTATTGCTGAAAGGTTTACAGTGCATTTAATTTTGTTTCAAAATTAACAGCAATTTCCTTCACATCCCATTTCCCACCAGATATTATGTGCAAATTGGATGAGGTAATCAGAAAGACATTTTGCTTAACAAGAGGTTATCTGAGGCAAGAGAATAAATAGACGCCTTTTTTTTTCCAGATGGGAAAGAGGCCTATGAGTCCACATATCCGAGGCTACTGAATTACTGGGTGAAAGTGTTTGTTTTCACAGCAAAAGACAGGTGTCTTTCAGTCCTTAAGTTTTCTATAAAATACCTCTCTACAGGGCACCACAAGGCATGTGGATAGCAAATCTTTGTCTGTTGCACATAAACCAAGAGAAAAGTTCATCCAGGAGAGGGAGGGAGGGCTGCACAGAGAACCAGCTATCAGCTTCATCTCCCAGAAAAGTTATTCCATTCTTGCTAGTAATATCAGCAAAGGAGCCAAGGATCTACTGCAAAATGAGTTCTCTCTACTGCAGAGAACTGCAGAGGACATGGATTAGGGCTGTGTTATGGGGATAAATGTCTTGCAGCTGCTAAGTGAAGCATCTCTCTAGCCAGAGCTGATGAATCCTGCAGCACAGAACTGCAGAACAGAGGGCTTTCCCCAAGTAATGATCCATCTGCCTTGTAACAGTTTTAAAAACTTAACACCTTTGTTTTAATGATTTTCTTATTTCATGTTTCATGCTGTCCATAATGCACTATTAATGGCACATGTATGAGATCCTGTCTTCAGCTGTCATAATTTGTTTTAAAGAAAAAGATCAAAGAATTAAATTGCAAAATCTGCTTTGATTCATCTGTTACTTAAAATGCACAGTGAACGTTGATAAAATAATTTCTTCTTTATATTGACTTTGGTGAGATATATTTTCATCATTTAGATAACTCAGGATTTGACTGTTTACAGTAATTCTGTAAAGAAGATTGGAGTTTTACCCAGTTGGATGTAGATACACCTGTATTTTGTAGGCCTGTGCTTTATATGGGTACAACTATTTACATACTTGTGTGCACACACACGTACATCTGCCAACACGTGCATAGAAATTTTAGAATTGAAAGTGCAAGTAAATAAACCCTTTAGACACACAAATGAATATTTGGCTGCAAAACCCAGGAATTGTTTGCTAATTTCTAGTACTAAGCTACAGCAAATAAACTCAAAAGCTACAGTACATTTTATGAATTTTCACAGAAACTTCCAGCTCTGTAAAAATACAGGTTTGAAAAGCCACTTAGTGACTTTTTTTTTTTGCTGTTCGCAGTTTGGCTGGGATTTATTTAATGGAGAAAATATTATATTCCATTATTTTGTTAAATTTATAAGAGATGATGGACAGGATGAGACGGATTTATCCACCTTAAATGTAATTGGCATATTTTGTGTGTTTACAGGATCTGATTATTTATGCTGCTTAAAACTGACCAGCACATGAGTCCAGCAAAGAAACAGAGCAGAGAGATGGGTTTTCATCCCTGGATAATTCAAAAATTTTGCAAATGTGCTTTTGGCTTGTACATTATTATGATTTACAACTACTACCCACAGAAAAGGGAAAACACTACAGAAAATAACGAGATGAATTATTTAATGATTTCAGCTTCATAATTTGCAAAATGGAGCAATAATTTGCTCTAGTTCCACACATTACAGGATGAGGCAGTGGGAAATCTCTCCAGCTGCATGGCAGAATACTCCCTTTCTCATAATGGAGAAGCCATATCTTGTCAACCCCCTGCCTAGAGCTGGGAGATCATGAGTTTCCTGATCCTGAGAACAAGCAAAAGCTGCACTCGCATTAAAATCTCCATGTGGGTAGTCTTGCAGGCCAGGGCTGAGCCAAATAATCCATGTGAGATTAATGTGCATCCTAGCAAACGTGCATATATCTGCATGTTTTTGTGTATTAATGAACCCAGTCCTGCACGCATAAAGCAGAGTCCCACAGAATGAAGCACATCCACATCCAAATTGTTGTAAAGCTGTAAAATGGAGATGAAATCATAGAATCAAATGACAGAGACCTCAAGAATGGTCAGGTCTAACCTTTCTCAGCAGTAGCACAATCTAAACCAGATGGCCCAGCATCCTATCCAGGTGAATCTTAAAAATGTCCAGTGTTGGGAAATCCACCACTTCCCTGGGGACATTTTTCCTACAGCTGATTGTTCTCATTGTGAAAAATTCTACTCTTGTGTTCACTTAGAATTTCCCCAGGAGAAATTTGTACCCATTATTCCTGGTCCTTTCCACACATCTTTTTGTAAAATGGGAGTAACCATGCCATAAATATTGGAACGTGGTGACAAGGCCTCCTCTACCTTCTTTTCTTAAGGCTGAGCAAATCCAGCTCTCTAAGGCTTTTCTAATAAAGCAGGCTTCCTATATGTGATGCATCTGGTTAATTTTTTTTTTTTTAACAAACTGATTTGCCATAAGGGCTATTTTTGCCAACCATTTTGTTATTGAGTCCAGCTGGGAGCTGAATAACACTCTCCTGCCCAATGTATAGCTCTCAAGAGACCATGTCCAAGTGTGTGTAAAAATGAAGCCTTTAAGTCATTATGGATATTAATTAATAGCCATACTGGCAGGAAAGGGAGAAGTCCTCACCCATCTTCTCCTGCTCACAGAGGTTTACAGAATGTAGAGTTCTGCATTTTTTCCCCTTCAGTGCATTTTCAGTGTAAAAAAAACCCACTGCAATATAAGGGGTGATCTGAGAAATGACAGCCTTTATGGCTGAGCTCTGATGTGAGTCAGGGCATGCAGAACCTTGGACAGATGGGTGTGCATTTGTCTCCCACCAAGGCTGCAGAGGGGGTGCAGAGGTTGTTTTATGTGATAGAATATTAGAACCCTAAATATACACTACAACCTTGATTCAAAATGAGGTACAGGTCTGGTATATTGGAATAATTCCAGAAATTACTTCATTATTTTTTAGAAAAGTTGGGGACAAAGTGTAATGCATCAATTCTGCCCATGAAAAACAATTTAGGGCCATGAGAGGGCTCATAGAGAGCAGCTTCAAGCGCTGATGGATTGCTTGTGCATTATCCCTACTGATTACTGAACACTGCATCTGGATAAGTACTTTCACTTTGATTGAAGATACAAAGTGCAGACTTTGATCAAAATGAATTAAATGCTTACTCTGCAACACTTTCCCAACTGCAGGGAGAAGACAATGCATGCAGGAACTGGAATTGTGATCCATGTACAATGGGAATCAAGAGTTGAACTTGATAATTATATTTTCCAACCTAAATGATTCTGTTCTGTGAAGTCCAAAGTAAAACTGTGTAACCAACACAAATGTCAAACTGGTTCATCGACAATAGGAGATTTATTCTATTTGCACTTTAAAGTCACTAGCAATATATAAATATCAATTTTCCTCCAAGGCTGTGTTGGTGTAGGCACAGAGTAAGTTGGTTTCTTTAGCCGTGAAATGAGAATTAGAGTCTTAGGACAGTAAAGCTGCTGCTGGATGTTTCTCTTTGATGCATCACCCTAGGAGCCAAGCTCCAGAGGGGCATGCAAAAGGCAGGAGCCCTGGGCATTAGCTACCTCTGACTGTTGACACCCACTGACTGGAAAAGCAATTGGCTTTCTGTTGGCAGTGGGAAATGTTGTGCATAAAGTCGGACATCTCTTTGTGGCCTCCTCTCCCTCACTGCTCTTCCCATGTGCATGAGGGCTGTGAGCTGTAACTGTGACTCTCCTGAGTGACTCACCAGGTGCAGTGAGAGCCCAGCCCTTCCCCAGCAAGTGCTCAGGAATTTCTTAGTGCTCCTCATGCTCCTCAAGCCCAGGTTCCCACAAGACTGGAGTGACCCTTTATTGTGTGAAGCTGTAGCTCAGAGTGGCCCTGGGGCCATCACCCACCACCCAGCATGGAGAGGTTGTGGGCAGACTCTGCAGGTCCCCATTCCAGGATGGCTGACATGCAGTGCCTCCCTGCACATCCCTGTTACACCTCTTCCTCCTCCCGTTTTATCTCTGCCTTTCTCTTCTGCTTTGATTTATCCTGCTCAAACTTAGGCACTGAACTGAAGTACATGGGTTTAAAACAGGACTAAATCAGTATGTGTATTAAAAAGTCACTGACACCAATGACTTTGTGGGGTTGTTTTCCTTTTGTTTTAGGGCCATCATTCTGCACCTATGCTTGGCTGTACAGATAAACCAAGTGCTATGCCTACTGAAGCTAAGTAAGCTAATTAGAAGTGCAGTGAGATTGCTGTGAGAATGGGCTGCTCAGCAAGGCAGTGGCAAGCAGTAATTCTTCTGCCTTCTTGATTTTCCTCTGTCAAATGATCTCTTTAGGCTAATCTCTTGAGCAAATTGTCAAGTGAAACCCGAGTTTGATTCTCCTTTCATCAGGCTAGTTCCCTCTTAAACTTTTTTTTTTTTTTTTTTTTTTTTTTAAGAAACAGCTGTTTTTGTGGAAGAGCTGAAGACACTGGGTTCCCAATAACTTCAGTTTTAACTCCCTTCCTTTTTCTCTGCTTCTATGATCTGTTACTTAAACATGGGCCGGTATGAGAATAAAGAAAAAAATGTCGCAAACTAATTCTTTATGTCCTACCTTGCTTTTCTGCTACAGATTCAGCTGCTTCCCAAAACTCTTTGAAAGAGATGAAGCCTCTGTTTTTTTTGTTGTTGTCCCCATCATGAGAACAAATATGACATATGAGTACCTTGTAAGAGTAAAATTGGCCTTGCTTGGATATGTTATTAGAGTGATTGGTTTTGAAGGAGGATGTAAGAAGCAGAGGCTTTGACTAGAAAAATTGAAGGATTGCAAGAGAATATAGTACAAGGAGGCTTCTTTTCAAAATGGGTGCAAATTGTAGGAGACAATTTCTAAAAAAATACATAAACTCGCTCCAGTAGTCCTTTGAAGAATCTTAAATTTGCTCCATACTGAAATATAGAGGAGAGATAGCTGGTAAGGGCTGTAAGGGCTATATCCAAGGTACCCAAGAACAAAGCTCTAGAATGTGCAGCAGCAAACTTTGTTATTCTTTTCAGTTGCTGTAAAATGGGCATGGAAATTGTTCCATTGCTGACTGAAGGCAATTTTGTTTGATCATACTTACTACATGCAATTTTCATACTCTTAGGCAATGAAATAAAGGTATATGAAAAATGCTACAAAAATACATAAGATTATATTCTAGGAAAAAAAAAAAGTAAGAAGCCAAACCTCTTTAGCTCTTTTTAGTATTTGAACATTAAACTGCAACAATTTCAGTTTTAAATACATACATGAAATGCCATCCTAAGTTAGGTATCCAGTTTGAACAGAAAATGTTGCTGTCCAGTGAAACAGTTCAAATTCAGTGGGTACATTTATTCTGGCATTTTGGTGCAGATCAAGATGACTCCATTTAAGAACATTCCTGCCTGTCCTCAGTTTGGTTCACTTTGCAGGGTGGGCTCAGGGATACACAAACTGGATCCCTCTGAGAGGCAGCAGTAGGGGAAGATGTACTTCAGGATGACATTCCCTGCATTCCCAGCATCACTGGACACTGGTGCTGAGGACGCAACTTTGAAATGTGCATGCTCTGAATGCGAATGTCAGGCCCTCGGCACCAGCTGGTTTGCTTTGCAAAGCTCCTTCTATTGGTCCACACTCCTGGCTGACACAGAATGAACATTCCATGCACAGGCTTTGATCTTCAGTCAAAGGTGAGGTGTGTCAGCAGAGGCCTCTGGAAGGAGATCTCTGCCTGCCTAAACCCAGATACCATAACCAGTCTGGCAAGATTTCTCCTGGGATGTTTTCAGAATCACATTTTTCACCATCTAGATCAGGAATATAAATGTTTATGCCTGGAGCTAAATCAATACCTAAAGTTTGGGTGCAAGTTGCAATGGAGTTCAACTTCCTTAGTGACTGGTGGAAGATTTGCTTTTGAACTCCCTTTAATCAATTAATTATTTTGAGCAGACATGATAATTTAAAAAAAAAGAATATGTTTGATTTGCTTACCAACTTTTCTTTTGGGCACAACAGATCAATATTACTAGTGAGATTCTTCTCCTTTCAAAAGAAAAATCTCATGAACTATAACTCCCTTTAGCACATATTGATGATCATAAAACCCTTTTCAGAGGGTTTCACATCTTACTTTTAATTCATACTTATGTTTTATCAAAAAAGTTTTACACGTACTGCATTTTTAAAGCTGTCCTCATATAGTCTTCTGTTTCTGTGGTGTCCTATTTCCCTCTCTCTCCCTCTCCCTCTCCTTCTCTCTCTTCCTCTCTCTCCCTCTCTTATGTACATATAAATATTTTATGGAAAACAGATGGTCTGGTAAAGTTGCTATCCACTTAAAAAGGCAGAAGATGAAACAGAATGGATCATATTATTCCCTAACTTATGCTCATAAAATAATTCTATTAACATCAAAGAAGGCACTCAAAGCTGTAGGATTTACCTCCACGTACTGAAGTGAGCTACCTACACAAAGCCTAAATCATAATTATTGTTCTAGGATGACAACTGTAGTTAACCAGGGAAACCTTGCAGTAAGAAAACAATGTGAAGCCAAATGGTGTTTATACATGATCTAAGAAAATAAATATTGGCTGAAACGGACACTCTCTCTTCTTCAGCCTGTTCATCAAGAGATGGTGACCTTTTATTCTGCATATTTAAAGGTCTTTCAAATTGGTGAATCTTTGGAGTGCAGATCTGTTGATCTTCTGTCAAAGAATGAGGGAGGCTTGGAAGGCAACTTTTAAACTCCTGGCATTTAAATAAAAAATGATCAAAGACCTGTTTCTTTTCCTCATAAACAGTAAGTGTATCAGTTTGTTGGTTCTAGTCTGAGGAGCTACCCTGAAGGTACCTTAGTCTCTCTAATTTCTGTACGATACCAGCTGGATATTCTCTTAAAAACCTGGAGAATTTGAACAATTCGCTGTGAGACAGTGAACATCAGTGCCCTCTGAACATAGGGCAAGTAACAAGAAATCATGGATATAATAAATTAAGTCAGTATTTATTTCATGGTCAACTCACATGTTACTTAAATTTGAATTTTCCATCAACTGCCTACGTAGAAGTTCATCAACGACATGCACTGATTAAGGGAAAGGATGATTATTATTTTCCACAAATAGCTTCTCAGCAAGCCCTTATTTCAGCAAAGAGACAAATGCAAACAACCTTTTCAAAGGACTGCTTTGAGCATAGCATTAGGAGCTGAATAAAATCATTTTTATCCTTTTAAAATTTTGGATGGAATAGTTTCTGAACTCTTGGGGGGCTTTTCATGCTGACACTGGTTTTTCCTTTCATGGGGAAATATGTATGGGATCCTATCACTGTAACTTCTCCTAAAATGAGGGAACTAATGTTATTTGTTTGTTTTTGGAGCTATTTATTGAGCTGGCAAAGTGTACATTGCCAAAACCCTTTGTTCAATATGTATCAAGACTCAGTTCAGATTTTGAAAATATATATGATGCAATTTCAGAATTTGATTCACATGAGCTCTTAACAATTTATAACAGTACTGGCCATACACCTGTCAAACAGCTGAGATCACACTTTAATCTCGCTGCAAGCTTTCTTTTGGAGTCTTCAGCAGATGTAGTTTTTCAACTTAAAATTTTAATCTTTAAAATAGGTGGTTATATGCTATTATTTTCTTTTTTTTATTTTGTAATTAAAGTCTTTCTGATGAAAAAGTAATCTGCAAGCACTTTAAATTTGCTTTTTAAGAGAGAAAAAAAGTAGTGTTTGCAATGTTTGAATCTGATTAATTTCATGCTGGTTGTTTGAATACATTGCACTAGTGGTTCTCAGACTCTTATAAGCTGGAAGTGTATAAAATTTTTAAAAACAGGGCTATTTTTCTGCAAAATATGGATTTTTGTGTCATTAAAAAATGCTTTACAAGCTCTCTGGGGCTACCACTGCTGGAAGAAATCCTGTTGTTAATCTTAATGCCAATGACAACATATTTAGAGACTCACAGCACTGACTTCTAGGATGGAGATTGTAAATGCAGATTTATATTGGATGATGTGATGGGAATCAGTGACATGTTTGTGTGCATGTACAACACCTAGGTTGGAAACTTATTTTATTTTAGTTGGAATGCAACCAAATAAAAAGGGAGAAATTTTGCTGGTTCCTGTTATAATTTAAATCGAGGTCTAAACTAAACATTTTCTTATGAAAGAGGTTTTTGAAGGATAAATGGAGTAGTCAGTCCTCTATAAAAAAAGAGACTAATTTGAAATAAAGCTGGTCTATCCATCCAAAGGAATCTGCCTGCACTAGAGATATTTTTCTGTCTCTAAAATGATGCTGTTTGAAGTCCTTCTGCACAAACTTATTTGAACTGCTTGGCTCTAGTTCCTCTCTGTGTACTCACTCCTAAGCAAAAATAGAAATTTTTATATGCATGTAATCACATTTTTCTACTGAAATATTTGCATGTGAATGGTTTTGACTCTTTCACTTTGAAATACACTTTAAAAAGTTCTTTCTTATTGAAAAGAAGCTTGCAAGGACTTCTTGTTAGAACCAGCACTTTGTGAAAAGGATAGGCCAACTTTACTTGAAAAAATAATGGTGAATTTACAATAGTAAATAGGGGCACTTTCTTTGGCATCAATGATCGCTTATAAAATGTCAGAATGTCAAGAACACAATGGGATAACACCAAGAGCACAGGAGAAGAGACAAGTTTTGAACTAATATCAGAAACATGGTAAAAGGAGGTGAAGCAAAGGGCTGTTCTGCATGGCTGAAAAGTAGAAAGTTCTTACGACAGTTCCAGGCAGGCTATGTGAAAAGAGACCATTAATATTGGTTATGGATCTAATGAGTAGTTAAGATAGCTTGGATGGGGTGTCCTAGGGTGTGAAAACAAGGAAACAATTCTAAGGAGAGATTTGGTGGGAGTCACTTCTGACTGTGACAAGTAGTGAAGCAAGAACAGAAAACAATTTCAGGGCAAGTGCTCTAACGTGTATACACTTATATCACAAACAAAGCAGCTGCAACTGTAGATATACCTCCAGAATTAAATCTGCCTCTGTTGAAACAAATAGCTAAACTTCTGTTGTTTTCCAGAAAGCTGGTGTTTCATTTCTGGATAATATACGTGTGCAATAAAAGTAAAGAGATTGTTATCCATAGATCACAATTAACCACACAGGACTATTTTTATTTATTTTGTGATTCTGGGTTGTATGCCAGACAATCAAAGATGACTCATAAAATATATTAAAAAAACTCAAAAGTAAACGAGAATGTTCTTTATCCTGCAGCCCCTGCTTGTTTTATGAGATTAGAAACTATTACCTAAAATAATATGTTTTGTTTATCTTGCAGCTTAATTATCAAAAGCTATTTAAAAATCCTTCCACTACAAATGTTAAGTAACATAACAGTATGCATTTTATAAGAGCAAGATAAGCAAAACCAAAAGATAAATGATGACACTGAGTACAGCTTTTTAATTACCAAATGTCTTTTAAGCTGTCCTTTGTTTCTTTTAATGGGAAGTTCATAACAAAAACAAATCAAAAACCAAGATTAAAAAATTCATTGCATATAATACATTTAAAACGTATTGCTCCTATAGCTTCCTTCCACATTATTTTTTCTATGATTTAAAAAACCCAACAACATCCTAGGTTGCAGGACAAACTCTATAGACTCAAATATATTAAAATAATAATAACAACACAATCAGATATTTCTTAATTGACATGTGCTTAAAAGCTTTTTCAAATATTCTTTTTTTAAATGGCAAAACTGAAGCAGAGTATTTGTACATTAGAACTTGAAAAATTGTTAGGTTTTTTTCTTTTTAAATCTTGTTTCCCTGTCTCTTAAACTGTCAACTAAATCATAAACATTTAAAAAGTCTTAGACTACTACTATTGAAGCTACCTCTCTCAATTATTGCCTTCTTCACATTTGACTGGAAGGTAGCTGTTACATTCAGAGGACACTCATATTAATTATAGGAGAAGAGAAGAAAACAAATTTGATTTTAATAGCATCTAGGTAATTGAAAGTTAAATGCCCAATAAATGTCATCAATAGCCTGGCAAAACAAAACTTTTACATAAGTATGTTTTCTTTGAGGAAATAATTCACATTTCAATGTCAACATGCTTGGCCAGCTGGGACACCTCCTCTTTCATATTTTGTTTGCAGAGGTCATGTTAAAAGGCAGATGAAATATGGTCATCTTAAAAATTGCAGACTCAGGTATATTCTTTGTTGTTACAGAGCTTGCTTTCCTACAGGAACACTTGAGACAACTTGGTTCCACAAACTCCTCACCAAATCTTTCCTTTTTAAAAGCAAATGCCTTAATTGTTTTATAAATCTGGTCTTTTTGACTGTGGCAAGGTTTTAAAGACAATACAGGAAATTTAGCTGAGGAATGGACAGAGGTACTAATCTTTCATCCACTGGCTGTAAATCTGATCTATATTTTAGAGCTTTTTTCTTCCGTACAAAAAAACCCCAACAAACCCACATTTAGAAAATATTGTCGATATTAGAAACCCAAATGTTTTAGATATGCAGTAAAATTATAAACTAACAAAGAACAAAATATGCAAAATGAACATAAAAAATTCATAATGTGAGATTTAGTGTCTTTCCTTACTTAGCCTAAATCCTATCCAATGTGATTAAATTTATACTGACAAGAATGATGTGGTCCTTACATGGGTATAAAGACATTGCCAAATAAATAAAACAAAACAAAACAGACAACCCCAAACAAAACAAACAAACAAACAATCCTGTTTAACTTGCATAATAGTATGAAAAAATAACAGGTCTGTCATTCCTGGTGCCCATGAAAATGAAGGTCATGTATGCTTGTGCCTCCTGGCTCCTTTTCAGAGACATGCCATTCAAAACTCCTCAGACTTCTAATTTTTATGACTGAAGAATAAGCTTGACATGAAATTAAAATGTTTCCCAGGTTTTGTATCTGGCTTCTGTAAGTTTGGGATTGCATCCCATGTCTGCACACCAGGACAAACCTCAGGATTGCATTTGTCCCCCTTCTATTCCCTGGTTTACGTGGAAAGGAAATCAAAGATGTGGTCAAATGAGGGTCCTGGTGCATTGCCACAGGTCCCCAGTCTGGATGAGAAAAGGTCTGAGCCATCTGTTTGCAATAGCGTGGTCTGGATTTGTTGAAGGGCTGATCCACGAGGTGAAGCTGCTGTGCAGCTGCCCAGTGTGTCTGTGTGCCACTGAAACTACCACTGAGAAAGTCCTTAGAGAGAACAAGGGAGGACGTCTATTCTCCAAGACGTATTTCAGCCAAATACCTAAAAAACAGGACTTGGGGCTTTAATTTATTTCAACAGTTGCTAATGGAACTATGATGTTATACTGACGTGGATGTCCATTTCATGACACAAAGTACTGGAAAGAAACAAGAAACAGAAATATATGAAGTTCTGTACTGCTTAATAGCTTTGGAAATTGTCCAGTATAACAACAGGGGATGCTGACAAAGCTGGTATTTTGCTTCACTTTTCGTCACTTAGGAGACCTCTCAGTTTTCAGACTAATTTGAGAACAACTCATAAAACAGATAATTTAAAAGCTCTCCTCAGTGCCCTGCACTCTTGACCCACAGCAGACTTCACTCTTCACTTCTACCCCTGCTGTGCAGTGGTTTTATGCTCCACACCAACATTCACAAGAGCACAGGCTGACACCACTCTCATGTCTGCATGGGAAAATGGGATTTTGACCTCAGATTTCTAGAGATGAAGAGTTAAAACACATTCCTCAGCTCTATTTGTGACTTCCTACACTGCCTTTCTGACATCATTTAGAAAATCTAAGCAACACTAAGTGAAACCCTTAATGCTGAATTCCAGCTGGACTAAATCAATCCATAATTAATATTTTATAGGTTTACTTCACAGTTTGGTAGTGCCATATTATTCTTCAAAGGAATAGGCTGTGTGGGCCTATTCTATACCTGGACACAATGATTTACATTGTTGTCTCCCACTATTATCAGTGGAAGAAATCACTTTTATTGAAATAATATCAATATAGAAAATGGGATGGGATATAATGGAGGAGAGTTACCAAGTTTCATGCAAATGAAAGCTGATACAAAAATATTGCTTTGCACTGTATATGACACATACATAATTGCTACACTGATTTACGTAGCACTAAATACAATAAGCAGGTGGTTTAAGTTTTGTGGATGCTAATATAGTTTTAGGAGCTGTAAATGGCTCCATCAGGTCAGACAAAGGTTTACATAATTTAATAAGCTCTGACAGTGAGGAGCAGCAGATGGCAAGGAAAGCATGGAAGAGCAGGTCAGGCACATAGTGAGGAGCATCTTTTTATTTCAAAGCCCTTATCTGATTTTACTTTAATGTGTCTGCTTAACCTCTTTTCTAAACTCATATAAACTCTGGGAACCACACCACCATCTGGCACTGAGGTCTGGGGCTCAGCCATGACACGTGTGGACAAGCACACTTCTGCTGATTTGCAATCTGCTATCTGTTGATTTAATCAGATATTTATCACCTCTTGTACTATGAGAGACAGAAATAATTTCTCTGTGCACGTTCCCCTTGCTTCTTGGGGTTTTATAGGTCACTGCAGTATCTCCCTGGAGATGTTTCTATTCCAAGATGAAATGTGTTGGTTCACAGAGTGATCCCTAGCATTGAAGAATTCTTTTTTCTCTTTGCTCTGTCCTGTATCATATTTAGTTTTACTGAAGCTTTTTCAAGATTGGGAAGCCCAAGCTTTACAGAGTATTTAACTAAGGTAGTATTTCAGCTTAGATGCAAAGCTGAGTGATAACTTCCAGGCTTCTGAATAAATATCTTCTTTAGAATAAAGTGTGCAGAGACACAGTGCAATTATTAATTTTTTTTTTTGTATTTTGCCAGCATTATAGACCCCAGGGCCAATTTATGTGAGCAGTTTGTAGCTAAAGCATTTTGCTGCCTGTGTGGTGAATGATATGTTTCATAAAACACATCACATTTTCAATGTGGTTTCATATTTTATACTGTTGATGTTTTATTTAACTACATATTATCCCAAAGACTTTTTCCTGTGTGGAAGAACTCTTAGCACTGTCTGTTTATACTCTGAAAAGGTGGTGTTATCTGAGTTCAGAGCAGGGAGGTGACAGACTTGTTCAGGAAATGTATGGCTGTCACTCGGGATTTATTTTCAGATGATATTGGAAAACACATCTCATTTTTTGGGGTCATTCTTGAACATGAAAAGGTGACAAAAACACAACTATATTTGGTTCTCTTTGGTATGTAAATCTAGGGACAGTTAGCCTGAGTGCTCTAAATAATCCCAGTCACAGCAAGAATACCATCAATTTGAATAAATAACTTCTCATGGCATATGAAATCATATTCTCCTCAATTAGATGCTGAGAGATTGCTTTGCAAGTGATATGCTACCTTATATTACACCTTAAGATTTCCTTTGTCCAGTGCTTGTCTCACCACTCCTGCAACACCAACTTGAGACTGCACTGGAGAAGAACAAACCACCAAATTGTTTGGGTCTGATAAAAAGAGCGTATGCAGGCTCACCTCTTCCATGTAAATTTAAGTGATCATCCATTCTGCAGGAGTGATATTCAGCAGGAGTGAGATACACCGCTTTCTCTCCAGTTACAGGAGTCTTCAGTTCAAACAGATTTTGATTTCAGTGCCACTCATTCACACCATGTGTGCCCTCTGCCTCCTAGGGACAGTACAGCCATGAGAACAGCCAGGCCATTTAGGCTGGAAACCCCTTGATTTTCAGGTGTCAGTGCTCAGCACACTGCCAGCTCTCGGCTGATCTGAGAGCACGGGAGAGTGCAGCAATGATTAAACACAAAAGAGGTTCAGCCTGCTTACATGGGGAGGAGGAACAAGGGGGATGCATGACACAGCCAAGGTGACCAGCGTCCCAGCCCTTGATCTGACTGGAGGAACAGGTAGCAACTATTTTGATTGCCTGAAATTGGACAAACAATAGCAGTGATGAGCACCTTTGATACTTATATCTGCTTAAAAAAAAAAAAAAGTTTAGGTCTGCTTTAGAGATTCTACTCCAAAATTGCCATGTAATAAAAAAGTGGCAAAGAGATTTCAAAGTTCAATTTGTTTCAAGACGCGCGTGCATCCTAAATTTCTATTTATTATTCATATAAAATGAAACCTTAAAATACCATTAAATGATGCTCAGTGGTAACAGACACAATTATGATTAACTGAGAATGATTTACCACCCAAGCTCCTCAGACTCTAATGGTTCACATTACCATATTTATTTACTTAAATTGAGCATTTATCTACTTGTTCTTAGCATTCAGCTGCAGAAAAGTCAGAATATAAAATTATGTTCCTTGAGTTTATCTATCAGTACAATTTAATTCTCACAATAGCTGTTTCTCATTCTGGTTTGAAGAACTAGTCATTAGTCTTGTATGTGATGTTCCACCCTCCAAGCAGAGGCCATCCCCAAGGGCAGTGTTTGGATGCTGGTCTCAGCTGGACTGTGCTCAGGAGTACTTGAGTCAAGGCTTGAATCAGACTTATCTCCATATTATCAGGTTACTCCCTTGAAAATGAGACTCCTGTCTCCTGCTTCCATGGCAGGATGTCTTGTCATTCTGGTGATCTTTACTAGGATAATTTTACCAATACTTTTCCTTTCGTGGATGCTCTTATTTCTGGGTAATATCTGAATTTCTCCCACTTGGTGAGTTATACTCTTTCTACAATGGCAGGATAATTGTGCTTCTACGTTTCAACACAGAAGCAAAATGCTAAGCTTCATTAAAAGTCTCCAGTAAGTTAGGGTTATTGTCTTTGCATGAATTTTTAAGAGGCAGTGAGATGTATCTGTATTTATCTAAGAAAAAAAGAAAAGACAATAAAACTTTTCAGACTTGTCTCTTTTGTGTAATAAAGCACTCTTTTATCATTTCACTGACTATACAAATTGAACAAGTAACTTTAAACAGCCCTCCCAGAGTACCATAGTAGAAGACTGTAATTATCCTTGTCCTTCCAAGGCCCTATATTAAATGAAAAGTCTTCATCAAGTCAGTGAAAGATAATTTTTTTGTGTCCTATGTTTGCATAAATCACAGAGAATTTGTGAAATGTTTGGGGGTCTTAAATATCTCTGAGTCACACTTGGGCTAGAAATGCAACAAAAAAGGTCCAAGGGTGGTCCTAGTAGAAGAGGTCCAGCCTATGATCTGTTTCCAGCAAAAAGAAGGAATTGTAAATTTGGCTGATTGAATGTTATACTTTGAAAATTTTCAGGATTTTGTATAAATTTAAGTAATACTGAAGAACAAATCCTGTTAAAGTAATTTCAGCAGGCCCTATCTGCGTGTCTGAAATCTTCCATTTGAATTTATCATTCATCATTTCTCCATGATGAACAGACAGTCTAGCTAACCAGACAGAAGGTTACCTTACAAACTTATTGTCAGTGAAGCCCTGCAGATTGAATTCTGACTGGCACGCTCACACCTGGTAAAATGCATGGACTCATGCTGGGATGCAATTAGCACACATATTCTCATTTGTTATTGTCTCTTTAATCTCATCCCTTATTGTTTTTTTTTTCAATCAAGTATTAGGAGATTTTCTCAAAGATGAAAATTTTCTCTATGCTTATTTCCCTACAGACAAGAGTAACCCCAACTGTAACCTGTGTTTAGTTTCAGGAGAAATATGGCATTTCTAAAACACAAGTAAGATCTCCACGGTATTTTGTATGATGGAAACAGTGAAAGTACATGGGCAAAAGAAGAGAATGCTTTCATATTATTCAAGGACCATCTACCTTCTTCTCCAACTGAGCCTGGACAGACTTGAAGAGACAGTGCATGTTCAGCAGTTGACATTTGAAGGGTTTCCCATGCTTAGTATAAAATTTCACTTTAGAGCACCCTAGAAAAAGCATTGCCTACTCTGATTTAAAAGCATTAAATATTCCATATATATTTTTTTCTGATACATATGAATGCCTATATGTGAAAAATCAGCAATGTTCTTAATGCAAATATTTAACATTTTATACATCTTTGAATGAAATACAAACAAATGCATACAAGATGGGGGGCAATAATTACATTTATGCAGGAGATTAAGCTTTTTTATAGTTCTCACAATTAATATTTTAGGACTATATCTTCATCTGCATTTGAAAAATCTAATTAAATGCTTCTATTAAAAAAAAAAAAGACCAACATATCGCAATTCTTATGCTTTCATTCCCTGAAAGGATATGTCCTGAAGAGATATGTCTGGAACACTGATGTCACTGCAGAATTCACTGCCTCAATTGGAAATCTGCTCATGAATGTCATCAATAATGGTTTTGTTTGTAATTTTATGTTTTCAGTTTTTTTTTTTTAATTTAAGGGAATTCAGAAGAAATTTTAATTGTGAAGATAGTATATTGAAATATGAATTGAATTGATATTAGGGGTTAGCCTATATATATAGGCTCAGAGCAAAATTTCCTAGCCATCTCAACAGAGATTTTCCACCTCATATACGTGGGTCATTGTAGAAAAATTCTGAAATAATTAATGATCTATAAGGTCCATGCAAACAATTAATCAAAATTCCTCTTTCCTCTCTTTCCCTTCAGAGGTGCACCTACATATCTATTTTTATCATCTCTTCTGTAAAGAGTAATTTTCAAACAGTGGGAGCCAAAACTCAGGCCATGTGGGTTAAAAATCCCCTGAATTCCTTAGATATACAGTTTGTAAATGAAATTTTGTGAATTTCCCATCAGCCTTCACAAATTTCATTGTAGTGCTGAGTTCTTAGAACCCTGTGAAAACAGATACATTAAAGACAAACACTGACAATAATTTATTGCATTGTATAATTTACCTTAGAATATCAGACTTGAGCAGAATCAGCATAGAGTAAGCTAGTACGGACTAAATTTATCCAAAAAAAAGCACAAGAAAACTACACAAAATAAAATTTCTATGAGAATTCTTTCTATGAGTATTTATACTTTCTATGAGTATTTATTTGTATTTATACTTTCTATGAGTATTTATTTGTGCAACCGCACATATTTTAACATCAAATGGCTTGGTAGCAAGACAGAGTCTCTCTTTAATTGAAGTTCTGTGGAATCATTTAGATCTGAAAATCTCTCCAAGAGCTCAAATTAAACTGTATACTCAGCACTGGCAAGTCCACCACTAAACCATGTCCCTGAGTGCCACATCTACATGTACTTTAAATACTGAATTTTTGCCGGGGATGGTGACTCTACCAGTTCCCACAGCTGCCTGTCTCCATGCCTGACAACCCTTTCAGTGAAGAATTTTTTCCTAATATCTTAAGGCCGTTTTCTCTCTCCTGTCACTTGTAACCTGGCAGAAGAGTCTGACCCTCACCTCACTGCACCCTCCTTTCAGGTAGTTGTAGAGGGTGACAAGGTTCTCCTTCAGCCTTCTTTTCTTGATCTTAAACACCTCCAGATCCCTCAGCCACTCCTCACAGGACTTGTGCTTCAGACACTTCAGCAGCTTCATTGCCTTCTCAGGGCATCCTCCAGGCACCTCCATGTCCTTCCAGCGAGTGATCCAAAACTGGACACAGGACTCAGGGATGTGACCTCACCAGTGCTGAGTATAGAGGGAGAATCACTGCCCTGGTCCCACTGGCCACACGGTTGCTGGTACAGGCCAGGATGCCATTGGCCTTCTTGGCCTCCAGGGCACACGCTGGCTCATGGTTGGCCACTGTTGACCAACACTTGAGGTCATTTTCTACCAGGCAGCTTCCCAGCCACTCTTCCCCAAGCCTATAGGGCAACATGGAGTTGTTGTGATTCAAGGGCAGTGAACCTCATACAATTGGCTTGGGTCATTGATCCTGTGTGTCCAGATCCCTCTGCAGAGCCTGCCTGCCCTCTAGAAGCTGGGCACTCCCACCTGGGGCCATCACCAAATTGACTGAAGGTGCCATTGATCCCCTAATCCAGATAATCACCAAGGGTATTAAACAGGGCTGGCCCCAATACTGAGCCCCAGGGAACACCTCTGGCCACCAGCTGGATGTCACTCCAGTCACCACCACTCTTTGGGCCTGGTCGCACAGCCATTTTTCAGCCCAGTGAACAGTGCACCCTTTCAAGCCATGAACAGCCAGTTTCCCCAGGAGAATGCTGTGGGAGACTGTGTCAAAGGCTCTACCAAAGTTTGGGTAGATGACACGCACAGCTTTTCCCTCATCCACTCAGTGGCTCACCTTGCCACAGAAGGTGATCAGGTTGGTTAAGCAGGACCTGCCTGTATATCCATGCTGGCTGGGCCTGACCCCCTGGTCATTCTGCATGTGCTGTGTGACAGCATTTAGGACAATCTGCTCCATGATCATCCCTGGCACTGGTTATGTTATGGCTACAACTTTGTGCTTAACAAGTTAAAGAATAGATGATAGGTAGGCAGAAAATTTACTTTCATACTAGTAAAGTTATAATTACAATGAAATACAGAAAGCCACATTTTTTTCCTACAAGCAGTTCAGCAAATTTCCTTTTCTTTCACACAGTACATAAAGCTAAATCAAAATGGACACAAGATCAAAACATTGCTGACTTTTATTTAGAATTTGGTAGAACATGAGGGAATCACCTTTTCTGAGCAGCACTTGTCATGCAGTGTCCATGAGCCCACCCACCCTGTGTTAAATGTAAAGCAGTATAGATTGTATATAACAATTGTTCTGTTCCTCTTTCCATTTTCCAAAAGCGGTGCCTTATCACATAAATGATATCATTGCCCAAGTGTTTCAAGAAGTTTAATTAAATGTATCACTTCCAATAAATTCCTTGGGCAAATGGTCTACCATAGGGGCACATAAAGAACGTGAACATTAATTGCATTTGAGATTAGCCTTGCTGAATTGAATTCTCACACACTGATACCCTTTCTGCTTTAGCCATAAATATCAGGCATTTCTACATCCAGCTATTGGCAGGTTTACTGTAAAGTAATATTCCCACTGGACTGAAAGTCTACACGGGAAAAAGTTTACTATAGCAGAACTACCTGCTTACAAATTACCAGTGAGGCAGACAGTGCCTCTCGTTTGGTACTCTTGACAAATGGAGCATTTCTATTCAATATCATTCCATTAACAACCTCTGTATCAGAGAATTGCACATGAAAAAAACCCTATAGTTTTATAAACCATCAAAAGTTTCTGGGTAAAAATACCCCCACCAAAAAAAAAAAAAAAAAAAGAACAACCAAAAGAAAGCCAAAGCAAGGACACCAGGTGAAAAAATCCAATTTGCTGATAAATTAATTAAATTCCCTACTGACCCAGCCCTGAGTGAACACGCCTCATGTGGGAGAGACTTAAAGACAAATTTGCTAATTAATGTTAATGCAGGGATTGGAACAATTAGAAGAACAGGTTCATAGCAGAACATCTCTCTTTTGCTCAGTTAGTACAAGCATGGTAACTAGATCTTCACATTTGCAAGAGCTATTGTGAATTAAACAATTTCATTACATACAACACAAGTAATAATATTGCAGTCCCCTTGTGCAGGGAAATGTAAAACAAGTAAGGAATAGCTGTTCTTTCTGCGTTTATATGTAATTGTGTCCCAATATCCTGAGTATCACGGGAAAACCTTAAGGGATTAGTACTACTGTGGCATTTCAAATAGTCTAAAGGATTATCATGCCTGAACATCTTTTCAAGGCACATTCTAATAGAGACTTAACCATTTGTAACTAGTTGATTATTATAATTGTATTTCAGCAAGTATAGTTGTAAAATAGAAAACTGGATAAACTCACCTGTATGGTATTACAGACTAATGTGAGACGGGAAAGATCCAGATGAATAAAATTAAAAGCGGCTGAATTCCCTTTACCAGTGCTTATATTCACTACTGTTAATTTTTACAATGAGATGAAGACTGCATACATGATGGTGACCTGCCTGACTCCTTCCTAGTTTTGATAGATCTGTTTTAAAAATTAATTCTGGATGAAGTAAGATTCTTAGCCTACGCAAGGGAATCTCACAAAATCAGTTATAATTTTATTGAGTACATTGGATTCTATATGAAAACTAACATAGTACAAAAGATGTTTGCCAGTTCCTGATGATTCTACCATTTTTATAAATTATTTCTTTAAGATTATGTACTATATATTTCTATTTTGCCACCATGCTATCTCTTAATTACTGATCAATATGACTCTAAATATAGAGCTACTCAAATGGTAGACTACAAGGAGCCATAATGGACTACTGGATAACTAATGTCTGTTTTAACAAGTCCATAACCATGTATTTGCTATAGGAGATACTTTACTATGGCTCCAAAGGAGCTATTACAAGCTATTGACTTTGAGCACATTCCTACCCATCTAATTATGTATTAATGTTACTGCTGTTACTGTCACAACAGAGAAAACTGAAGCGAGACAAAAAGTTAAGAAGTGAAGTAAATGCAAATTTATCTAGCATTGAAAATTCTAAAAGAAATGTTTCTTTTCTGCTGTTTACATGTTTCTTGGTGACAAACATAAAATTGGTGAGCAACTGAAAGGAAGGGAGACAAACATTAGAGCATTCTAACACTCAGTGGATTCAGTTTCCAGTAAGGCAGACAGCTGTTTTGTTTCATTCTGCATTCCTAAACAGAGGCATCACACAAATTTTTCTTTTTAATATTGAGATGAGTGAAAGGAGTAAGTTTGTTTTCTTCTTCCATCTGTGTACTGTTGCACTGATTTTCAAACTAAACCCTTACTGAGACAGGAGATAAATTTATTTTGATTTATCTGGGTTCAATTTTCAGTAATATAAGAAAATTTGAAGCAAGGAAATTTTCATTTATTCAATTTTACAGTGAAGAATTTACACAGCTTCAGTTCTGGCTCCATGTAAGAAGCAAAGAAATAGAAGAGGGACATAATGAAATCCAAAAGGGGAGCAAAGCTAAAATGAAGGAACAACTCTATCCAGATGAGCTAAGTATTCCTTCCATCTCCCCAAAAGACAGCAAGACTTGAGCTACACTCTCAGCTTTCCTGCTTTCAGGAGTTTGACTGGATTCACATTTATAGAAATTACAACTACTGTCTAAGGCTGATAGTGGAAAAGACTGTGGATCTGAATGTGTGATCAAAACCAAGCCAGAGACAGTAGCATTTTGGGAGACAGCCAGTTTCTAAGTCCTTCTCTACCACATTAAGATTCTCATAAGAAATCTTGTGATTATGTGTATGGTGATGAGACAATCCATACCTTGACAACTTTTCTACATAGCAGATGTAACCAATAAAGTGGTCAAAAGAGAATATTTTCCTGAATTCCAGTTGAAAACTTCATCAGAAGCCTGGAATGCAGAATACTTTTTCCTTTAAATGACCACTACCAAACATATAATTCTTTCCTCAGTAGTGAATGCAGTTTTCAGTACCTCTAAATCAAGTCCTTTCCCCAAAAAATACAACAGTCCATATGCAGCAGTGGAGGGAATGGAAAATAGAATTTTCTAGCAAAATTACTCCTGGACATGGTTTGCTATGGCCTCTGACCAAAGACTTCCTGAACTAAAAATGAATCACCCTGACAGTTACAAAAAACCTAAGCAATAGGGCTTAGAAATGCCCACAGAATACATATTCTCTCAAGGTGCATGATTCTAACCATTAACCAGAATCTTAGATGGAATCTGTCTCACCTTCAGGAACCTGTAATATAGATGTTTACAGGTGGGCTAAACTCTTAATCTAGGCAGTGTCTGCTGTCATTTGAGAAAAACAAGCACAATTCATTTGACTTATTCATTTGCCATCTTTACCAGAATGATCTATATTATAATATAAATATTAAAAATAAGCCTAATGTGCCCAGTTCAGAGATGTAGTAATCTACATTTAATTTGATTAATTCCTCTTCTTAAAACAAAGTTTAAGGAGTAGAAAAGGCCACAAGTTACATATTTGAAAGAGCTACACAAAGGAACAGGTAAGATAGAGAGATTTCCAAGTCTCTCTTGACAGCATCTTGCCTTGAAGCACTAAAAGCTACAGCCCACAGATCACATTGTACAAAACCATAAAACTGAAACACACCCAACCATGGGATGTCTCAGAAACATCCTGAATAACCTGTCTTTTCCTCAAATCTAAGAGATTTAATGAACCAAAATTCCAGAAGAAATTTATTAATTCACGAGTTACTGGGATGTTAGTCCTCATATTGGTTGGAGTTGAAGGGGCATCTAGAGGTCATTAGGGCTAATTTGAGATACAACAGATACTACTTCAAAAGTAGCTCAGGTTGCTTATGGGCCAAGTCCAACTGAGTCCTGAATAGCCTGTCTGGGACATCTGTTCAAGTGAAAAGTCTGCTGCAGCTGCAAACATTGCAAAATATGGTGAAACAGCGATAAGACTTCTGTTAGCAACAATACTCTGCAGACCTTCATTTGATAGGCAGCATTCAACATGAGAAAGAAAATATAAAACTCCAACACAAAATATACAAAAGAATCTACAAAACCCCAACAATCTGTTAGTACTTCCTTGGCATAGTTTATTAAGTTACTTAATTTGATTCAATGTGATAATAGAATTAGCTTTTTTCAGTTCTACTCATTAAAGGAAAAAGAGACAAAAAAGACAAAAAATTCCCTTAAAGAAACCCGAGGGCAAGAGATGCTACAGTTCTTTTTTAGATCATTTTGCTAAAATAATGGGTGTTATGGGTACTCAATTATGCCTAATTGATAAGTAGCTAGTGATAGCTAGGAGTTCAGGCAGAGAGAGCCTGATGTCCCCAGCTCAGTTCTAAACCTACTGCTGTAGCTATATTTGATCTTTATTTCACAGAAGAATGCATTGCAAGTGAAAGAACAGGAAAGAATGAGGAATTGCGGTATAGCTGCATATCTGGAACAGCTTCAAAGAAATTACAGACACTGCAAACATAAAACCACTGACTGAATTAATTAACTAATGAAATTTCATTTCTCATTCCCCCCCTTTTGCATTGTAATACTGCATGCCCTTGAACTGCCACCTGTACTCACTCACAAGTCTTTATTGCTGGAAAAATAAAAGGATGAGACACACAATCATGCACTTTCTATTATATATGTTATGGGGGATTCCAAATGATGCCAAATAGTCAGAATAGCGTTGGGAAAATGCTGCAAAAGCAATATATATATATATATATATATAATTCAGTAGCAGAAAATGTTTTTGCAATATCATCAGAGCCGTAGCCAAGCTAGTGGGTACAGATACAGTTATATCTTCATCCTCTGTGCTAGAATGGTTCATTGCCTTCTACCATATATTTGGAAGGGAAAGTTAGGGCAGTTAGGCATGGGTGTTCTAGGGTGGGTAATGTCACCAGGAAACAAATCAAACCAAAAGGATCTGGCCCTCATTAAGACAACTGAACCTTGTAACTGCCCCCTTCAGAAGAGTTAAATAAGGACACCAATTAGTGGTGGGTGTCCATGTGCATCATCCCCCTCTCCTTTCAGCTCACAGGAAGCAGTTTGAGTGGTTACAGCTTTATGGTGATGAGGCAGAGCAGAGCAGTCCTGCCTATGCCTGAGCCTGTGACCCCCATTACACAGGAACATGAGTGCTGTGAATCTTACAAAGCATTCTGGGCTGCACAGGATCACCAGCAAGTGGAGAGTAAATTACAAAATGAATATCCAGTCTGAGCTGAGAATCATACAAGTTTCTGTTTGAACCAGTAGGAACTCAAAATCCCAAAGGAATTTGGAAAAAAGTTGCAGCAACTGAACTCAACAGAGGTTTAGCAAAACTAGTCAAGAACTCAGCAGAAGTTCTTACAAATCAAATATTAAGGCTACAACCACAGATTTATTTTTTAAATCCTTTCCTGTAATGCAAGCCAAAGAACTCTTTTAAAGACACTTGCCTTCATATGTCTCCTTTCAAGTTCTTTTTCTGATCAAGTAAAACTCCAACACAAGCACTGTGTGGTAAGGTGTCCTATGGTAGTAAAGCAATTCATCAGAGCTGAATTTATAGTAATTCAAGGTGGCATGGTGTTCTGTTCTTCCAGATCACCAGGATATCAGTAACAGTATTGCCAGTGAGTGAAAAAGTGCTAAGAGCTATATATAAATGATACATTTCCCAGAGCTCATATGAATGTCACGACACCTTTGCTAGAAGAACTGCTAGGTTAAAAACGGTCCTTTCCTGGTTGTCACACTCTTTCCGAAAAATAATTGTCTGATGAGTCAAGATGGCTTTTTCTTATCACCCCTTCATCTAATTTTGTTTGTTTTCACAGAAATATTCCCAGTCAGTAGCAGTATTGTCTAGACACAAGGATGCATCATGCTTGTGTCTTGTACATTGAATCCAAAGGTTTTGCTTTTAGTGTCAGCATGCATAAAAAAGAGGATTTTCATTGCATTGAGTGATATTTCTTAAGGTACGTGCCTTTGCTCATTATTGCTTTAAAATAACTGCATCTTTTGTACATTAATGCTGAATATGAAAGTGTACCTTGGGCTAAGGTTTCACTGGGGTTTTTTTCACCCCCTGCACTGAAATGCTGAGCAGTGCTTCATTTGCCAAAACCCAGATGCTTCTTCCTGCTCCTGCTGTAGGCAAACGTTTGACTCGGGTGGGATTTTGCATCTGTTATACCAGTGATGGGAATTGCAGGAACTCATTAGCACTCAAGCCCTATGTCAGCAGACTTCCTCCGGGAAAGAGAGGAAAATGAGTGCCCCACAAATAATCCACAGCAAGAGGTTTCATCCCTTCAAAGGTACCAAGACAGGTATCTGTAGTTCTGTAGCTATTTCTAAAATACCCATGTTTTTTTCTTCATAAATATGCTTAGATTATCTTCTGCCAACAAACAAGTCTGATCATTGACTTCATTGGGAATAGAAATATTGGAACATAAATCAGTAATTTATTTTTAGGGGATCTCTTAAGGATTTGATTTACTTTAACATGAGTAATCTGTACTGCAGACACATCAAAAATAAACTTTGAAGGCTGCTCTTCAAAGTCACACCATATGTATTGGCAAAGCTCTACTTTTGTTTTTTCCTTTTTATTGGCATTTTCACAGGACAACACCTTCACATAAGAATACATGCAATTCCTCTCCCCCTTGGTAAGACTGGCTTGTTGGTTGAATGGATACTGTCCAGGAATTTAGTGCAGTTGAATGTTGCAACTTCATCACTTCTTTTTAGCACTGAAATTTTTAACTAGCATGAAAAAATGAGTAGAGGAATATATTTGTTTTCTTTATTTTCTCCAAAATTTATTTAGGGCACAAAGGTGCTGCCATTTGGATGCTTTTATGTATAAATAACACATTTGTTGCCTTTTATGCTGAATAAACAGACCAAGGTCCTATGAAATGTCAGATATATTCTTAGCAACTGAGCCATTTCTCATAAAGGATCAGGGAACCTAAGCATTTTTTTTCTTATTTATAATTAACAGCTTTGCCTTTCCAGTCAACCCTATTCTACATGTTAACATCACAGGAGTTCGTTCTCTTCTGTTTTCTATTGTCTTTTGTTTGACACATATGAGATAATTTTTAAAATTCTGGTGCTATATTCCCACAGAAACAGGAATTATACTGTCATTTATTGGCTGTTTTTGAGAACAGCTGCCCAACCACCACCTCTTAAAAAGCAGCTGGCTAGTTATGCCACACCAAGTAGGGATTGCCAGTGGGTACTGTGAGTTCCCTGCTCTGAGATGAAGGACATTGCAAAGCACTTAAATACACTGTTGAGAATAAATGGGACCACTGAGGAGTGAATGGTTGTTTTCATACACACACAGAAATTGCATAAGTGAGTGATTGTGTAAAGCAGCTCTGCTGAGCAGAGAAGGCTGTTCAATAATAAATCCTAGAATTATTTTCAGAACTTCGGTTGTCAAATAAGCGGCAGCATTTGGCCAGATTGTTTTTGGTTTGACAGTTGTGATAAAGAATCCATTTTGTTCCAGTTCTTGTAGCAAGTTTCTTCCACTTATCCCAACCCAAGAAGCCACACAGAAAATGACCAGATATAATTCATACCATAGCCTATGAGAGCAGAGACTTGTTTAATTTCCAAAACCATCCTGCTTCATGTATTATTCCTGCAATTTAATGTAATGACTTTCTTAATGTCTCACTTGGATTCACTTCAGTAAAATGTCCTTTATCCTCCCTTCCCCCAGTTTCCTTCTTAGAAATTGCAGATTAATGAGAATTTACATGGGTGAAATGAATTCTACTCCATCAACTCTCAGCTATTTGTGAGTGGTTTGCAAGTTGTGGGTTAGCTGAACTGCAGATGCAGGGACACTGAGCTGGCTCCTTGTAGAGACAACTCTGCTCTGGCAAGAATTATATACTACTATAGAGTGCTGTGGGATGGTGGCTTTACAGTTTGCAGGGTCAAGTTGGCCCAGAACCAGTTTACAGAGCCTAAACTAAAACCACTTGGCCTCCCTGCACCATGCAAAGTCAACCAAACATCTCTGCATGGAGCTGGTCCAAGCCTGGCACGGCTGACTTGGAGAGGAGATAGAGTTTGATGGGCACTGCATTATAGCTCATAGAGTTTTATTTATCCATGCCTCTGTGCTGCTTTCCAGCAGTGCTCCTGGTCCAAGGGATTATTGCTAAAATGGAGAAGTGGAACTGTTGTACAGAGCCAGTATGGATCCAGTGCCATGGCTGAACTGGTTGGTACACACTGCTGGAGTGGGAATCTGGGACAGAGACACCCGAAGGGCTCTGCTAAAGTCAGCTGTGGCCGACCTGCCTTGTTGGCTACACCAGACATGATACTGACTCTCTTTTATTGTTCAATTATTTTGTATATCTCAGGTATCCTCATCCCCCTGACTTGTGGTCAGCTGATAAATTCCTTTCTGAAATAAAGCTGAGTTTTGGGGAAACTTATCAACTAATGTTTGGGGAAGAAATGCTTTTTCTGAGTAAAAACTCCAATTTTCCAGTTTCTGGGACATTGAAATAGCAGTGAGTGGGACCAGCCAGCACAGTAAGGGCTACCTCAAAGGTTTCCTTTATGCTTTCCTGCAAATTGGGAAAAAATCTGCGGACCCTGTCAGACAAATTGCGCCAAGGAATTTAATGGGAGGCTGCTTGTTACCACAGACCAAAGGCATCCAGACTTAGTGCAATGGGCAGTGATATTTCTTGCCTAGGAATAGCTGTCTAGCACAGGGGTAACTTGAGGATGATTGCATAAATTATCTGGCTTCAGGGGAACTAGCCATTACTGGTCTGGAGTCTACAAAGGGAGCTGCCTCATCCCTGGCTCCACAGAGGGCAGTCTGCATTCCTCTACCCCCATTATGTATTTGAGGGCTGCTCAAGAGACATTAAAATATCTCTAAATTATACTGTTAGTTTTTGAAAATAAGTTTGAAATGTTTTTGAAGAGAAGCATTGACAGGGGGTCTTTAATTTATAGTGTTTCTGGAGATAAATGGGTCATGCCAGAGCAGACCCAGAGAAAGTGGAATACAACCTGCTGCTTGCTGACTGCCAATGAGCATTACTGCCCATTTAGGAGTACAAGAACAAAAGACAAACTAAATTATTAAATGCATCTACTTGAAAAGAATCTTAAAGGTTACACCTTACTGCATGAAACTCTTTTATCAAACTCCACATCAACAGCTGTATGTTAATTCTTGAACATTTGTGCTGGGAGACTTCTCATACCTCATTTTTCTAATGTTGTCAGTTTTCTGATAGAATCTTGGGTGCACTGAAATGTTGAGAAAGCATTAAAAAACACCAGTTTATTCAAAACTAGGTTTGCAAAATTCAGTCACTGAATGATGGGTCCTACATGAGTGCTGAAAAAGGTAAATGACATATGTGAAGGAGAAAGTTTATGTGAAACAAAGTCTGACATTAATTTAAATGTTAGTTTACTGTAACAGAGGCTGGAGTATCTATCCTATGCATCCAGAGAAACAAGAAGCTTTGGGAATCTTGAATTAAACTGTAATGTTGAATTTTAGGTATTTCTGCAACATTGATCTCTCTACATATATCTTGAGAGATCTGAGATCTCAAATGTGCTGCATGACATTCATTCTCTTTGTATGACATAGGTGACCTTAGAAAATTCCTCTCTAAGATGATCCCTTATTTTTCAAAAAATTTTTTGGAAAACTTTCTTGTGCATTTGTTCATTATATATATAGAAGGCTTTTTCCTTTGTCCTTCTTGTGGGTATATCTTTACTTTCTCATGGAGTAAAACTTATACCCCTTGAAACTGACGCATCCTACTGCAAAGAAGAGACTTCCAGAAGCATTATCCACACCTGATGAATTCAGGTTTATGGAATTATCTGTTCTAGATTAAAGGAAATTCAGGGAAAACCCAAAATCAAATTAAGGGGGTTTCCTTATGAGAAACTGATTTATGACTGATTTTTCAGTCTTTTTCTTCCAGCTATCAACAAAAACTGATTTATCCCTTCTCAGCACATAATCCTCATGCTGACTGTGAAGAACTAGGAACATCAAAGTGAATATCTGCTAAAGGTACTCCTAGTGAAGAGAAGGATTTGTTTGTCTGAAGCGCTGGCCAGCCTTTCTGCACTGCAAAGGGAGTACCAACATCTCTAGAAGAGTGCCAGGCCATAAATTCCAGAACCTTTTATTCTTTCAGCAAAGGTTTTCGAAAGCTATGAAGATGTGTAGCACTTTAGAGGAGAAGAGTATTTATACAGGGAAAGCTGCTAGGGGAAAATAATTCCAATTAATTCAGAGAGCTTTTTGGTTTTTCCCCAGATATTTTTTGTGAGTGTTTATCATCCAGAAGAGAATCCCAGGGAAAAGATTGTTGTATTCATTTTCAATCAGACTGACAATCTTCTTTTCTGTTTGTGAATGTGGTAGTAATATATTTTCTCCTGTCATTACAGTGATCTTTTCTAAGAAAGCAGTGGTAAACTTTATCTGAGGCATGTTAATGCAGTCCTTCAACAGAAGACAGACTTCATAGGAAATTCCCACCTCACCTGAATTCAGCTCTCAAAAACAAGAGGATGAAGAGCTATATAACCTTTTTTACTTTGTAAAGTTTTATTGTTGAATTTTGCTTTCTAAAAATATAAGAGCATGACAAATATGAAAAAAACCCTCTTCCATGTGTGTAGTTTGTTCAGTTTGGCTATCAGGTTTCAATCACAAGGCTGCCCTACAGATTTCTCTTTCTCCAAATATCCTCTTAAAAACAGCGTGATACCCCATTGGAACAACTTATAAATTATGTCCTTAACTACCTCCCATTGAAAAAATGGGGAGGAGTGAGAAGGCTCTGAGAGAGCTTGGGGGGTAGTTTAGAAGTGTTTCTCTCTGCAATAAGGAATAGGAATTTCCATCTTCCACAGAGACTCTAAATTGCTTTAGCCTATTTGAACTACTGTAAATAGACTGAGTGCATAGAATGAAGTTGTGTAGAATGACTGGAGACAAATTGCACATTTCAGAAGATTAAAGAAGTGTTTCCATCTCCACTTTGGGGTCAGTGGGGAGATGTGCCAGGGTGTGCAATCTCAAGGAGCTTCTTGCTGCATGCTGCTTATCCTCAGCTCCTGGAAGAGGGCTTTGGTCACACTATGGCTGGGAAGGAAGTTCCTTTGCTCTTTTGCCTTTGGTTATATCTGACCTGCAGTCATTGCACATACACTTAAAATATTTTAAATTAGAGGCAGTCTTCAGCAGCAGGGAGCCCAGCACATGCTGATAGAATATTTTACTTTTCTTGATGGGTGGCTCTTCCCAGGCCATTCCTATCTGTGCTACCTCAGCTAAACAGCTATCATTGTCAGAGAAAATAGATATAAAATAGCTTAGTTAATTCCAAATTACCTGCAGACTGCGCAGGTAATTGGGAATTAAAAGGGAGTAAAAGCAGCTTATTAATGTAAATATATTTTCTTAAAAACTTCTTCAAACAACAAGCAACAATAGACTGGAAGAGATGTGGGTCACTGAGAATTGGTATTGCAAGTCTCTTACGATATAAAGCTTTTAATAAAATTATGAGGCTGCATAATTTTAAAAGCAATTAATTTTTTCCTCCCTATTTGAATGAAGTGGAATTCCAGAATCTCATTGCTCTAATTTTGCAAAGTCTTTCTTTAAGTCCCAGAAAGAAATGTTGCGCCATTATCCTCCAACTTAAATTTCTATTTTCTTTCCTTATTCTTGTTTCTGAGATAATGTACTGGTTGGTTCCGGCTGGGATGGAGTTAATGTTCCTTGGAGTGGCCCATATGGTGATTTGTTTGGATTTGAGAGTGAAACAGTGCTGATAACACACCAGTGTTAGGCTATTGCTGAACAGTGCCTGCATGGCATTTGGTCTTTCCCAGTTTCTCGTGCTGCCTCCTCAGCGAGGGGGCTGGAGTGGGCAAGGGCTGGGATGGGACACAGCTGGGACATCAAACCCCATCTGACCAGAAAGGCATTTCAGGCCCTGTAAGGTAACACTCAGCAATAAAAGCTCAAGGAAATGGGAGGAAAGAGACATTCACAGAGTTGGCTTTTGTCTTCACAAGTAACCACTACCTGTGCTGAGGGTTGGCTTTCCTGGAAATGACCAATCGTCTTTCTCCTGGTGGGAAGCAGGGAATGACTAACTTAATTTGCATTGCTTCACATGCAGCTTTGCTTCCCCTATTAAACTGTTTGTAGCCCCCCCCCAGTTTTTCAGCTTTCCTTCCAATTCTCTTTCCATGAGTGACTGGGTGGGTGCTCAGCTGTTGGCCAATGTCATCCAAGTACTAAGACTGACAACAAAAGCATTTTCTTACTCTCTTCCAGGCCTGATTTTTGTAACTCTAATTCTTAGAGCTGGAACATATTCAGCCATTCTCTACATATTCCATTTTGGACCTTTTGTCCTGATGACAAACTGCATTTCTTTCTTTATTTTATTTAATTTTTCCTAGTGAAAATATTTCCACTTGTACACCCCAGGGTACAGTTTTATTTTTCATTGCACTATATGAATCCCACTCGGTTTCTGATTGCTACTTCTTGTGACTGTGAATAATGCTATTTCTTCTCTGGGCAGCACAGCTCAAAGAAAGGGAAAACATTGATTGTTTATGTCATCAGAGGTGTGTTGACTCTACTAAAAGTCAAATAATTTACTACTGTTTTGTTTTATACCAGCATACACTTTAAAGGAAACATTGGTGCTTGATGACACATTTTGAAAGAACTGAACAGTGAGGTCAGGATTCAAATCTCTGACACATCAGTGGTACTTGGGAGAGAGCCAAGCGTGAACTCCTCAACTATGTGCTTCAGGTTTTTACCTGTCAGATTTTGTGAGAAATGTTAAGCTTAGAGGGGATAACACAAATCTTATGGTGAAGGGAGAAGTGTTGTGTGGCTACTAGGAACCATTACAAACTCCAAAATGAACCATGGTTGCTTAGTCAGTGGGCCTGGACACTTGCTTGTCACGAAGAATTTGACCTCAGTATGTTGTCTCAAAAAATGTACAGCTGAGATACCTCTGACAAAATCGATATTTTTTTGTCATCCTTTCCCCATCCTTTCCCCTTTCTTAGTCCATAGAGAAAGACAGGCACTGCTAAAGAAGAGTTCATCTCACCTAATGTAAGTGATTAAAGTAGTCTCTTTTTCTTTTTAAGGATACAGGGTTAGTTCAATCCCATGATAAAACCTCGATTCATCTCAAAATTCAGACATATATACATGCAGACACTTACATCCTAGACATTTAGGTTGTCTGAATCTGGAGCTCTTAATTTAAGTTGGTATAAATAGTTCTTTTGGATTATTTTGCCACTTGGGAAGCGTTTTCTAAAGAGCCTTTATTTCTACCTTGTTTTTTTTCTAGTTTTTATTAGATAGTTTAGTAGGTTTAATTTGGGGTGTTTTTCAGATGTGAGAATAAATCTGATTTTTTGGATGCATTAACACGAAATGGTAAAGAAAGGACCAAGAGTAACACACTCAAAATGAAAACATAAACTTGATTCCCTCTTCCTCTTCCTGCTGCTAGGGAGATTTCTGAGCTCTTCCTTCCTGGAACATAAATTTTTCTTGCCCTGTACTTTAGCTTTTTAATTACTTTTTATCAGGGATGAACAGAATTTCTGTCAAGCCAAGATATTTTCTTACTTGGTTTAAAAAAAGATAAAAAAAAAAAAGAAGGTCATATACCTGGGAAAATTATAGAAAGACAGTTTATGGGCTGTAGCAAGTGAGAACTACTGGTGTAAAATGATTATCAATTACTCATTTTCAACCAGCTATCTCACTGGATCCATTCCACCCACTATATTGTAGTGCATTTATCAACGTAATTCAGGCAGTTAGTCATTTGATTTTCTCATTTCATTATTCTGTATAGAGAGCAATTGTTTTTTGTAATTATGGTAATAAAACTATCTTTAGATCTGATTTAACCTCCCACTCCTTTAGGCATCTCAGTAAGTGTGTAAGCTGTGATCCTATTTGGTCTTCTCAGTACAGATGTTCCCTTTACACTTGGGGGAAGAAGAAATGGAGTTGTCAGGGAAATTTGGACATTAGGAGGCCTCCATGAAAAACTTAAACCAGACAGGTTTGGTTTTGGCCATGGTCATTACCACAGAGAGACATAACTATACCCTGTTCTGAATTCCAGTTCTGGAAAATCTGGCACTTCTTGAAATTTATTTTAAATTTTCCTCCTTTAGTTTTACTCATTTTTCTAGGTTGAAACTTTGGAAGACTTTGAGCTTTCACAGCTTCTGATGTTAGTAAAAGTTACATAGAAAACATATATGCAGCGAAACTCTGAGGCTTTGTGTTAACTGTGATTTTCCACTGTTATTTTTATGAGGATGTTGGGCCAAAAACCAGGATAGAAATCAATAATTGCAGGAGGTCAATCTCCTAATAATGTACCTGCTACCTATTAATCTACCCACAAACTGGCTGCTTAAATGGCTTAAATTTAAAAGAGAAATTTAGAACTAATTTTAGGATTCATAGAATCCCTGGCAGTATGCTGACAAAGTATTGTAAACAGCAAATATCAGAGTTGCAGTCCTCTAGCATGGAAATTTCTGCTTTGAACCCAAAACATATTTGGCAGTTTTTGTTCCTTCTTTCAGCTTCTTGCACTTAATATATCTCTCCCAGTGATTAATTTGTTCTTTATCTTCTCATTAATTCCAAATTTCAGAGGTTTTTTTTTTTTCCCTGAAAAAAATGAACTCTTAAAATTTTTAATGGAAAATGAACTCTTAAAATTTGTTGAGTGTGCTATTAGCTTCATCTCTGACCTTTTGTTTTTCAGCTATATTCATTTCATAGAGTCCCTTGGCTATTGCCAGAGTGTATATTTTCAGGTTTGGGCTTCTTTGCTCATCAACATTAGCCTTCTTTATTTCTGGTGTATTTTTAGCTAGATTACATGCACAACCCTTGGGCATACATTAATTTATCTTTGAATGTTTTCCATTTCCCTCTGTGTCCTTTATCTCTATTGATTTATCCTGCTTGATTTCATCCTGTGCTTTTACATTCTTCTGAAACTCACTCTTTGAAATGTAACATCCTTCTTTTTTTTTCCTTTTGTGGTTTTACCTGTGTCCTAATTACCACCCTAATTAGGTTATGAACACAATGGCAAAGAGTCCTTGCACTTCTGCAATCCTTTTATATTTACCACACACAGACCTAGCCAAAGATTGATTTTTTTCTTCTAAATTCTTCCTTTTTCCCTACTGCATATACAGTATAGTGCTGTGCTTTAACCACAGAATTAAACATCTCTTGATTTATTTATCTTATGCAATGAGCCTGAATGTACTAATTCATAACTTTTACAATTTGCTTTAGATAATGTAGTGTTTACAAGTCCTATATATTGCTATAGGTTTTTTCAAATGACAACTATGAATTTGTCTAGCTTTTATTTTTTTTTCCCTTTTGGTTTCTTTTGAAAATCTAATAAATTACTTTTACTGTGACATTTTCAAACATAAAGTATGTTTGCAATTTATTAACAAAAATATTACAACCACATCTCCCTTAAAATATTTCTAGTTGTTGGAGATTTTTAAAATTTGTCTTACATGGTTATTCAAAATCTGCTCTTTGTTCCAAATGACACTTGCATGAAATTTTTCTTCTCTCATCCTCCTTTGACTTCCTAATTTATCTCAGTTTTTTTATACCAATCCTTTGTAGACTTTCCCATCATTCATCTGATCAATCTTTAACTAATTTTATCACATGCCTTGTTTATTTGCATGAACCCAAAAGTCTTTGCCATGGTGACAATGTCATTGTTATTGCCATGTACAGGCAAAATTAAAAAATTTCAGGAATATTCTGGGGTATTGTAGGGCTTTAAAATAATGAATGTTTAAACTGCAGTCACTTATACCACCATATCAGTAGGTAAATCCAAACATTTGATGCTTCTGTGCAAATTTATCATAGAAGCATGGAATGATTTGGGCTGGAAGGGACCTCAGAGATCATCTAGTTATGCACAGGTAGAGCAAATAAACCAACAAAACCCCACAGTCTTCTGCCTTCATATTTGTTTCTGCCTCCTCATTTAAGCAACTTTCCCTTGCTCAAAGCAGATGGGTTCCACAAGCATACTGTTCTTGCTGTTCAGCTCCTTCCTGCTGTTATTTCAGGCTAATGCACTTCAACCACCCAGTTGTCAGTTCTTTCACCCATTACATCTTCGAAGACTGGAAAAGATTTAAAGAGACTGACAATTTTCTAATTTCATACCTCAATCATACTTATGACTGTGTGTCCAGAAAATGGTTCTGTTTATTGAAAAATTATCCTATTGCATTTTTCTTCAGATTACTTTTTAGCCACCAATACCTACAGATTCTGAGATAAATTGGATTGCCTTATTCCCACAGACATCAGTTTTAACCTCACAGTTAATGATGCAGTAACTTCAAAACAGTTCACCTGAAACTTCATTGCCAACTTTACTTTGCAACAGCATTGAACTGAATTTCAGAAAATATTAAGAACGATTTGAAATCTTGTAGTCTCTTCATTACAAGACCCAATCCATTCCTGTAGTAAAATATTACTATTTGTGCTTTTCAGTGACAGCCTTGTTGTCTTTATTTCCCTTTAGTAATTTCTGCAGTAGGACTGGGCCTGCATGTGTGCAACTATGGCTATTCATGCAGTGACCTCCCCCAGGAAAGTGGGGTAACTCTGGGAGGAGAAGAGGGAAGAAAGCAGTATACACATGTGTGACATCCTCCTTGAAATCCTGCTCACAAAATTTGGATGTATTGTCTGTCCACACCACATTAGCTCATTCCATTTGTTCTCAGTGCAGCTGTTTCTGTGCCATGTTCTAAAGCATTTATATCTCCTATAATTGCAAGTGAGTTAGACTAATGGCCATGTAACCTGCAGGAATTTTTGGCGTGAATTTGTGGTCCACATAATGTTTCTTCTGGCTTTGACCATCACACTGACAGGGAGTTGCAAGTTTCTGCATGGCTTGGTATCTATTAAGATCTTTCCTCAGCATCTTCCCCCTTTTTCTGCTGCTCTAGTCCTTTCTAGCTCTAAAGCCAGGAACTCTTGATCTTATTCTTACTCTGCTCATTTTTTCCACATATCCTTGCTATGAAATGGTTGTTCTAGGCACCAGGGAATGTGATAACTCAGTTCACAAGCTCAAAAACTATACTCCTGTCAGATACTTCAGTTAATGTAGATACTCTGTGTATCCATATTTCTCTTTAAGTGTCTTCCTTTAGAAATCAGCATAACCTGCCCTAGTTGCAAACTTTACATTTTGCTAAGTCCAAAGATACACAGTTTGTCACATTTTACAACTCACTGGGTTGAAGCAAAAGAGGATGAACACAATATGAAGCAATCAAGGCCTTGTGAAAAGGGCCCTCTTCACACCCAGTCAGACCCCTGGTGTAATCCAATTAAATTGAATAGTTCAAAGGAAACCCCAGAGGATTAAACACACTTACCCAAGCAAACCCATTTCCTACCACTTGAGGGGTATAGCTCTGAAAACATGCATCTCATTAAGTTCCTAAAATGGCAATTAAGGCTAAAAGGTTAGAGAAAGATAATAAGGCATTATAGGGATTCAGCAAACTCTACCACCCAGTACCTCCCTCTTCTCCCCAGTCAGTGCCAGCTGTTTTCTAATTAACCCAGTGGTAGCAAGGTGTCCACAAGAGGATATCTGCTGATTAGCCAAAGAACTCTCTTTTCTCAATGCTATTAGGCCTGTGCCTCTAAAATCCCTGCTTTAGGAAAGTCTGCAGCCAGCACTAAACTTGTGTCTATGCAATAAGCTACCACAGTACCTGTACACAAGCAAAGATGCCCAAATTCCACTAAAGCAATCAGCTCATGCTGGGCAGTGATAGTTATGCAACTCAGATCAAGGAAAATCATCAATATTCTCTTTCCCACCCATTTCTTAGCTTGTATCCCCTCTTCTCATCTCCCAACATGTTTTTAAATTATCTTTCAACATTGGAGTGTCAGTTAGATTCCTTAGGGAGAAGCCCCAGGGTGTCTGAAGAGCATCTCTGCAGTCTGTCATCTGTTCCCCACTCTGAGCAGAATCAGTTGTCAGGAAATAATTTGCAGATAAAAATGTTTGAAAATACAAGCCCTCCCCGGCCTTTACATTGATTTTAGAATTGTAGAATCATTGAACAGTTTGTGTTGGAAGAAACCTCAAAAATCATCTAGTTCCAACCTCCCTGCCATGGGCAGGGACATTTTCGACTAGACCAGCTTGCTCAGAGCCCCATCCAACCTGGCCTTGAACACTTCCAGTGATGGAGCATTTTTGTAAGCTGGAGGAGCAGTCAATGGAGGGAATAGAAGTTATCTTGTCAGAGAAACAGGCACTCTGGAAAACCATTCAACAAAGCCAAGGTCTGGACTGCCCACTGGAAGCACCCACAGTATGCCTTGAATTGTTAGATTTTCCCCTTAGGGGTCTGCAATACAACATACAGTAGGGGGACATAGCAATTTCAGAATATGGGCACTAAATCTGGTCTATAAATGTGCCTTTTAAGACTTAGGTAAAGAAAATTCACAATTTATGTGAAGGGGAGAGAAACATATTTGCCTAGCCTTTGTATGTTAAGAGGCATATTGGTAAAACTAAGATTAATTTTGCCTCTTAATATTGTTTTTATTTCTGTGTGCTTCATGTCCGAAAAGTAATTTCCTTATGCTTTAGTAGAAGGGAACACAATCTTCAAAATTTTCTTCTTATTACTGGAATACCTAAGCATATATTAAGAATTTTTTTTGAGCTGGCATTGGCAGGTGATCTTTTATCTGCAGTTTAAACAGTGAATTTGAAAGAGCATTTCTTCACTCTGTCTGTAGTCCTATCTTCTAAGATACCTTCTAAAAATCTGCTCTGAATGATAGGCAACCACTTTACAAATACTAACAGAGCTGCTTTCCTATGCTAAGCTGATTTGACTTGTGTATTTGATTGTAATGTCCCCTGAAATTTCATATGCCACGTCTCAAATAACATCTTTTTCTTCCTTGGAAGTGCTATGACAAATCCTGACCTGACATCTTTGCAAAATGTGGAATGCCAAAGTTGGTGCAGGTAAGTCACCTGGAAATGATAGTGATAGGGAATTCATTTAATGAAATGCTGAAACTTAGTCCTGCTTTGAAATTTTAATTCACCTGACAGTGTTCAGGTGGCTGGACAGTACAGATTCTCGCATTGCTTCAGCATGCCCACAGACAGCTCTAAAGTTTAAAGGTTTATGTTGTTGTACACGAGACGTTTTAAGTCAAGGTTTTGTAGCACTAAAATGAAACACCAAAACAGTAGGGAAATCAATACACTGGTTTAAGTGCAAAATTAATTAGGATGCAAGAAAGTTTTGGGGTTTTTTCTCTTCCTAGTGACATTCATTACCTACTAATAATTTAGCCTTTTCTATTTGCACACAGTCAGAACCAAAACCACATGATTTCTTCTATTTTCAGTGTGAAAATCAAGCTCCTAGTGCAGCTAATGACAGCTATAACTTAAACATAGATGATATTACATTTAAAAAAAATAGTCCTTGCTGCAGTATATTAATCTCTAGATTTAAAATTCAGGTGCCTCAAGGCATAACTTCAGTTATGATCTCTGTCCAAGAAGGTAAAAAGCAGCACATCATAGATTACAAAGCTGGCGATAATTTACTTGAAGAGCTGCAATCTTTCAAACTTGATGCCAAATGTAAATCCAGATATGTCTTTCAAGACTGTGCATTTTTGGCAATGAAAAGGTTTTGTTGCACTAGTAAGAGTCCATATAACTCAGCTTCCTCCTGTGCAAAAGTATACAGTGCACACATAATTTATTTTCTGTTCTGGTAAAGACTTGTTTTAATATTCTTCAGAGCAATTATATCTCTACAATTGCTTGTGTATACTGATTAAAGGGTCACAACCAATCTGAAAAGTTGAAATTTTGCTTTTCCAACTTCTAACTAGAAAATATTTGCAGTTTTCACAATTGATGTTTAATAATCACAATGCTACAGCACATTTTGCCTAATTTTATAGATACTTCAAATTAAAATTTTATTGAGAAATTAAAAACATTTTAACTAGAAATATAAAATAAATAAGGCTATAAAAAGGATAATAAAGGAAAAGGGGAAAGAAGTAGAGAAGTAATTCAGAAACGGACACTTCTATATAAATTTAAGGCGTTTTTAAGTAAGATGAAACATACAAAGAAAGGTAGTTTGAGAAATGCTTCAGAGAAAATAATTGTGGCTGCTGTAGACCTAGTAAATAAAGAACTAAAAGATGGAACTATAGTTTTTCAGTCAGTACATTTATGGAGATGAAATTTAAATATTTTCTTCACGAATCATAAGATCAGTGAAGATGGTAAACTGGAATTAAACTTATGGAGGCATTTGACTTGATGTAACATGACACTTTAATTAAAAAATTATTTCAAAGCTCTGCAAGGGCTATTTTAAAATTATTAAAGATGGCTAAATGATACGCCTCAAAATGTCAATGTAAATTGAAAGTGTTCTTATTCATCATCAAATCCTTTCACTGAACTCACTTAGGGACAGTTTCTTGGCACTTGGATGCATCATGTATTTATCGAAGATCTCTAAGAAGCTTTAAAATTATTACTGATACTGTGGGAGGAAGACCAGAGCCAGGGTGAATGATAAAAAGGGAGAAGGCTAACTTCCAGATGAAGCAAGCTGGGGCTTGTCACTCAAGCAAGAGCCACAGGGCAGGACATGCTATGGTACATCCCACAGTCGTGATCACCCAAGGCTAAGGACCTGCTCTGTCACCTGGAGAGACTTCTCCTTCGCTAAGAACAAAGCAGCAGAAAGGAAATATTATTTTTCCTCCTGATCTGCACAGTTAGGGTGTAAATACACAGCTAGAATCAGGGAAAAGGTCCTAAAAGACACGGTTTAGACGAAATGTGTTTGTGTTTTCTCCACATTTCTCTGTAGGCGAGAATATTATTTTTCCTTTCCCAACATCTGTCCCCTATAGAAGAAGTCTTAGAATGAACAGCAGCACTGGCCTAAAATAGAAGGGAAAGGATATATAGCTTTTCTCTTTTGGGAGCAGTCTACTTCATTTCAAATGCAGATGTATTTTAAATAGTATAATGGCCTATATAAGCATTTATGGCAGAACATTTTTTCTGTGTTTTTTAATTTTCTAATATTTGCAGTTGCGTAATTACATAAAAAAAATCCTAATGCTATGACTATAAATCAGCAAAGTTCAGTTTATGTGAATATCAATATTTAAAACTAGTGTTCAGCACGTCATAGTTTTATTTTTTCAGCATTATGCAAGGTTCTCAAAAAACTCCATGGCATCTTTAATGAGAAAGCATTGTAGAGTGCCATTTTTTCAGATTCTTGTATTTGCTAAATTCCATTTAATCTCAACACAATCAATAATGTTCTAATGTTCTTATATCTTATGAGATTTTTTTATTATTTTAAACTAAGTCAATAAATTATGGGAAATTACAGACCAAAAAGGAGGGCTGATGAAAGCTGCAGTTGGAAGTACCTTTGAGTGCTCAAAACAAAAGAGATATCAATTAATGTCTATGACATTCTTTTTTCCTTGCAAATTGCTACTGTCACTGTTCCCTTTCCAGTGTTTAGGAAGTCGTTAGGGAACATATTTATCACCAACAAACAATTTGTCAGGAATACTGTAAGAGAGAGGGTTTGTAACTGAAAACAGAGCAGGGAGCACTACTGGAAACATGACTGTCACTGTAAACACTTCGGTTCAACTTTACAATAGCATAAAAAAATGTGTTAAACCTTCCCTCAGTGCCTGTGGGAGCCAAGAAGGATTCTGATCTCCCTGGAAAGCCAAACTGGCTGTCCCAGCCACGCTGCCTGCCTCTGGATGCTCTGCAAGGATCAGGTGCCCAGGGAGCAGCACTGTCACTCACCCCCCTCTGATCACTCTGGGATCCTGTGCAATCAGCGGAACTAACAGAAAGGTATTAGCTGATTAACATATGGGCCACATCCCTTTCTTCTCTTATTACCAGGCCCTCAATAAATGCTTCAGGTCAACTATTAAACCAGCTGATTTCTTTTCTTTTCATCACTTGGACACTGCTCTTTTTCAGTGGAGAACAGCTCTCGGGTGATACCTCAATTGTTCACAGGGCCAGCACAGCTCTGCTGCAGTGAGCACTTTACAATTCCCAACAATGAGAGCTTGGTCAGGTTAAAGTTGGATGAGTATGCCTAAAAATTATGAGTGCAGCAAAGCTGTATGATTTGCAAGAAGTTCACAATTTTATCCTCAGGATTAACAATTAAAACAAACAAACAAACAAACAAACAAAACAAAAAAAACTTTGTCTAACAATTTTCTTTTAGGAACAATACAGCATGTCACTCATGCTTTGCTAGAGTGACAGATGTAAGTGTGAAATTTATCAAGCAAAAAGCAAAATTCAGCAGTCACATTTATATAAAATATTAGTTTCGGTTTAAGCTCAATATTTACTTATAAGCTTGCTGAATACTTTTATCATTGGTAGTTTTCTTTTAATTTAGAACTGTGTTACAGAAGCCTTCCAAATATTACTTATAATAAATTGATACATTTGTGTCAGGTGGAACTAGATTCTAAATAGCTTTCAAAATATTTAGAATCTGCCTTTTGGATGCCAGACACTATGTGCCCAAGAAATTTAATGCTTCATATAATTGAAGAGCCTAGAATACATACTGCATTAACATGAATTTTTACTGAAGTCACCATGTACCAATTTTTCATGACAATGATCACACGATAAATAAAGGCTCTGCAAAGCTAAAATTTAAATTTATTTTCTTAGATGGAAAATGAATTTGCAAAATTATGGTCTAAAAAGCAATAGCAGAACTGACTTCTTCCAAAAGACAAAGTAAAAATCTCTAGTTACTACAATAAGGTATTTTGCAATTTAGATACTTTGATCCTAAAGTTCTTGATCAAGTGAAAATTCTTGCTTCTGACATATATGAGTAAAATCACTGAGTACTGCAGAGAATTTGACATTGAATAGAATAACTTGGATGCTCAAATATCCTCAAGATTGGGTCCATCTCTTGTGAAATGGAGACCAAGCAGAAATTGCTACATGAAGATATATTCCAGTTACATATTTAATTTTTTTTTCAACTGCTGACTTTCTTTATAGAAAGAAATGTCCCCAAACTCTAAGAAATAACATTAAGAATTCAGTGTTTTAAAGTCTATTTAGATGGTAAATCAACCTTGGTTCTTTCTGCTCTGAATATTTGAGATGCATTACCTGAGGGATTATTTTCTGTCTTTAGCAGCTGGATATATTTTAAAGTTATATTCATCTGTTATGAAGTGTAAATTCACACAGTTCAGGATCAGAATGCAGAAGATGATAACAAAGTGCTGCTTTAATAGATGATCCATAGGAATTCTAGTATCAACAGGCAGCTGTCACATTTGCATGCATTTCTCATCCCCTGCTTGGATCTGAAATGGATAGCTGCCAAAGAGAATAAATTTGCTTTTATTCTCATCTAAGACCTTCTCCTTGTTGGTAAATAATATATTTTCATCAGGAAAGCATGAATATGTAAAACCCCTGAAAAAGATAACATATGTATTTATATAATCACTCATAGCCAGGCCATATTACTGCAATAAATTATACTGTTTGGTGTAATAGTGAGAATAAAATGATGATCATAATGAACAGAGAGGCCATTATTATTACTGTTCTTACTGTTCTGGCACCACGTCCATATTATTCTCATTTCAGTCATATTTTTGTCAAGGCAGATGTTGTAAAAATCATAAACCTGGTGATGTGCCTTGCATTTCAGAATGAACTTCAGAGAAAAACAAGACCAGGGGGTAATAAAACCAGCAGATGACCACTCTGCTTTCCCCTTTGAACACTAGGCCACTGGTAACAACCTCACTTGCAAGTTTTAACTGCTTCAGTGTTAAAAGTGTTATTGTAGTGACTGGTGTGACATGTCCCAATGTCATGGAAGGACTGAGGATACCCCATATTCACAGATGTCTGCATCAAGCACAAAAATCTATATTTTTCTTTTGGATCCTTGATTAGAGTACTGCAAAATTTTTCCAGGCTGTAGGAAAGATATATTTGTTTTTACTCTTATTACTTATTTCCTACTCTTAGTATTTATAAAAACCCCGCTCTGCTGCTATCCCACACTGATATTATCCACCTGAAAGTGGTCCCAGAGTGAGAGAACAACAGAGACTTCCAAGAACAGAGTCATGACTCCAAGGTTCCCTGTAAGGCTCATGTGTGCAGCTGCTCTCACTGGCTTTGCTGCAGTGAGAACCAAAGGCCATCAGTCTTGTGGTGAATTCACCCCTAAAAATTTTTAGTGAACAGCAGATATTTGACTCTCTGCTGATAAATTTTTCCTGATATACATTGGTTCAATGTGAGTCTACGTTGTCACTTTGTTAAGTGACTTGAGAGCACTTTGTCATCAAGAAAAACTGCCACAAGAACTTAAAAACCTAAATAAAATATCTGTACAGAGTTTACAATGCAAGCATCCAAATTTCCTTTACCAAGACCACCCACACATCCTACCAAACTTCTTTTAGATGGGAGGAGCTGTGAGCATATCTCTATGAGAATGTATTTCAGGAATTTGTTGTGCAGATAATAGTGTGCCCAAAAAGTAATTTCAAGGTATTTACCAAGCACACAAAGCATCACACCCTTCTACTTCCTACTTAACTGGAATGTAGATCTTATATTTATTGAGGCAGGGATTGTATCTTTATCATCTTGATCTGCATATGAAATTGCATCTGTAGATGCTAGATGGTCTGACTGCAAATATGGCTGTTTTAACACCTCACAAAGCATGGAAAGCAGAAAAGCACTGAGCATCCAACACTTATCCTAAGTCTTGTCTTGTGAACAGATAGCATCATGAGATAACTTCTGACTGCTATCCTCAGGCATAATTCCACCACTAATTATTTTTCTTATTACCAACACTTGCAATTAAAATCTTTGTAATTAGAACACCATGCTTTTATAAAATAATTTGCATTTATTTAATTTCTCATTACTCTATTTATTATCTCTATTTTCACTCCCTCCCACAAATCACAATGAGATGATCTCAGAATGAATTTTCAGAAAAGTTTAACTGGTGTTTCACTTGAAACCAGTCCTGATGTGCTCCCAGGTCCACAAGGACACCAATGATTTTCTTGTATACTGTTGATGCCATCTGTTGAGTGCAGAGGCGCAGTCCATTGTAGCTGCCCATGCCATCTGCTTTGCACTCCTGACCTGCTCCATGTGACATGTTGGGCAGACAGCAGGCTGGCACGCTGAACTGCACTGCATGAGTATCCTTAGCTTCCCTTTTCAATATGCTTTCCCATCTCAGCAACACAAATTGTCTCAGGTGGCTGCAGTCAACTGGTGAATCCCAGCAGTGACCACTGAGAAATTTGGAGTAATTGTTTTAGGACAAGTCATCACTTCTATGAATTGAAGAGGTGTTACTTACTAAAATTGGTTTATTTGGTAAAGAAGGTCATGTACTGACTTGGGCACTGTGTATTTCATGCAGGGTTAAGAAGTGGCCTTTGGTTTTGATATGCTGGATTTGAACTGACCTAACAGGAAGTAATTTTTTTTTTTGCAAAATGTCAGCATATATGTAGATTTCATTTTCTGTGCCTAGTTGGCACCTAAACTTCACTCAGATTTTTATTCCTCGTGGATCATGTTGTGAATTTATTCCACTTGGATTCATAAAAGTCCACCAAGGTTCAGTGTGTCTATCCTTCAAATCATTCCTTGCAGCCCTTCACAGACCAGACACACTTTCAGTATACAGCTGAATCTTTTTTTTGCAGGACCATATTTTTTTCAGCAAAGTGCTGGCTCTTCACAGTTTTTTGTACTCAAACAATCTTATCATTTGATGATAGAAATTTATCTTTCATGTTTACAGTCAGTTTTACTACACTTAGAAATAATGTACCACCTGATGATTGTTAGCAACAAACTACCAGGCTTGTGACTGTGCAGCGCACTGGGTGTCAGGAATTTAAAATTAGTAATCACTCTATTCACCCAAACTATATCCATGTTCTCTGTGTACCAAATCAAACACAACCTGGACACTTTGAATTCAGTGCAGATATCTCATAGCAGCCCACATAGAGACTGGTTTCATTTGGGACTTTCAGGCATGAGCAGATCTGTGCACATACAGTATAGTCCAGATTGACAGCACATGCACAGATGGTTTTATGGACACTTTGGATTCCTACCATTTTCTTCATTAGAATGTTGGCATGCGTAAACTGTTCTTATTATGGGAAAATACAGAACATAGCTGTCACATAAAGCTTCCCTGGCTCCAACAGCAAAGAATATTGAGGAAGATTTTTTTAGGGCAATTGTATATTGTAATACTAAAAAAAGAATCTTGGTCATAACAACTGTCCATTTGGTGTTGTGCATATTAAACTGTTTACTCTTTCTGGAAAGATTAACGTTAATAGTCTGAAATTGTGTCTGGTATGAAAACACCATCATCTACAAAAACATGAAGAATGGAGCAGAGGAGCAAGCAGTTCCAGGGGCAGATCCATCTCAGTAGTCTCACTCACCCATCTATCTCCATTTACTGTGAAGGCATCCCAGGTGGACACCTTGGATTAAATATCCAAGTTTTGGATGGCTGAAGAAATTGAAGTAGATGAATCCTCCCCTAGGTGGTCATAGCCTTTCTTCAGCTCTGAGGCATAGGATGAAGAAACTAGAGTCTGCCAGTCAAACAGTGGGTTAATTAAAGGTCAGAGCTTTTCCCTTTGGGATATTTGTTGTCCCCAAAAGTTCCTGCACTAGAGCAGAAGTCAGACCATTGGCTGGCTCTGCAGTTGCTGTCAAAGGTGCTAGGCACCACCTCTAAGATAAGGTTCTCTTACATAAACACTGTGCAACTGCAGTGCCCGTGCCTATGCTCTTTTTCACATAATTAGTCTGAGTTGCTTCTTACAAGGTATGTGGGAAATATACAGTGACTGACCCGTGAAGTTAATTAACTTTGCCAGTGATTCCTGAAACTACCATCTTGTATTAGTTTGCTCTTCAGAAGGAACTGCATTAGACATTGTCCTCACTTGTTTGATTAAAAAAATCCTGCTATAAAGTGTAAACTAATACCTGCTGACCATCATGAATGAGCTATCACTTCTGGTTTTGCACTTGTTCTTCACTATTAAAGCAACTAGGCCTTTTTTGTCAGATAGAAATTAAGTAGACTAGACCCCTTTGTGCATTTTTTCTTAAATGTCTACAAAAGGCCTATGCCATACCTTCTTAGAGAAAAGCCCCACTGGACAGTTTAAACACTGTGTGGAGTAAACAAACAGAAAAGATATGGGTAAGTTTTATTTTTCTCCCTCTGAGACACTTCAATGACAGTAGAAATACCTTCATTTTGAGCAAGCTTTCTCTTGTCATTCAAGGTCTTTTTGATTGAACAGGTCAAAAGCCTGTTGAAAAAAAATGATTTCAGGCTTTTTATAGAACCAACTGAATTCAAATGAAAAGGCAATACATAAAACTGCCCAAACAACCAACCCCCTAAGTTACTGGAAAAAATATGCAATTTTCACAGCTAACCCAAGAAGACTGCTGACAATCTTTCAGAGGCCAAATGCCAGATTATATCAGAGATTTATTAGGTGAGGGCTGACAAGATGCTTCTTTTCAAAGGATCTATTCTTCTGGCATTAACTTATTCTATTTTTGCTGAATTGTGGAACTTGAAGAGACTCCCTGCTTTTCTGTCTCAGTAGGCTGTAGCTCCAAACTCCACCAGTTTGAACCTGCCAGTGCCAACTCCTTGGTGTTAGGCACAGATCAGCGAGCTCTGCAGTAGGCAGTGGCAGTATGAAATGGGAGGAAATGTCAATCTTTCTGTTTAGAGTTGCTCTTTTTGAAGCCAATTCATTGGGATGCATTGCTTGCTCAGAAGTGAATAGACGAGCACATTTAAAGCCAGATGCCAGACATCTGTGCCTGTGCAATCCACCTGTCTCTGCTGCAGGAACAAGGATAATGGGAAAAACTACCAGACCTAGGAGCTGTTGCATTGGAAACAGTCTCTGATGAAATGTACTAATTGAGTTGACTTTGGCTCTAGCAGGTCTACTGGTACGGTAAAAATTATATAGTTCAGTCATGAAAAATAAATTTGCAAGAGATTTTGAGGAAAAGCATCCCCACTGTCCTCTGTGTACTTGCAGGAGAGAATCCTCTGCAAAGTTCTGTGGTAGGTGAGAATGTAAAAGGTGTAGAGAGCAAAGACCCAGTTCTGATCTCCTCCTATTGTAACTGGGAAATGGTATAATTGTCAGATTTGCATATCTATTTTCAAATAATGACCTGTAGGGAGGCAAATGGGTGAACATGATATCTAGCAAATCGTGCTATATCAGCTTTCAAAGACCTGTTATTTGTACACTTAGTAGGAAGGGAGTTATGCAGGCATTAGTGCAGCTCAGGCAGCAGCGTGAGAGATGCAGGCTGAAAAGATGCTGGCTCCTGCCAGAAACTAGATTGTCCTTATTTTACATACTCCTCTTCACAAACCACATCTTTTTGGCCTTTTTTTCTTTTCCTGATCAAGTAGGGCAATGCAGGAATGTGGTTTCGACCAAATGAATAATGAGAGCTGGGGAGGGAGAGAAGTGAAGGCAGAAACACCTTCTGTGGCAATCGCCACAGGAAACAAAATGACACTGAAGGGGTGATAAATAGCTTGTAGCAGTGGAGCTATCTCATGACAGGATTTAAATTGAGTGATTTTTGACAGCAGGGAGCTGGTGAGGTGTAACTTCCCTCTGGGGCAAGTGCCCTGCCATTAAACTGCAGGAACAGTGCAGGGATGTGCTGAGCCTCTCCTCTCAGCTGAGCAAATGTTCTCACCTGAGTGAGAAAATACTCCCACATCAGGAAGCAAAGTGGTGGATGAACCAACACATGAGCTAGTTTCCAATTCTTCTCAATAAGAAGAGAGAGAAGGAAAAGAAGAAATGCTGAACAAACATCACCTGAGGGAGATAGGAATTAGCTCCATTTGCTTTGGAGGGACAGGGGTCAGACAAAGAATGGAAACAGGAAAGCTAGTGCAGGCTGGAAATTGGTAGTAATATGTGAGATGTAGAGTGAGAGAAAAACAATCAAAATGGTGGTGCTGCCAGACCTGTGGCCATTGGGAGATGCATCTCTTGGCCCCTGCTTGTAATGAAATAGCAAATGAAACCAGCAGTACCTATGTGCGCTGCTGTTAATGGGTGGTACTCAAAAACTGAGTCCACTTGCAATTATGGGCTTCCCAGAGTTGTCACTAATCTGTACTATTTTTGCTCTGCTCAGCCCCAAGACACAAGCACTCATTGGTTTTCTATTTCTCAAGTACCTAAAAAAACACAGGCAAGCCAAAGCAATAATTTAGTTTATTATATGGCAAAGGTACACTAGTCACTTGGGTCCTCTCTAATCACCATCCTTGGCAGTATTTATCTCATTTTTGAGATGTATTTGAGATAAAAAAGATTGGATCCAAGCTATAAAAAAATGTAGCACCATAGATCTTTGGGGAAAACAGATGCAGGAAGCCTTAATTTTCTTAAGTGCCCAGCTAAATGACCCTCAGATAACAGAGAAGGTGCGGCGGCTGAACATTTTCCTTGGTCAGGGATAACAGTCTTGCCTTTCACACTGAACTTAGCAACTGTTCCTACCTTTTTGCATCCTTTCATCTGCCATGGTCCATTAAATGTGTATCCACCTGCCCTGCACAGACTCTTTTCCTTCAAGCAGCACTGACAGCCATATATCATCCTCAGCAGAGAAACTTGTGCAGTGCCAGGCTGCAGGATAAGAGCACTGGACTATGGATCAGATTTAAAATCTGCTGCATTGATTTAGCATGCATGTATGTATTTATCTATCCATGTACCTACATAATAATGCACACCACTTATTTTCTTTATGGATCCAGAACATACTAATTTTATGACACATTTCTTTTTTAAGGAAAGGATTCACAGCTAAAGTGTATTCAACAGACAGAAATGTTTGGAATATTGCACACATATGAGAGCCCTTTACAGCCCAAGTCAATCTGGCCATGCTTAGATCAGGAGGCTGGGCAAGACCTCTTGAGGTCCTTGTCTGGGTAATGCTAGGAAGGCAGCCAGACACAGTTCTTATCTTTCTTTCAATACCTCATTAATTTGTCAGGGATAGATTATAATTTCTGCTTTTCAGTTTTACTATATGTGGTCGTTGCCTGTCTTTGAATCAATCTTCAGAAACCTGAGATAACAGCATTGTTACAGGGCTCGCAAGGGTTGCAGGGTGAAGAGAGAGACAGAGAATGTTGACTTCATGTTCAGAAGGCTTGATTAATTATTTTATGATATATATTACATTATGACTATACTAAAAGGAATAGAGAGAAAGTTCTCAGAAGGCTAGCTAAGCTAAGAGTAGAAAAGGAAGAAATAACAAAGGAACTCTCTCTGATTCTGTCCCAGAGAGAGCTCGGTCTTTGATTGGCCCTTAATTGTACACATCTAATATGGGCCAATCACAGGTGCACCTGTTGCATTCTACAGCAGCATTGTTTACATTCTTTTTCTGGGGCCTCAGCTTCCCAGAAGGAAAAATCCCAAAGAAAGGACTTCTATGAAAAGATGTTGGTGACACAGCATCTCCAGTGAAAATGAACAAAACTAGACTTGGGCACTCAAATGTGTCATTGTTCTTGTCCCAAGCAGGAAAAAAATTAACGTGGGAGAATAGTACTGTAAGTGATTTCAGTTTTCATGCAGGAGGATAAGTTTACTTAAGGACACTTTTTTTTTTTTTTTATTTACAACTATCTCAGTCTGTTTGCTGCTGTGTGGAAGGTGATCAAATATCTGGGAACGTGGCTCATAGGAGGAGGTGTTGGAAGCTTTTAGAGCTTGGGCCTGTGTCCACCTCACACAAAGTTAGGTACCTAATTAAAAGAAAATTGAGTTTGGCTGCCTGGATATCAAAGGGATTGGGAAGCAGCTCAGCTTGAGGTAGCAATATGGACAAAATTGTATCCTGACAGAAGGTGCTGTCACAATCACCAGTGTATCTGCTTACCATAGATCTGAACTGAAGGTGAATGTTTCTAATGTGACACAAGTAAGAGTAAGTAAATTTTCTCCTGAGCTACTGAAGTAAATTTAGAAACAAATTGTGAGTACATCATATAATAATACTGAATTAGTATGTTCATTTCACGGGCAGTTAACCTTTATGTCTCTTTAGTAATTGATTGCCTTAATACTTTGGTAATATTATTAGTTTCATTAGTTTATGATCTTTTTTCTTACCTTTGATCTTTTATTACATTAGGTCTATAAATTTTCATAGAATTGATTAGTCACAAGAATGAGGTTGTTATGCTCTAACACCATTCTGTCCTTCATGGAAAGGAAACACTTTTTTGTTACATATCACTCTTCACAAGGATAATTGAAACAAAGTGATTAATAATTAAATTAGTATAGCTATGCTAGCTCTGCCAAAATATTATGATTTATAGTTTTGGTCAAAAACAAGAGTAAAACTAAGCTAATTTTTATAGCTTTTATATTAATGAATAATATTACATGTTAATCTTTCCAGTAATGTGTCATGACCTCTAAGTATCTCAAATTATGCTACTTAATCATGTAGGAAGAAAGACAATGCCATATAACATATAATGTTCTAGACAAGGAAAGAGCAGGTCAGGCCAAGCATTTCATACTGCATGTTTTCATCAGAATTAGAAAGTGAAAGAAACCCTGAAAAGTATCTGTAAGGAAGAATTAGCTAGTCCAATTAGTTTCCCAAATAAAATGTGACTTTTAAAGGATTTTGAGATGTGAATGAAATAAAAGTTTCACATAAAAAGAAAGGCACAGTGAGGTCAGCAATCACATCTATTTCAATGGTTTCTTTGTTTGCTTGCTGCTGAATTTTTTTATCATCCAATGGGTCTGACTTGTTTAGTTGAATTTGGTTAACTGCCTTGACTCATTTAACATTGCTACTGTCTAATACTGCTCCTAAATTGCAAATGAGCTCGATTCCAACACCCCCTAAATTGAATGGAAATGTTCCCAGTGGCTCTGGCTGATGCTGGAGCAGTTCCATGGTTTGTATCATTTATTAGGGCATTTTGTTTGGCATCATTTGAAAAGCCTGTTTGTAAATTCACACCTTTTTTATCTGCCTTATGTTTAGTACTCCAAAATTCTGTCATTACTAAGAAGATTTCTTAAAACCTGTAGAAAGTTAGCTTTACTTGAAGATTAATAACACAACAGTCTTTAAATTATATTTGCACAGCAGATCTAAATCTAGAGCAATCTGCTAAGAATCAAATTTCAGAGCATTTCTTATTGACCTCTTCAGCTTCAGTGGACAATTTTCAAATCATCTTGCATGATTTGAACTCAGCTTTCTGCAACAACTGGGTTCAGACTAGAATTGTGACTTGTTTGCATGTTACTACTCTATTAGAATTACACTCACAAAATATCCTGAGTTGGAATGAATCCACAAGAACCACTGAAATCCAACTCATGGCCCTGCACTCAACAGTCCCGAGTAACACCACACACACACAAAATACTGTTTTTTTGGTCATCAGAGAATGGTCACCAAGTCATATTAACTGGATCTTACTTGTTCTATATTTAATACAAATAATTTTGATGCTGGTTTTTCCTAGACCAGTAAACGAGATGTTTCTTGGATTCGCCTGGCAAAAAAATCTCTATTTTGTAAATGTACCCAGTCCAAGGAAATTTGTCCTAATGGCCAGTAAACATATTTGAAATATGACTTATTTAATTATCTAAATTAAGCCTATTTCTCTCATATGTCAGTAAAAGTAGCTGCTTTAAGAAAGTCAGATTCTATATGTAACATAATGTAGACTCTGGTCCACAAAAATTAAGTTAGAGAAATTTTTATACTGTTAGACAGAAAAAAAGCCTTAAATGTATGCATTAAAATGTTTGAATAGTGGCCAATACAATGCACAGTAGCTGTCAATATATGCTGTAGTCAGGGAAAACTTTCAAGTTCATGTTCATAGAATAACATGTTTCACTCCGGGACTTTAAGCAGCAATTCAACTCAGATGGGCTAAACTTTATATGAAGATTTACTTCTACATTCAGACAAAAAGAGATATTAAACATTTCCAGATATAATTCATGAAGAGTCCCTTTTGTGGGGGGGATAGAATATATGAAAATAAAGGTAGTATAGAAAGTAATCTTACCCCTAAGGAGCTGCAGCTGGGCCAATTATCAAAGATTAGGAGCAGGCCTGACTTTACCAGGCCACAGCTGTAACCAATGAGAAGAAGAGTGCTATAAAAGAGTGGGGTGGCTGTTTTGTGAAGAAGAAAGAGTGCTCTGAGGAGAAGGCCATGAGAAAACACCAAGAAGGTATGAAACTTTTGTGATAAGGAGACAATAGTATGGAATCCCTACAATAAGGCGACAACAGCTTTTATCAAATTAAAAGTTTTTCTTGTGCAGATAAACTGATGCATTTTAGCATTAACTAATTATAAAGTGAATGTAGAGAACTGGTGACCAAAATGGAATTGATTTCATCTACACTTCTTGTGGCTCTTCACTGACTTCAGTAGATTCACTTCTTGACTGTAAATACCGGATCAAAATCAGATTCAGAAATACAGTCTGTATTTCATTTGCTAATTTTCAAGAATAGGCTCACAAACTATTTAAATAACCTACATAATAAGAAAAGTAGAAAACATTTACACTTAGACATATGGATTTTTTTTCCCTCATCTACATAAACACATGGAATAGGGTTATGGTTTTTAAAAACATTTTCATATATATTCCAATTTGTCTATGCTGCATCTTATAGGATGAATGCCTGTTTCCTGAAAGAACAAGTAAGAAAAAAAGGAGTTCTTTTTTTTAAGAAATGATAAAGCTTTTGTAAGTTTAGGAAACTATTTTCATCTAGTTCACTCTTGGGAGCAGGTAAGAGATCTTAAACCTGAACTTCCTACTGTGACTTGGGAACAAGGCAGTTGTTGTCATTGGGAGTTGATTGGCAAGGACAGAGAAAATGAGAAGATGCTAGAGGAAATTGGGCTTTTCCAGATTAGAAATACATCTGTTATGGCTGGGTGTGGGGAAAGGGTGACTGACTGGTGTATGAAAAATTTCCTTTCAGAATCATCTACTGCCTTGTTTGAAGATGCAGCTTTCAGGCACTATTTTAATTACTTGTTGATCCCTAGGGAAAAGGGCTTATATGTTGAGGAATTTATCGGGTGCAGGTAGCTGGGCTTGCAAGCTGCACACTGAGATGCAGGTTGAGTTCTGGGTGGGAGCCTGAGACAAGAAGCTGGGAGCTGCCAACCTTTGGGATAACAAAGGGCAGGAAGATGGATGCTGCCAGCCAGGTGAATGGACACTGAGAGACACAGCAGGAGCCAAAAACTCGGGAAGATGAACGAGAGTTGTGTGTGCTTCGACTTGGAGGGGATAAAAGACCACCGGGGGTCCTTTGTTCAAGGTTCCTCCTTGGAGCCACCAGCTTGGGCGGTGTCTGTGGTATTGTATCAGGAATAAATGGAATGAGACATCTGAGACAACATGGAAGCCTGGTCTGACTGTGTGAGTGGGGTGAGCAGGGAGCCAAGCTGGGCTCCCATCAGGTCACTGGAGCTGCCTGCTGGGAAGGGGCTTCAGTCCCAGCTGTGGAAGTCTGGCCCTGGGGAGTGTGACTGGTGGGGAGCCCCTGAATGGTCAGAGTGGGAAGTTCCCTTGATATATAGGTGTCTGCAGAGTTGTGCTAAAAACAGACAGTGAATGGCATGGAAATCTAGCAAAAAATGTCAAAAATGTCAGGACTGCAGAGTTACACATATGTAGGCTTGTAGGTAATCAAATACCCCAAAATTCTTGTGCCAAATCACCACCTCCAAAAACATTAATCTAAGTGCTGCCATGAACACATAGAGACAAGAAACAGAGCCCTGTTTATTGTTTCTGTGTTCACTTGCAAAAGCCTGTTACAATACAGTTGAGTCTTAACATTTCTAGTGGCATTTATAAATTTAAAAAAAAAGAGCTATTTGTCAAGCATTGAGGTACATACATAAACCCCAAAAAATAATCTGGGTTGATTTTGTATTAAAAAAAACCTCCTGGAAGACACTTAAAACAATTTAATGATGAAATCAGAAAGTTCAAAGGATATCCTGCAATAGCATTTTAAGTCTTCACTGGTAATTTGTGGCATATTGTACAAATCTTCTCTGCTGCACTGTGCATATACACATATGTTCTGTAACATCTGGAATAATGCAGATTTTGCTAGGAACATATCAGCCAAGGGATTTCTGAGATAGCATAGTTTTGTATCTGACAAAGTGAATAATTTCTGCTTTCCAAAGGTGAAAACTAGGAATGATATTTAGTATTAACTAATCATTAAGTCCAATGTTCTATTTTTTTGAGCATAATTACCAAAGTCAGTAGAAAACACTCCAACCATTGCAACTACTATTTGTACCAATTTATGTATGGATATTATTTTATGATTCTGTGTTCTTGTGATTCAGCTATAGAAGACCAGAAGCTCTGAGCTGACATAGAGACATTTGACTGAATTAAGGCATCTTTTATGTTGAGTGATAGGACCTTCCCTGTGCAAACCTCTGCATTTTATAAATTACACTTAAAAAAGCATGAGAATATCAAAGCAGAAGAAACACTCTAACGAGTCTCTCATTATTCTGTACAATGATGTATTTATTATCCTAAGGAATATTACTGGTCACAGTGCGTTTTAGTGGTTGCAACAGTTTTTTATAATAAAAAATAGATTTTTCCATTACATCACTCTATAATAAGCTCTGAAGAGCAGCTAAACTGTGGTAACTTAAATTGAGATCCCTGTTGTCCTGGCTGTATTATTGCTCATGATAGGCATTTATCTGATAGAGGTGTGTTCAGCTGGAAAAGCATTTCTCGGGCCACTGAATCCTTTCCTGTTGTCCTGTGCTCCCCCAGCCCTGATTAAGATAATGCTGTAATATAACATCAACTCCATTTACCTTCCAAACCACAACATCACAACCCTTCCAAACACCCTATTATAAATCTCTAAATCTATACAGTACGAGACAGCAGAAGCCACAAGCTATAATGAGCCATAGGGGAGCTCAAGGTCATCACCCAAGTCTGAGAGGCCTTCAGTATGAGACACTTTGTGAGCTGACAGCAGTGGATTTGGGATAACACATCCCCTAAAGACGGCAAGAAAGGAGATGAGTTCTCATTGTCTGATATAATCTTCTTTCCTCAGTCTGTTAACCTTAAAATTGGAAATAAGGCAAGGTGGCTTCAGAGCAGGCTAGCTGTGAAAGGACACAGGGCAGTGGGCTGTGAGCAGACAGATGAGCTCCACCAGCTGGAGGCCAGTCAGAAAGGAAGTGCGCTGGAAAATTCATTGCTTGACAGACTGCAAATTAATTAAATAGCAATGATGTGATCCAATTAAACCTTGTCCCTTGCATTCTGTCCAGATATTCACGTAACTGGGAAAATGAATTTAAAAAAAAGAAGAGCTGCTCATCCACTTGTAAATAAATAAATAAAAAAGTATAAATAGAAAAGATGTCAGCCCAACATTTCAGTTGGAAAAGGAGCAAAAAAAAGTATGAAGCAAGTCCTACGTAATGATTTCACAAAGAAAAACTAGTAGGAACCATAATAGCAACTTCTTCACCAGGCTTCTTACCTGCTGTAACTGTCCAAACACTTTAGCTTGCACTTGAGAGTATTGTCTAGCTCCAGTCTGCAGCCTTCCTTCCATATATTCTTCTGTTAATGCATTCACTTTTCCTTCAGGATTTTTTCCCCCTTCATTATCAATACCAGTCTAAAATTCTAAGAGCATTTTTTTCTTGGAAAAAAGCTGCTTGTGTATCTTGGTTTAACTGGGTGGGTGGTTAAACACCATACAGCCACTCAATCACTTCCGCCCCCAAGTAGGACAGGGCAGAGTACAGGGACAACAACAACAAAAAGTAAAATCTGTAGGCTGAGATAATGACAGTTCAATAGGACAGAAACATGAGGGACAATAATATGAACGCTAACACTGCAAAATAAGTGATGTACAATGCAAGTGCATTGTCAGAAGAATTCCTGTTAAGAGAACTCACCATCTGCTGACTGATGCCCAGCCTGTTCCTGAGCAGCTGCCACTGGCCTACATTGTTATCTTATTGCAAAAGTTCCATACCTTCTTAGCAAATTCTCCTAGACAGCTCCTTGGAGCACTGACCCCTTCTTGCTCACCAGTACTGCCAACAAACTCCAACTCACCCAGCTAACCCACTCTTTTATAGCACTTGTCTTCTTATAGGACACAGATGTGGCCTGTTAAGGGCAGGCCTGTTCTAATCTTTGGTGATTAGTGCTGCTGCATCTCCTCAGGGATGAGATTGCCTTCTGCACTATTCTCTTACCTTCTATCCCTCCACTGGCCTGCTTTCCCCAAGGTTATGTGCTGACAGTGATATGGGATATCTCTTTGGCCAGTTTGGGTCAGCTGTCCTGGCTGTGACCCTTCCCAGCTTCCTGTGCACCCCCAGCCTGCTCCCTGGTGGGGTGGGAAACTTTCAAATCCTACACTCTGTATAAGCACTGCTCAGCAACAGATAGAACATCCCTGTGTTATCAACATTATTTAAATCCTAAATCGAAAACACAGCACTATACTGACTGCTAGGAAGAAAATTAGCTCCATTGCAGCTGAAACCAGGACATTGTCTCAGTTTGGGCAAGGGTGGTTGTGACTTCCAGGAGTATTCACATCAAGCTAGCATTCAGCCTCTTTATCTTCCCACTGTCTGCTCTGGAACAAAAAGATACACAAAAAAAGCCTCTTAGATAAAAAGTCCTTCTGACTGTGTAATGAAATGCCACTAAAATAGCCTGCAATCAGTACTGGTGAAAAAGAGGATCAACAATGCAGAAAAACAGAATAATTTTTCAATGATTTTCCTAAATCTGGGTGCCTAAAGCAAAGGCTGAGTCCCAGTGATGCTAAGAGAAAACCTTCTTTTAATTTCAGGCAATGAGGAATGTGGATATACATCTGACCCTTCAAATTCTTCAGGGAAAAAGAGTGCAGAATGCTACAAAATGTGACAAATCAAATCTGTTACTTAGATCCTGGAAAACAATAGCAGAAACTTTACAGAGGGTGTTTAGGTAGGGCTCCTGGGAGATCCTTCTGATATTAACACTTAAGTTAGGGAATAAGTCACTTTGGACCTGATTTTAAAACCATGTCTATTTAGTCAGCCAGCTCAGGACCCTGATGTATACAGTAGTTACACACACCCACAGAACTATGCTGGCATAAATATCTCCCTTAACATAGATCTTAATCCACTAAAGCCACAGGAATTTGTTCTAACTCAAGACTAAGACCCTGTTTACAGAACAGTTAAAGAGTTACATCTACTTTGATTCACCAAGGATTGAGAATGAAGCTTACATTTTTTTATCACTCTGCGATTTTATTTTATATTAAGAAGTATTTGTTCATCAGAAAATGAACATACCTCTCTATACTTTGCGTTTATTGTAGGGGCTGGAAGGCACAAGCACTTCAGTGAAAATCACTTCACTGAATCTAGCATTTTAGGAACCAGCATAGTTTCTTATATGTGAGAGTCTCTGAAATGAAGAATAAAGTGTATGTGGGAGAGGTGAAATAAAAATAAACAAAAGGAAAAAACACTGATGTTAGATTTGAAGTACAATTAAAGCATTTTTCAAATCTAGATTTTGTACTTAGCATGGTTCCAAGAAAAACACCAGAAAAACATTGCTCACAGGGAGGAATCAGGCAGCTGAGATGAGGAAGGGACACAATATGTATAGTCAAAGATAGATTGAGTGTTTTATCCTAAGGGCATAAAGTTTTATAGTCTCCTAAATATCCCACTACACATTCTGATTTTGATGAGGCACTATTAAACACTATGGCAGGTGAAGACTTCTATCAATACATGGGTTAATCTGGCCCTTGGGATGTCTGAAGAATTCCTGTGGAGAGAACTACAGAACTACACAAACTCATAGAGAACAATTTTAAAGGTTTAAACTGGATGTTAAATATTTCTGAACTTGTTTGGTATCACCCAATAAAGTTGAAACAGAGAATTTATGTAACAGTTTGACAGAATACTGTTCTTTCTAATCATATACTGCAGGGAAAAATTCCCAGGTAGAAGCTGAACTGAATTTCAGGGATGATGAAAAGCATAGAAGACAGACTGTTCCATAGGTGGACAGTGAGGTCTTTATAACCTTATTCATTAGTAATGACAAAATAATTCACCTGTAGTTTATATAGAGTTATTTAACTACAGAAGAAAGAACCCCTGTGTGCCTGCACAAGAATTAAAAAGTATTTTCCCCTGGACATAAAGGTGTGCCTATAAATACATTTCTAATCTGCATGCCTCTTTGCTCAGTAATAATACACTAAAAGATATAGCATAGAATATAGACATAATCTGTTCAATTATAACGACCTGATCAATGGGTTCTTCAGGAGAAATTCAGAAAAGCATTGAAAACCCATCACCTCAAACGAGTAAGTATAAAAGTTTCTTTCCACATCAGTTCATCACACATGGTTGGAAATTTCACAGAAGGAAACTGAGTATTTTAAAGAGAATTCATGCTTTCATGCTTTATGAGAAATATTCTTTCTCACTTTTCAGTCAGAAGATAGAGTGCCATTTTCAGCCCAGTGGCTTATGAACCAATAGCAGAAAAGAATACATTATTTAAAAAAAAAATCACGCTTTTATCAATGCAAACAAAAGAGGTAATTTTTGTAAGTGAAAAAGTAGCAAATCTATGGTTTCACAATTCCCAAATATTTCATATTCCTATTTTTAAATTATCATCTTTCTTGAATGGTTTCAAACTGAGTACACCTGAAGTAGGCAGTGTGGAAACCAGGCTGTCAAGCACGGCAGATCTCACACTGACAATATCTTTCCTCACACTCTTGGTCTGTACCATTCAGGCACATTGGGTGGAATTTAAAGAGAAGTACTTGTTTACAATGTAGACTGGCACTTAAAGGATGCTATGATGCTATTAAAAAAAAAGAAAAAAAAAAAGAGTAGCAATTCTGTAGCTCATTTTTGCAAAGCAAATGATCTTTGGCCAGCACAGTTTACTTTCCTGTGTTGTGTTCTCTCACTGAGAGGCTCTCTGGCATCAAGGCTCCGGCGGTGCTGCAGTGAGCAGCTCACTGAGCGTGGCAAATGCTGATGGAGTCAGGTCAAGGAACTGCCTGCTTGCCTCTCAGCTTTATGAGATGGACGGCTTGTGGACTGAGTCAAGGAGCATTGATGTAAATTGCCCATTGCCTTGCTAAATCTGGATAGATGGATGGTTTTTCTCTCTGGCAATAGCTGTCTTTCTGTGAAGTAGAGGTACTTGCAAGTAATTTCGTTCATGTGGAAATGTTTGCTGACCTCTGCTTCTGTGCAGAGTTACCAGAGGAAAGAGAAGGAGAATCTTACCAGATTATGAAAGGCCCAGGTTGCTCAGAGAAGTTAGAACCTGCAGATTACCAGAACATTACATTTCTCCATGGATTTCAGAGAAGAAAAAAAGTCCTATATTGTGCATGAGTAGACATGTTAGCATAAATGCACCATTTTTAAAAATAACACCACTGATAATCCTAGAACAGGATGCACTAGTTGGAATTTAGCATTGCATTGAAGCACAAATACAATTTACTAAACTCATCAGCAATAGCTATGTTTGGCTTCTTTGTGGTGAACATTTTAATGTATAGTTAAATTACTACTCAGAGCCATAGAAAGAAACTCTATTATTTGAATTTTTAGAGCCTTACTATAAATTGCTAGAGGTGAATTTTACACTAACACTATAAAAATAAAATGGAAAACCTCTAAAGTGCTACAATCCAGAAAATATATGCACTTTATCGCTGATCTCAAATGCAACTACAGATAATTCTAAACACATGGTAAGCTTCTCCTTAAGTACTTGTATTTTAGGGAGCGTAACTGCTCTAAATCTTATTGTATTCACAGAGTAATTTTGCTTTGAACATTTCTGTAGGTAAACCTAGTGCTGCTGGTGGTATTTATTGAAGCTGGATTGTTTTACAATTTGCAACTCATTAATTCGGTATATAATTTGAAGCAAACAAGGAGATTCTTGTGTAGCTCTTTAACTCAACAGCAATACGTTGCTATGAAACATCAGCTACCAACAGTTGTTTCATGAGCAGCAGAACTAATGATGTCAGTGTGTCTGTCAGTCACTTTCTGGCATTTCTCTACACACCAGTGTGCCCCGTGCTGTGTTCCACACCCTCAGTCCCTGGTTCTCTTTTCCCTTCACCACCTATCTACTGAATGGCATTGAAATGGTCAATGGATATCCCATCCAGATACTGCTGAGGGCTGACTCTGACCTGACAATATCCCAGGAAGAGCCCTTAAGGGAATAAGACATCATTAAGGTGAGCCAAAATTTGTGGGTTTTTAAAAGTTTTAATTATGTAAGGAAAGATACAAAGTAGAAAGCAAGAATCAAACGACAGAACTGCAGAATAGTCCAGGCTGAAAGGGATCTCAAAAGATCCTCTGGCCCAGCCTTTCATGGGAAGGGGAGCCTAGATGAGATTATCTAGCACCATCTTCAAAAATGCCTTGAAAATCTCCCTGATAAGGTTATTCCAATCACTGATTGTTCTTGGTATAAAAATTTTGTTCTTACATGAAGATAAAACCCCTTCTAGTGCAACTTGTACCCACTTGTCCTCTCACTGTGACTACTCATGAAAGGAAAGCATCTGTCCTCTTTAGGGGAAGATTTTAGTTTAAGGTTACTTTTAAATGTTTGCAGTCATTATTATTAATTTATTGCATAGTTTTTATTTTGTTTGCAAGTTGAGGGAAAAACTCCCTTTAGAGCAGATTTCTGTCAGACATTTATCTAAATGAGTGAGTTAGAGATGCTATATCCTGATTTTCTGTTAGTTCTTTGAGATACAATTAAAATGTGCATGGTCAGTGAAACAAGAGAGGCCTCTAATTCCTCATGTGATAAAACTGTCCATTTTTTCCATGCCTGCTACCTCTTGTCTTGCCCAAATCTTGGTGTACAGGCTGACATATCAATTCCTCATTCTATTATTTCTTTTATTCTGAAGATTAATTTTTTTGGGCCATCTCATAATTTTCAAGATATCCTCAAATATTCCTTAATGTATTCTTTTTTTTAAAGGTCAGCATGCCTCTTCTATTTATATTCAGTAGCACAGGACTATGAACTGGTTCTCTCAGTTTTGAACCTGTCCAAGTATCAGGCTTTTGGCCATCCAGTCCTTGCACAAGCATAATTTGATTTGCAAGTTGAATGACAGAAAGCAAAACCACAATTGAATGGAAACAGAAGTGAAAATTTAAAGGACTATGAGTAATCCAAAGAAAGGAAAAATAATTGAATTCCAGTGAATAACAAAAAAAGCTTTTATTTTTAATAATTTTATCATGGCACTAATTTGAATGCCAGTAACTGCAAAAAAAATTAAAACTATGCAATAAATTAATAATGGTAATAGCTTCAACATTACAGAGTGCAAAGAAATAGGGGAAGAAGTCAACATGGGCTTCTTGGCCACCTTCTCTAAAGGGATAGGATAATGAAAATGTTGGTGAAATTAGGAAGAGACAAATCATGCAGTCTAACTATATGTAGTGTTTTGAAAGAAATATTGATGTTATTAATTTCTTTTAAAAACATTTTTCAATGAGGACAATATATACAAGTGGACTTCAGATACAGAGAGGGTATGAAGTATTAAAATAATAAAGTAATCCAATGAGAAAAAGCTGAAGAGAAATTGAGATAAACACACAATGCAGGAGGTTGACTATGAAACACCTCTCAGCAGCAAACATCCAACATGCAATCACACATTCTGTGTGCCACTTTTCTCTGCCTGGTACATGGGACAGCTCCTATCTTCTCCCAGTGGTGGAGGGTGCAGTGCCACAGCTCTGAGGCTTTTCCAGTGTGCATTGTAACACAGCCCAGGGCAGATGTTGAAAATACAAGCAGGAAAGTATTTCCAGATGTCTTAATAAGCTTTTTTGGGTTCAGTTCTCAGTCCCTGGATTTTTTTTTTCCCCATAAAGTCTTCACTGGAGAGGAAGGAAACAAAAAAAACCATGCTTGAGCTAATTAGAAATGTTAAGGTAGGTGGCAGCCTGGCCTTGAGGGATCCCAGTCCTGAAGGATATGGGCCAGGTGTAGAGTTAGAACTCTGATGTTTAGGAGACTGAGCTTTAAGTTGTTAAAGTAATTAGTGGATGAACTGTCCTGGGAATTTGCCTGCAGAATAAAGGAGATGAGCAGAGCTGTCAGCTCTTTAAGGACATTTTTCTCAGACTCTCAATTCCCAAATGGAGGAAATCAGGAAAGGAAGGCAGAAGATCAGCAGGGCTGACAAAGGATCTCTGAGTCAAACTAAAGTGTAAGAAGTAGCCCTCTGGAGAAGGAATTGTGCATACTGGTGGGTGAAAAATTGGGATGAGTCACAATATCCACCTGCAGCCCAGAAAAAACTGTTGCATAAAAAGTGGGGCTAGCAGGCTAAGGAAGGTGATTTTCCTCCTTTACTCATCTCTTTTATACCCCATGTGGAATACTCTGGGGTTTTTTTACTGTTTTTCTTCATCAGAACATGTGATTCCCCCAAAAAAATTCTTGTGAAGAATCAGTTTGAGCAAATTCATTCCAGTGATTTCTTAGGTCACGGGCAATTTTTTTTTTTTTTTTTTGTCTACAACAGCAGAGGAAAAGAGAACTAATGTCTTCAGGCTCTGATAGGTTTAGCTCCCTGACCTATGTGGTTATTTTGAGTTCTGCTCCCTTGCCCTGCTCTCTGTCACAACTCCTTATATTCCTTATTACATCACCTGTGGTGTACAAACCCCTAACTTAATTGTACTGTAAATTCAGAAGCATTTTAGAAAAATATGAAATATTTTTAGAATTTTTTATACAATTTACTTGCATAGGAGGAATATTGTCTAAGTAATTGAAATATTGAAAACAGAAGAATAAATCATTAAAAGTATGAATAATCATGACTTTGTGCATTGACAAATACTAATAGCTTTAGTGGCAATGACATATCTTGCATTAAACAAAAGTATAAATATATACTCAGTGGGTCCCCACTCTCAGTTAGATGCATAACTGTGAATTATAACATTAAACTGCATGGCATGAACAATGAGTGAAGACAACTTTTGGATATATTTTTTTCCAAGCAGAAAAACAGAAGTGCTGCTGCTTTGTGCCTTTTACTTTAAATATCTTTTGATACTCTACATCTCACAGATATCAGAGTAAAAGCTAGTGGTAGAAACCAACACAAAATATTTGACACAAAAAAACCACAATAGCTCACAAGTTAAGAAAGACAACTGTGGAGCATAGAAAATAAAGGCGTTAAATTGAACAATTAACATGAAGAATAAGTCGTAGGTCGTCATTAGCAAAGACTTTGCAATGTTCTTGACTGAAGGTCATTATTTACTGTCAAAGGTTCAATTCAATTTCAGCAAAATCACATACTGCTAACAAAACCTGAGGTCACAGCTGCCTCAAAAGGGAATCATTATTATCTTGATACTTTAATTAAAGGAAAGAATGGCTAAGGTTGTTAAATACTGCATTAGTAATTTCACTTTTCTTCTGGAATCTGATGCAAGTCCTAGAATGTAAATCTGGTTTGAAACAGGGTAATATGCAAATTCAAAAATGTAAAGCCTGAATCATATTTGAGTAACTGGGTATATATAAATTAGTTATTTCATAAACATTTTGCAGAATCATAGGATCACCAAGGTTGGGAGAGATCAAGACCATCAAGGCCAACCATTACCCAGCCCTACCTCTGTAACATCTAACACTCAGTGCTGGACCCAGACACCTCTTAAACACCTCCAGGGATGGTGATTCCACATCCTCCCTGGGCAACATATTCCAATGCCTGACCACCATAACAGTGAAAATATTTTCCAAATATCTAATTGGAATGCCCACTGTCTCAGCTTAAGGCCATTTCCTCCATTCCTCTCACTGGAGCCACTTCCATAAAATTCTGTCTCACAAGTCGTTCTTTGGATGAATTTTTACATCATGATGAAGTTTTCTTCTTGCATATGTGCTTCAGTTTACACAATTTCTAAGTAAAAGCTACAATGCAGAACAGAAGTGCCAGCTGTGGCAATTCTGGATGCTTGAGTCTCATTTAAGAAAGCTAGTCCAAAGTTTAATAAAGATATCTCTACAGCCAGGTCAGTCCCCAGGCTTTTTTAGTTTTAAGGTGACTTTCTGAAACTCAGAGACTAGTTGGGATTTGCAAATGTAATTTAAGATGGTCCCAAGTTTATTGCAACGAAATTTATGGAGTGAATTGTACCAAATTTGTAGGAACCTACTGAATTCAGGAATACAGCCTAGAAACACATCTCTCTCTAGAAGTGACTCACATCTAAAAAAAACTCCTCTGTCTGTTCAGAACCCTCAACAGGTGTTGAATTATGCATAAATAAACATGTATCTTTGAAATTTTGTCTGATTTCTGCTAGATAGCTTTGGAAATACAGATTTGCTAGGCACAACAGGGGTTTGCAGTGCATTCGCTAAACAAAACTGGAAAACTGCAAGCTAAGGTAGAATGTTTGAAGATTGATTATCCTCAATTTTTGCTTCCTAAGGAAGTCTCTGATTAATTGCTATATTTTTTATTTAGCCTCATTCGTCCAAATTCAAATGCCAGATCACTGCAATGGTCTACTTATTGTAAGTAGAAAAGCAGTATATGAAACATCATTTCTGAGTACAAAGGAGGTTAAGGTTTTCCATGCGGATACACTATCTGATAGGGAAAAAAACCTTCAAAACCAAAGACTGAGAACAGTAATTAGCTATGTATGCATTTTCATTATTACTTATACTAAAGCTAGATTGTAGTACACTCCTGTATATATATAAGTATACTTCACCCTTCAGCTGGAGAGCATGGGGAAGAAACTTCTGCTTGTTAAATTTGTGTTATTTCTAGGCAGGACTGTTTTTGCTTTGAATAGTCAATATTAATCATAGACCTCCAAGATTTCTGTATTCAGTAATGATAGTCAGAATCCACAAACCAAAGTGAAATATGATTCATTATAAGAAAACTAAAATGCTTTAACATACTTTACAAAAATAATGTATCCTTTTGCTTTCCTTTTACAGCGTTGCATTTTTATATGCAAAAGCATCCTGTGCAAATAGGTCCTGGTGTTGTTTTGTTGCACCTTGAGATCTATTGCCTAATAGCATTGTGTATGTAGGCCTGCATAACCAAAAGCATAAAGAAATTAGAGTGCCACAAGCTGGACTATTTTAACACTTACTTCCAAAACTAATACACATAAAAACAAAATGGTTTAACAACCCTCTTGAGCAATTAAAAGTACAGCAATTCCATCAAAACTTTCTATTATGTCATAGCTTTGTATTCCATATTCTTTTTTTGCAAAATAGTCAATCCCTCATTTTTTTTTTAATGGATTTAAATGGTTGTGGCTCTCTGCAAGTAATGAATCTAACCAATGGATATGGGAGCACCTGGTCCACAGTTTTGGCTCAGGTGAAGTCAAAGGGAAAAGTTCCTTTCACCCAGTAGTTTTAGGATTTTACTCATAGTTTTTAGGCAAATGATGTTTGGATTATTTTATGACACTGCCACACATCTATTAATGCTTTTTAATGTGCTGTTATGGGTGCTCCTGCTCTGGGGCACAATGAGTGGGGGGGAGAAGAATTTCCTTTGCAGCAAGAAGCAAGAGATAAATCATGAAGAAAGCAGATGCAGGAGAGGGGAAGGACAAAGGCTCATTTGGGGAGCAAATGAATGAGTTGGAGTGGTTTGGGCAGGATTGTCTCCTGTGGGAGGGACCTTGTGCTGGAGCAGGGAAAAAGTGTAAGGAGTCCTCCCCCTGTGGCAGAGACAATGGGTGATGAATTGATCTCAACCTGCATTCCCCACACCTGTCAAGGAGTTTTCTGTAGATCATTTGGAGGGGATCACTTTTCATGGGTCTCAGGAGGCCCTGTTCTGCAAAGCTTTACCTCAGCACAATGCCTTTGACACACAGATAGCTCTGCGGCTAGCAATGTGACAGCTTGTGTGGGCAAGGGTTTCAGCATCCCATCACTGAAATTTCTATCAGGGAACAGGTAAATCTATAAGGAATCTTTGAAAAACCTCCCAGGCACTTCCAGCACATATAACTGAGAGACAGGAAAGATTTATTTAACATGATTGAAAATATGAAAGCTTTTTTTTGTTCAAAGAAGTTGTGATAGCAATTTAAAAATTAAATAACTCTCATGCCCAGAATGTTTATTGCTGAATTATCCTTTTAGGATTTTGCTGGATCCTGCTGTGCCATTTCTCTCTCTAAGAAGCAATTTCTTAAAGATTTCACCATTACCTTCTTTCTGTAACAAAAGTGTGTTTACTTTTTACAACTTGAAAAATGTGTGTATGTGCAGAACACCTACACATGTAGTGTTTTTCTTCTGGGGCAGAGATTTGAAGCAGAGAGAAGGAACTCACAGCTTTCTTCCTAGCATGACATATTTACAGACTGGTTCTGTGAAGAGCAACAGCCTTTCTCTAGGAAACAGAAGGGCTGTTTTCAGGTGCTTTCTCAAAATCTCTCCACAGGTCATGTTTTTTACCTGAAACTGCTGCACTTGCAGCACCTGGGGGATATGTGCCTGTGCACCTTTCTTTCCTTGCTGCTGATGTTTACTCTGCCCTTTGACAGAAGCCTGTCCATAACACTGCAGAGGGTCAGGCTGCTCACCCTCCTGCAGAGGACCCGTGTTTGAAGTCACGGTGCTTCCCTATGGAATTGCTCAGGTGGATCCCAGGGGATTGCTGAGATGGGCAAGCACCTCTGGACATGCCCTTGTCCCACACCGGCTCAGAGCAGGGTCAGCTGCAACAGGCTGACCAGCACCTTGTTCTGATGAGTTTTGAGTGGATCTCCATAGATAGAGACTGCCTCTCTGGACAACCAGTACTAGTGTCATAGTAAATGATTTTCTTCCTATTCCAAAATGACTGGGCACCAGAGGGAAGAGCCTGGCTCCAATTTCTTAACTTCCCTCACTTTAGGGGTTTATGTACATGACTTCTCCTCTGAGCTTTCTCTTCTACAGGTTGCACGGTCTGAGTTCTCTCAGTCTTTCCTCATATGATTTGCTCCAGACACTTAACCATCTCAGCATCCCTTTGCTCCAGTTTGTCCATGTCTCCTGTACTCCACGTGGCAGTCCCAGTGAAGAGAAGCATCAGGTGGGGCTGACCCACACATGGACCAGCACAGACCCACCAGGAGCTGCCTCACTGACAGCCCCTGGTGAGGGTGTTACACCAATCCCTTCTCCTGGCTTATTTCCCTGGAGCAGCAGCCAGGGCAAAGATCCCACACCCTGTCTCTGATGAGTGCAAGCAATCAATCTGACCGTCTTGCAGGGCCTGCAGTTCTCTCTTATGAGATTTTTCTTTTAAGCTCAAATGGCAGCCCTTCTATTTTATTCCAAACAGCAAAGGATCTGAACTTTGAAAGCTGCCAAATCCTAAGCAGAATCCAAACTACTTATCTTCAGACATTGCTCACTAAGGCCTTTCTTCATGTGTTTGACTTGGGTCACTGGCACATAATTTCAAGTCAAAATCACTAAACTTTTGTTCAGCACATTGAGGGCTCATCGTGACCTAAGTAAGGCAAATTCTGAGGATTAACAGATTACACAAGTTTAGTTTGAGTTTTATGAGGCATTTCTTAACACTATCCTTCTTCAGCTACTCAGACACACTCTCAGAAGATATGGTAATTTGCCCTTCTGCTCAGGCATCCTTGCTACAGATGTTTTGGGACTGACAAGTGCTTCTCAGTATAGTCCCTCAAGACTCTGTAGGTTTAAACTGAATCTCAGAGGTAATTTTCAGTCTCCTAATTTATACATATGCTGAGTTCAAGTTCACTGTACATAATTATATTCAGCACCCTGCCACAAAAGGGAATCCACCCAGCCATACTCTGTTAACTTACACTGCTTTATGCTCAACACAAAAAATATGTTTTGTGGTATTTTACAGATGGAACATCTAGAAAAAGCAGCAGGAAACACTGGAAATGGCCAGTGACCCAAAATACCCTGGAGAGCTGAAGTGCAGAAAGCACTTGCATCCTTTTATCTTGGATAAATGCTTTCCAATTTCTTTGCTTTGATGATTTGGGATTCTGCCAATGTACAAGTTATGAGATCTAGTAATTTGTTTAATACTACTGTAAAAACTCTGTGGTTTTTTTATTACAATCTGGGAATGTGGAATTTTGTCATTTTCTGAAAAGTTCTTTATCACTCACCAGATTATGCACAATGATGAGTCATTAACCTTAATGATCACCCAGTCTACACGGAAGACAAGAAGGGAATTTAAAAGTAGAAAAGTATTTTTCCCCCTTCCCATTTTCTATAAAAGGGAACAAAAGATAAAAACCAAAATTTTCTTTTTGGGGCAGCAAGACAAAGCAACACCAAACCTTCTTTTTGGGGCAGCAAGATAGAGCAACAAAGTAGGGAATTAGGAATTATTCATGGAAGGAAAAACAAAGGAGGCTTCTGCCAGGAGTGGAGAATCTGTGCTTCATCAACCACAAGCCTCAGCCTTGGAAAGCCTCTGGCCTGTGGAGGCCCTGGGAGAGAGGCCCTGGGGCAGCGCAGGGAACACAGTACCTGAGCCCAGCAGCAGAACACAAGCAAGGTTTCTTACTTCATCTGGGCTCTTTATCACTCACCCTGTCATGCAAAAACCAGATCTGAATGCCCACTGATCTATGAGTGGTCAGCTGTGCAGAGCAAGAGGCACAGATGTACAAAATCATGCACACTGGATTTCAGTGTGCTTTGCCCACATGTCAAGTGTCAGTCTGAAAACAAGGACAGAAAATCAGGCTCTGCACACTCCTAAAATGCAGCCATAAGGGTGACTCCTGTCCCTTTTCATTTCAGCCTCCAGTTTAAATAAGCCATCTCCATCTTTGGGTGAAAAGCAGAATAACCCACCCAATTAAGAAATCACAGCCCCAGAGAACATGCAATCTGCAAGGTGAGAAACAAAAAGCAGCACCAACAGTGCTTCTACACTTTTGTAGAAGTTCCTACTGTTGCTTATTGCTTCACATATGTTTCCTGCTGTTTCTGTCCTGGCTTTATTAAAATGGACTAATTTCATATGACAGACACAAGAATAATTTCCAATTATTATATTTCATTCCTATTTCATACTTTTTATTTTATAAAGGCACATTATGCATTTATACTTGATACCATTTTAATTAATAATTTTTCTATTTAATCTCCAGCTCTGTTGAAATTATTAATGGTAAAACAATTATGAATTAAAAGCCTGTGTGAAAGTAAGGAGGTCTGAAGTTTTACTCAAAATTTGGTTTTCTTAAGCCTGGAATTAGCATTTTTTATTAGATAGTTGTGTGGAGAATACATGGATAAGGAAAAGAGAAAAGCAGAATAAGCTATGTGAGTGTGATTTAAAGTTATATGACAGGAAAGAAAAACAAAAAAGCGCTGCCAGAACAAATGGGAGCTTCAAACCCAAATGTTAGTTCCATATTACCACCAAAGCCAAACCGCAAAGGCAAATAGTTTTTCTGCTGCCATTGCTTTACATCTAGCAAAACATGCAGTACAAAAAACCACTCTTCCACTTAGGCCTGAATCCAAAAATGATACTGAGATGTTTATATCTTGTTGAAATTAATGGTCCATGTAAATTGGAGGGAGGAGAAATCTCACACCTGATGCAATGTTGAAGCACTATCCATAATGAGAGGCATCTCAGGCCATTCAGACATTTAGCACATTGGCTGATGAGGAGTATTTTTCCATGTATCTTTTCCTGTATTCTCTGTATAGGTAGTGGCATCCTGGGGGCCAGACACCTGAAAATCAGATATAATGATATTCCCTGCACTGAAGTTATTTGTGCAACTTAAATTTCATATGGTTGAGTGAAAAACACTGGGAATCCTAACCTGTGTGCTTTGGTAAGGCTCGCTGCTAGGTTTGCAAAAGATGAAGATTATTTTTCCATGAATGGGAAGAACCCTTATTTAAAAACTGCAGGAGTAAGGCAACCTTTATGATGAAAATTAATAAATATTAATTAGAAAGGAAATTATCTCAAATGTGCTACTTTCCTTACTGAATACCAAGTTTGTATCAATCCTTCTAGGCATACACATAAGGAGCTCTGGAAAAAGAAAAAAAAATAGATGAGGCATAATAGAGTGTTAAAATTGGAGCATTGCTTTCATACCCATGAGATTGCTTTTTCTTTAAAGTATTCCAATTATCCTGACAGTAAAAGAAAGAACAACTACATTAGTATCATATTATTTCCATAACAGCTATCTTCAGTCACTTCTGATCTGACAAATTTCTACATATATTGTGCCTAATAAGCTTGTTTTGTTTTTTTGCAGCCCCCTTGATGAAGTGTAAATCACACCACAATTGTTTCACTGGAGGCTTGCTATATGCATCATCCTACACGGCCTGTTGCTGAGACAGAGCATGTGGTGAGGCTCCACTGGGGCAGCAGCTACCAGTCCGTGATGCATTGAAATCCTCAGCTCCTCAATGCTAAAGTTCATTGTGTCCTAAACAGCAATTCTATAATCTGAGCAAACAGAAGTCCCCTGCTCCTTCTGGTAGTGGTGCAGTATCAGCAATTAGCTGCTGAGCCCCAGACTGTATCCCAGAAGATGAGAAGAACAGCTGCTTTGGTACATTAAGGGCCACCGGCATTATATTGTTCTGTTTTTAATTTAGGCAGCATATTGTTCTTAATTCCCCTCCAAGAGACAGAGGAATCTACAAAAACCATCAAGAAAGTTCAGTCATGCTCATGAGTGCTTGTGAGAAGGCTTTTTTTCACCTCATCAAACCCTACCAGGCATTTACTACAAGGAGTCTTCCCAAACTTGCTGGTTGCTCCCCTAGAAAGCTGATTTTAATAAGATTCAATCATTGGCATTGTACATGTCACACTGTAAGAAGTCCTGGGTATATCTTCCAAAACAGCAGATTCCCACAAGAATGACAGACAGTATCTATAAGGAGTCATTATGTCAAAAGACTCTATTATTAATGAGGTAAAGCTGATGTTGTGTAAAAATCAATATACACCGTTAAGGAGAGCTGCCTGGGCTTTCAGTGCTTATAAATTCACTTTTTTCTGCAAATGTAAATACAAGAGATATAAATATGCTAAGCAGTTCAAAATTCTTTGATGAAAGCTAAAACTAATTTGTGTGCTATATCATTCAGTCTTCTTGAATGCAATCTTACGAGCCGTAGCAATCTTGACCGGAGTTTAAAGGTATCCAGTCACTGAAATGATCATTAAGCATTATCTCAAGAGGCAGTTCTGTTTGCTAGAATGATCTTTTTTAATTAGTGAATTACAGAACCGCATAAAAACCTTCAGCTGTCGTTGCCTTCTGCTTACACAATATCTTTCTGCTGCCTAAGATCTAAATTGCTCTGTAATTGTATCCTCCACTGCAAATAAGCAAAAATGTACTTCAGGAAAGCCCTAGTGGTTTTTAAGAGGGTCAAAATAAAGATGAAGAACCAAACACCTTGCAGATTAATATAACCAAGTTTTCCTTTCCATCTTTCAGAATCTCTTAATGGTAGCTTTTTGTTGAGAAAAATGATGGTTGTTGATACTGTGTGAGTCGTGTGAAATCAAAGTGGCCTTCAAACAAAATAACCCCACCCAAAACTACAGGTAAAAATAATGCATAAAACCCCAAAGTGTGGAAGATGGAGAAACAGTAATTCTGGCAAGGAATTGTGCATTTCTGCCTGATGAAGCACTGAACATAGACCTGTCCTGGTACTAGTAACCTATTCCAGCCAGATTTTTGGTGTGTTGTTGACTTGTCTGTGGTAGACTCCTCTTTTGACTTGATTAATCATTGCTCAGTGTCAGAATGATTGATTCTTGTATCCTTGTTGTCAGATGAGGGAAAGAAGCTGGGGATATTTTACTGGTAATTATCTATCCAATTATTTACTCAATGGTTGAAAACCGTAATAAAATAATAATAATAATAATAATAATAATAATAATAATAATAATAATAATAATAATAATAATAATAAAGTAACTTCCAGAATATAACTTCTGTCTGTTCACCATGGAAGGGACTGATATGAGAAAATTCTGGATTTAGCAAGAGATTGTAACTAGGTATGGTATCTAATGATTGTGAAAGGATGCATGAGATTTATAGGGTGAGGTTAGCAGCACCAGTTAAATAGATGTAAATAGCCATCAGTGCCATTCTGTCCATCAGTGAGTGTGCAGCAAACAAAGGAGCACAAAATTCCAGAACAGTCTTTAGATTAAGCAAGTCAGCACTCCTGACACATAGTTAGCCTGCAGATAAGTAATATGTGCTTAGCTCAATAGGTTATCTGAATGCAAACACCCCCCTGTAACCTTGCCTGCACTACTGACTGTACAAGGCTTGAGCAAAGCTGTGGCAACATCAATACACAGATACCTGTTGCATCCAAAAAACAGATCCATGAACAAACCAACCAACCAACCCCACAACTCAGACAACCACCACTTTTTCCATCATTATCAATATACACATGCCTTAACTGAGAGAAAGCGAAGGAAAATCATTCACACCAATTTTCTGCATTGCTTCAAAATAAATGCACAGTGACTTCAGAAAAAGAAAATCATCACACCGCACAACAAAACAGTAAAGCTGATGAAATCAAGTAAGAAGCTGATAAAAAAGTACACGGTCCATAAAGCATCTTGAGAAAAATGATGAGGGAAGAGGGAAGCAGAGCTCTAGCAGTGTAAAGGAGGAAGCTGAAGAAGCTGGGGATCTCACACAGTTTTATTGTCTCAGTTTTTATTTCCTGGGACTGAGTGACAACTTGGAGTGAGAAGTAAGCCCAAGAATGCCCCACAAGGACAGCGGTGCAGAGGTAATACCACTTTGAGCAAATGGCACTTTTCTTTGCGGCTTTGAACATTCCTCTGCCAAAGTTATTTTGAAATGAATAGTGCTTTGTTTCATGAACTTAGAAATTCAGTGACTCCTTGCAGAATCTGGCAGCACTGGGATTAGGAGAAAAGGATCTCAGCTCACCTCATCTTGTCAATACCTGGAGTAAAAACATACTCTTCTGATCATCATTTTTTCTTTCATATTTTAATGAGTAATGACTACATGAAATTTTGAGGATGAAATGTAAACGATGTTCTAATAAAAACCATGTCACAGGTCAATAGCTTCATGGACATGGGGAAAAATAACGAATTACTTGACTTCTAATATTTGGCTTAAACTAAATGAGGGCATTTCTGAGGTCAGTTAAAATGATGCTGCATCTTCACCTCATGCATTTTTGAATTAGTAGTTACATAGCCTTTAGCACAAGTATTTTGAGACCAGCTCTTTTTTTCCATCTCAGATACTATACTGATATGAAGGGTTATATAAAGGAAACTTTTTTGGTCTTCTCATCTGTCAGCAGCTGATGAAGATCCTTTAGAGCAAAACACAGCTTAACAGTGCAAGTTCTCATCTACTACTACCCTTTTCCCTCATTTTCAGGCCTTCAGAAATAATGAAGAAGATTGGGAAAATCAGTACATTTTCAGAATTAAAGGTTAGATGTGAAGATATTTTATATACACATGGCCTTAAAAGAGTTAGTGTTTGTTTATTGTTACAACAGTAATTTTGATATTTTCCTCCTCTGTCCCAAGCACAGTTATAGTATTATACAGGATTTCTTTTAAAGCTCATTGAATGCTGGGAAAACTGTAATAACTTCAGCAAATGATAAATCAGAGGAAAAGATTGCACTAGTGAACTGGACTTCAAAAAGCATTATCTTTCTCTTCTTTGTAGATCCTTTTCTGCAAATATCCATATAGTATCTCTCTTGCACAGGTTTGTTTGACATTTCCTGAAATAATCTAAATTTCACTACAGACACTATACATAATTGGAAAAAAATTATACTCCTGGGATAAAACTGGAATTTTCTTTACTGCAGAAGATAGTCCTTCTAAGAGAATCAAGATGATTAAAAACAGAATAGAAGCAATAGCCTTGGCCCCTACCAATTTGGTAGTATATACCCTCCAATAAATTCTATTTAAACTCAACTCAGACTAAATAACAAAGGTAAATAGTAGTTTAGGTCAGATATTTTAATGGAGCCCTGTAATGATTAAACTTTAAAGGATCAATTATTTTTATTTTTATAGTAACAGGAATTGCATTTCTTATTTTATTACAGAAAGTAAAAAAACCTAAGAGAGAAAGACATTACTTCCAACAGCTACTGTCCTGTGTCTGGAAAGAGCCAGCATCCCATTAAGGCAATTACTGTTCTCATTTGGGATCCTGATAGGCTCCTAAATAGTCTGTCATTAAGATATACACAGCACATCTCTTTAATAAGATCTCTTGATTTGATGAAGCCCTTATTAATACCATCCAAGGTCCCAGAAGAACACCTCCAGGTTTTTGTGAGTGTTCTGTTCAAGATTACTCTGGTGTCATTGACACTGCTCTTGGTATAATTAGGCTTGTATGCAGAGCCCTCTTTGGTTTTAAACACAGCTTAGCAGTAGTATGCATATACCAATGAGATGTAGTTCCATTTACAGGAGCAGCTTCTAGCATGAAAAGAAAATATTTTTTTTAATATTTCATTTTTAAGAAAAAGTAGTGGAGATTCTGCATGATTATCTAATAAGTAGAAATTTGGTATAGTGTTTTAAATAGCAAAAGCATGCCACACTATAAGAAAGTCTATTCTAAAAAAACCTTTTTTCCAACAGTCATATCCTTTTGTTCCTCCTGTTCTTCTGTTACATGATGATCATCCTGCACTGATACTTGGTACTGAGAAGAATAAAATACACTATAAAATGCTCATTCATCAGGCTGGAGTTTGGATTAAGAATGAGTGGATACCTCCTTTGCTGTCTGGTGTGAGACACAGATTCTACACATTGATTAAGTGCTATATCCCAGATAAAATCCTATTAGCCTGAGTTGAAAATGATTGCTTAATTTGGAGGGGAGGGCAGGAAAATGGAAAAGCTTGAATGGATAAACACATGCCATTTACAGATGCTAACAAGAGAAGGACCCCTCTGCCCAATGCCACAGCTGCGATGCACCGAAGTGCTGAGCTGTCTGAAAGCTGTCAGAGGGACCTGACAGATGCCTTGAATATTGATTGTCTTTCTGGAAAATCAGGCTGCCCATATAGGTACTGGATGCAAGCTTTGGTAGCTAAGCAAGCACCAAAATTTGCCCAGCCCTTCCATCCATCCATGAACTCATCACCTCTAGAATTCCTGTCTTTTAATTTCCCATGTCCAACAAATCCTAAAAAGACTACTAAAAATTGCTTTCAGAGTATTGTTGAAAATCTGGCCATTTCTTTGTATATTTTAGCAAGGCTGAGACTGTTCTAAATACCTCTTTACCTCTTTATATTTGCTTTGTGATTCAAACTGTTATGTTATGTAAAGCTTAAAATGCCATTAAAAACCAGGGAGAACGTGTAAGAATTTATAGTACCTCCATGCTGTTTGATGGCAAAATCCCTCTGGGAAAACACTAGAGAAAAAAAGTGTCCATTTTAGGATAATTGCCACGGTCCAAGAAGTTTTTATAGTAACAGTGATTTAAAAATGAATTAAAAGTTACAATGTATTCAATGCAATTTTAGACACCATTAGTCCAGACAATATTTGTGGAGTTATGCATGAAAAGGTGTTATTTTCTTATTGCTTATAATTCAGAGGTACTTTTGCATGCAATAAAAATTTTCCATATCCTTTCCTTCCATTTTTTTTATAACTTACAAAGAAGTTTTCCACCAAGAAGAAAAATGCAGACATGTGTCTAATATTTCATCAAAATACTTAACATGAAACACTTTTCTAACTCTCTTTGACATGTGCAGGGCATTTGTTCTGTTCACTCTGCACAGCTTCCAAAATGTTAAGACTCGTGCAAAAGTGAGTAGGTAATTCAGAATGCAGAGAGACAACCTGCCAACCTGACACAAGTGAAACCTGGGAGTGCTGTGCAAGTGTCACAGCCAATACAGTTAACCCTCAATGCTGTAGCCAAGCAAATGCACTTCCTGGGCTCAGGGGTAACATCCCATTCCCATCAAGAGATCTTCTGGAAGACCAAGGGGAGACCTCATAGCCCTTTACATCTTCCTCACAAGGGGAGTGGAGGGGCAGGCACTGACCTTGCCTCTGTGATGACCAGTGACAGGACTGAGGGAATGGACTGAAATTGTGCCAGGAGATGTTTAGGTTGGATATCAGGAAAAGGCTTTTCATCTTTGGGCACTGGAAAAGGCTCCCCAGGGAAGTGGTCACAGCAACAATCCTGTTCAAAAAGCACTTGGACAATGCTTTCAGGCACATTGTGTGATTCTAGGGTGTGATCCTGACCTGTGCTGGGTCAGGAGTTGGACTTTGTTGATCCTTGTGGGTCCCTTTCAGTTCAGGATGTTCTGTGTCTCTGGTTCTATGATGCCATGATTCATTGCAAATGGATGTGATGGGAGTTTGCTTTGATTGCAAGGACAAGGACAAGTGGCATCTGCCACAGCACTGTTGAAAGCACTATGAAGGATGGATTTAGATGATTTCACTAACCCTGAAGCAAGAAAATTATACTAGATTTCCTGAGTTCTCAGAGAATGAATGCCTTAACTTGTTTTCTCAGTTCCCTAAGGCCTTCTCAAATGAAGTAAAATCCATTCAAATGCTTCATCTGGAAATCTGCTAGGGTAGCTTATTGTATATGAACTGGTTCAACTTTTGTAAAATTCAGTGCTATTTGTCCTCTTGAATTCTTTATTATTGCTGAGAATATTGCCACAATTTAGAAGAAAAAATGAAAAAGGCAAGTGATCACAACTAGTAATAGAAGCAAACTTTGTGATGGAATTTTGTCTTCAGTCATTCATCTGCAAAATCTTGTACTACCTCAGGTTTGGATTGCTCAGTTACTTTAAAAACCCTCAAGTGCTTTGTGCTTTCCTGGTGCTCTGCTTTGTCTGAGCATTTGCTCTTTTGCTGTTATGCTTCTGGGGTCTCCTTTCATTTCTACCTGCCATACCAGAACAGCATCAAATATATGAAAAATTTTCATTTTTACATGAGGGCTCCAGTATCCACCTTTTCCTCAATTAATGCAAAATTGTAAAAAAATTTAAACAGCACCCATGCTAGAAAAAAATGCCACCTCCAGTTGTTTGGCTGTCTCGTTCCTTTAAAGTATTGTATGATTTTCCAAATTTCTTAAAGATGTGTGTTTTACTTCTGCCAGTAATGCATGGACATGAAATCATATACAATCAAAGCATATTCAATATAATATTTATATTGCTGCATACAGATTTCCATTCCATTGCTGAAGCTGCAGATGGGACTGCAGGTACAGTCTGTGGTGACTCTTAAAGCAAATTAGTAATATAATCTGCTACAATTAGACTCAGAAAAAGAGAGCTTTTCAAAGAAAAAAAAAAAACAATGTAGGAGTTAAAATGCTGAAGTGCTATCAGGAAATAGTAATAAATATATCTCTAATTTATTTAGGTAAATAAATATTCCAGGTCTAGCTTGGATGGAGTTAACTTTCTTGGTAGCAGTCCTTATGATGCTGCATTCCAGATTCGGGACTGAAACAGTGCTGACCACAAACCACAGTTGTGGCCGTGCCTGAACAGTGCAGAATGTGAGGCTTTCTCCAGTGCTCAGTCTGCCCCTCACTGAGGAGGCTGGGGTGGGTAAGGGGCCAGGAGGCAACACAGCCAGGACAGCTGATCTGAGCTGGCCAGTGGGATATCCATTTCCATGTTAACTGTGCCTGGCAATAAAACTGAGTGTGCTTGTCTGCCGTGGTGGCCACAGCTTGGAGACTGGATGGCACCAGGCTCCCCGTGGGGAGTGGCGACTGATTGTCATTGCAACAATTGTGGTGGATTTTTTCCTCTTTCCTTTACTTGTCTTTAATTTGACCCCAAAATTTTCTCCCTTTTTCTCTTCTGATTGTCTCTCCTGTCTCACTGTTGGAAAGGGAATGAGCTGCTACGTGGATGCTTAGCTGCTGGCTGGGATCAAATGACAACATAAATTAATATTAAACTAGGGATCCAATAAATGAAAATCACCATTCTAAATGGAATCACAAAATTTCTTAAGGCATCTCTCTCTTTTTTTTTTTTTTAATGTATTTGATCTGTAAATTTTAGGACTCTAGCAGTAAAATAAATTCAGTTAAAACTCCTTCATCTTGAGAACAGTAAAGGAAATTATAAGTTTGGGTTCAGTTTGACAAACCATTTACAACTTGCAATACTGGATCTCTGAACTCACTTTTTAAAAATTAAAATGAGCATTTCTACATTAAATAAAAGCTCTACTGGGAAGAATTCATGAAGCGCTAACAGTATGCCTTTGAAAAGGATTAATTTACAGGTGAAAGGATAAATATGTATTAGAACTAAAGAAAGGGGATCAGGGATGGAAAGAGAAGTGTTGCCAAAGCTACACTGTGTTGCAATTATAGTAACCTAAGAGCTCAGTTCCCTTTAGTCCAATTCTTGGTGCTAGAGTTAGTTCATTATTACTGGAAAAATAAATACTCCACTTTCCAACGTTATGAGCTGGTCTCATGTTACTAGGAACTCTATAAACATTGCAGCACTTTTTAAAATTTTGGCCTGTGCTTTTAAAGAAGGTTCTCCATGTTGGTAGGAGGCCTTGAGCAAGTCCCAGTTTACAGTAGTGAAGCACCAATGTTACCCGAGCTTTGATTTTGATTTCAACAGTTTGTCAAAATACACTTTTGTTGTTGCCAGTACTCCTGCTTTTCCCAGCGATACAAAACCATTTGTGACCACTGACACTTCAAAATAATGTGACTGGTCACAACTAAGGTTTAAGGAAAGTAGTGCTTGGCTGCCAGCCCCTTTTCTAAGTTAAGAAACATGGTTTGCTTTCAGAAAATCTAGAAGTGTCAGGGATCCTTCCTCCAATAGTAAAACTTTGTTTCCAGTTGGAAGTGGATTAATGCATTTTAACACCCATTTTAATCTGTGATGTCATTAGACAGACATTTGCAACTGAAGAAAACATTCTTTGGACACACCTTGATTAAGATACAGGTCTATCACAATAGTCGCATATAAGTAACTAAATATTAGAAACCTATTCCCAGGTCACTTGGGAAACCATGAGTGTTTTACAGACAGAGTAAGGATGGGGAATTTTCCACCAAAAAGGTTTTCTTTCTTCAGTTTTTCCATATGAGTGAGTGCAAGAATTTATCTTGGACAGTGCTCTTAATTTCCCTGTCTATGACAGGAAATGTTTGCCAGGGATTGTAGGACAGTGGTTCCAAAACCCAGTGGTCCTTTCTGGAATTGTATTTGAAATTTATTTTACACATTTTACAGATATGAAAGGTGCACATGGAGACTGTTGTAGAACACCTGTAAGCAAGGTCAAGAAAGGAAAAAAAAAAGAGAGAGAAAGCAACCATTCTGGATAGGATAGCAAGTGGAGCACTAGTAGTGATACAAAGGAGGTTTGCAACATGGGCAGCCCTGGAAAGCAGGCTTTACAGCCTTCCAAAGGAATGAAGACAAATTAGTTGGAGAGGCTCTGTTTAAAGAAAAGAGCAGACTTATCTAACAAAACATTTCCTTAGTTTTAAACATACAGGCCAGCTTTGTGACCTTGCTAGAAAGATATTTGTTTACTGCTCAGGTTAAAAAACTGGTGTAAGTTTTGCTTATACCATAATTTAATTTTACATTTCCTTCCTTATTCAGAAGGTATTATCAAGCATCTGCAGTATATAAGACATATTTGTAGCTATCACACAAATGGCTGAAAAGGATAAATGAAAGTACCCCATTGGCCTAAGTGTGATGTACTGACCCATGCTACACACTTGGAAAAAATGGTTGTTCTCCTTGCATTTACATGTGTTGATTCAAAAATCTCTCTGCAACACTCTAAAGGCATGATTCCATGTTAATTTTCTGCTTTTGTAAGAATATGCTATAAAGTATTAAAGCTGCAAAGGCAAAACCTTGAAAACCAGGAAATTTTATAATTAGAATAACATATAAAACTTTAAATCTATTGCTGCCCTCTGTGCACATGTGGTATGACCATTTTTAATGCCATACCCACACATTCATTTCCCAAAGCAGGCCTACTTCATCTAATGTGCACAGTGGATATTGCTCAAGATACTCAGGAAGTGGTTTAATATTTTTTGTGAATTATAAGTCAGCCTTTACAAGCTTTTCAGCCCATCACTCAAGAACCTGGAGGACTGTGACCAATCATTTCATCTCCAATATGACATTATGTATTTCACAGCTGGAGGAACAGAGACAAAGTCTTTGTGGGCAACATATGGGCTCAGCAGTAAATGAAGGGTTATAATTTAGGACCACCTGACTGCCAGGCATGTGTTCTGACATGATACATTTCTTTCAAATGTGATGAACAGAAGGATGTTCAGATCAGACTGTAAGCTTGCATCCCGTCTCTGACCTTGGGGAGCCAACAGGACAGTCTGTGAGGACAGGCAAAGCCTGTGGTGATATAAATACACAGTCTCTGTAAATATCATAATATTTTCTGGACAGTATTTCAGTCTTGAATGATGTCTGATTCTGAGACTTCCTGATACAGGAGTGATGGGATTTTTTTACTTAATGGCCACCAGTTTTCTTCTATGAATTGATCCTGTGTGTTTTTTGATAACATACAATATCTCATGTCCTAGTAAAGTGAGATGAATTTGTGTATGCTCTTTATTTCTGTTGTAGAGATATCAAAATAAGTACTTGGGATCTGAAGACACAATGTAGAAACCTGAAAAAATGCTGGTTTACAGAATGTCTGGACAGGATGATGGGGTAATTGCCACCTGCAGATAAATGAAATTTTTCAGTGAGCTTCTAGAGCTGAATGCGAAAAAGACCTTGGCGAAACTGAGATTAAAATCTGTATTCACCACAAAACCATGGGTGCTGAATCTTTTTTAAATCAGGAACTTGATTCACTGTTCTGGCACCTTGCACAGGGAAAAGACAGATAAAGTTACTGGGATAGAAAGAAACACTTAAAAGGGGATCAACCTAGAACATACCCTTAATTTTTTATTTGCTGTCACTGCTTTCTGCCATTTGGTGCCTCTTTATCTGGGACCCTAAGGTCACTTTGAGTCTGAATGCTAGATATTAATATTCATTCAGCATCACACCATGCTTTTTGTTGGGATTATTAGCCTGGACACAACTTTACTGAATGCAAATTACTGCTGTTACACGAACACACAGCTACTGCATTTGAACTTGGCTGGTTAAATCCTACCAGAACAGCTCTGATGCACCAAAATTTATGAATTAGTGCAATTATTGCAACATTAACATCCTCAGCACACCTATTAAAAATGCTTCTTTCCTTTAAATTAGTTGCTAAGATTTATTTTGAACCTTCTTTAACTGCTAAAGCAAATGAAGCAGGGCTGCTACAGGCTGTCCCTGGTCATATTGTCTCCCACACTCTGAACAACATGAGACTCTCCTCTGGAAAGAAGTTTGTGATGAAAAATTGTGGGAAAAATCAGATGGTATGAATAACTTACATTCTGATGACAAGTGGCTTGACACTTCTCATTTTGCAATTTTCTAAACATCCTTTATGTTTTTATATTTAGCTGCTTCTTCTTCAAATAAGAAGAAAAAAATGTGAATACAAACTTCTGTTCAACCACAACAGCACTCCATAGTGTGCTCATTAAAAAGCACCTGGACTGTAAAATATGAACATGCCACTATTGTATTTTCAGTATTGCACACAATGACCTCCTCATTTTGTTTAACAGTTTCCTTTTGTGGGAAACTGCAATATGCAACAAAGTGTTTTTATTTTTGTGCAATGCTTACTTTGCTGAAAAAATAAGCAATGTAATAAGGGGTGATGTACCAAACACAATGGTTCCTGCCATGGCTTTTCAGACGAATGTGGTAATCCATGCTAATCTGGCTCAGTGCTTTGAAAACTCTTACATGGTTTTGTTACAGCCTGCTTGCCATCTCTGCTAGTATTACAAATACCCCCCACTGCATACGTGTTTTTATTTTATTGCACCTTTAGGCAAATTTAAAGCAAATAAAAAGATATAATTCTGTTTGATTAAGGTAGCTCGGTGGTATATTTGTGTCAACTAGTTCAGTGTCTATAATTCTTTGTTCTTTTGGTTTCATTGAATATGTACAAGGGATAAATAGATCTCGGAAGGTGTTGTGTACTCTGCTCTGGAGATCTACTTTGTTCAATTTAAAAGGAATGATTGCAGTATTATAGAAAAAAAGGAGAAACATGCACACCACTGGTGTGTGATTCCCCAAGACTTGAATTACTCCTCAGAGATGCCCATCTGTCTCCATTGATTATACAGAACATTGAGGGAAACTACATGCTAAAGCAGACTCATCAGGTTTATACCTTCATTGGCTGTAGGTGCTGAGGTTGTGCTGCTGGTGGTGACAGTGGTGGCTCCTGTGGGAAGTGTCCAGGCGCTTCCCCATGCCAGACACAGCTGTCTTCAACCAACCCACTGCTGAGCACAGCTGAACCCCTCAGCTGTGATTGCTGAAACCTCGGGTAAGGCAGATTTAAGGAGGGCTAAAAGTGCCAGTTAGGCAAAGGGAAAAACTGCTCTGCAGAGGTCAAGGCCAGAAAAGGAGACTGGGAAGAATGTGCTCTGAGCACTGGGGCAAAGTTCCCTGCAGCCCATGGGGGACATCCACACTGGAGAAGGCTTTGTCTCAAAGGGCTGTAGCTCGTGAGGATTCCTCACTGGAGCAGGTAAACCACTTGAAAGGGAGGTATGGACAGATATCAAAACTTTTACATGGAATATAGCCCCTCACCAGTCCTCCTATGCTCCTCTGGGATGGGGAGAGTAGAAGAGTTTGGGAGTAGAGCTGAATGTGGGAAAGTGGGGAAGAAATGTGTTGTTTAAATGTTCTCTTTGATTCTTTTCAAACCTATTTTAATTGTCAGTAACCTAAATCAATTTTCCACATTTGAGTTTTGCCCATGATAGTAATTGATAAGCAATATCCCTGCCTGTATCTTGACCCTCAAACTTTTGCTTATCCTGTGTTCTGAAAAGGAGGGCCAGTGAGAAAGAGTTTGAGTGGGGATCTGGTTGCTGGCTGAGGTTAACCCACCACAGTCCCTAACCTTAAAAGGAATTACATCAAGTAGTAAACAGGGAAGAGGAGGCATGCCAGCATCCATTTTATGAAAAATGTTTGCATAATTTTTCTGAAAAGAAAACTCTGTTCCTAAGATGAAGGCATGCCCTTAATCATTTCACTATTATTTCTGATTCAACGACAATTAGGAAATACAGCAATTCTTTACTTCTGCTAAGGCATTATTTTCCATTAATCCTACTAATGTGACATCCCACTGAACATGAGATATGCCACAGTTCAAAGATGCAATATGGGCATGCACAAAATCATAAAGCTAGAAGACTACCTTTATCAGTTCCTTACTGTTTTAATTTTCTTGAAAAAACATGATTCTGACAACTAGTACATACACATGCTAGCAGAAGAAGAAATAAATGACTTTGTGGCATGGTTGAGCACATTCTACTTAGATTACATGCTGGCATTGAAATCTGATGGTCTAAATAACTAAGACTGAGCCAGTAGGACAGCAAGGATCCCTAATGTAGCCACACACTTAAATGAAAGTATGAAAAGGCCAAAACAAGACCCTACTACAGTCTATGTCACTGTTGGTCTCCAGGTTTCCAAATCAGCTGTGTTTCTTTTCCCTTTAGTAATGATAAATGCTATTCTACCAATATTTGTACAAGATAAAAGGCACAGAGTCTTTGGAACTGTGGTGTGTTGACAGATGCACAATTACTTTAGTCAGGTTTCTTTTCCTTAACTTTTCTTGATAGCCTTGATGAAACATATTGCTGCTGCTCCATTCCTCTGATTGCCTGTCTTGTTAAGTATGTACTGAGTAACAAGTGACAGCACTAGCTAAGGTGCTTTATGGTATAAACACACAAATATTGAAACAAGCCATTTTAAGTGCTCCAGAAATGGTTATTTTCTTCACGTATTCACTTTTAATTAAAGATGCATCCACTTAGAAGGACATTCATCATCATGCTATTGGCAAGGAAATACTTCATTGCGAAAACTCTATCCTTACTAATCAGTTCCTCCTGGTACAATTTGAGGAGAGGTAACTAGAAATGCATAGAAAATCAATTTCTCATAATGTGTAAAATTTAATTATTTCAAAAATTTCATCACTACATATTGGTTTTGTCCTGAAACTTCACGTCACTTTTCACCAAGAAAGAAAAAGAACAAAACCACAGTGTTATTAAGTGCCTCTACAAATGATGGACTGCAGTCCCTCATATCTGATGCAGTGCTCCCGAGAGAACACAGGCTGGTGAAGTTTAAAGCAAAGTTGCATCTTCCCAGAAAACGTTTCAGTTGTAATGAACTGACATAGGTTGATTAGAAAAACAAGCAAAAAAAATTCCATCCAGTTCTCAAATGAGGCTGTGGAGTGCTATGAAGGACAGAATGGGGCTGCATGTGCTCTGCCACACCACAGATTCACTTCCTAGGGAAGGCAAGTTTTGTCCTGCAGCTGCTTCTGTGGCAGGGATGGAGAATCAAAGATCCTTGCTCCTCAGTATTTCCATAAGCCAAGCTTTAGATCAGCACTTCTAATGCCTCATCTTCCCAGGATCAGTTTTGCTGTGAGAATGGAAACAGGACTGCTAACATTTGAAATATTTTCTTTTAACATATGTACTCTATCTGCAATGCCATAAGGGTTTGCAGGAGAAGCAAGAGAAGATAAAATACTTAAGACACTCTACCTAAACATTTCACTCCATGCAAGAGCCAGACTAATCTTAGCTATTTGTACTCAGCTCCTCTTCCAGCTGACTTTACAGTGTGAAACAGAAGTTCGCAGATTTTCTGTTTCAAAGTTTGTCGCCATTGTCAAGTTCCGCTGGCATTTGTCTCGTTAAGGTCACGCCAGGCCTGTGCTTTACAGAGCACACAAGTGCAAGTATCAGCATAGGGCTGGAATCAGTAATGGAGCAGAGAGCCATAAAGGCTTTACTGCCACTACGTCACCTGTGAGTTATGCAGGTCACCCCAAACAAGTGGCAAAACAACTTTTACAGCAACGTGCGCTGCTGTATTTCAGTCATGCCACCCAGAGTATATCTCTGCAACGTTGAAGGGAAAAAATTTAGCAAGCTTTTAAAATAAAATGTTGTTATTGAAACTGTTTTTATGTGACCCTCCACCTGCAAAGTGTGTTGCCTTGCTTGCCCACAAATCCCAAAGATTTAGGGAACTCTCTGCCTGGGTTACGCTATGCACATATTTAGTGTACGTATTTAGTGTAACTGTAAAGCTGTCTACTTCTTTTTATGTTTGCTACCTTATCTTTGTTGCAGGGTTTAGCTTTTAAGACATGTAATTATATATCCATGTTCATAATGACATAAAATCCCACTTTGATTCCTCACAAATCAAAATTACTTTTTCTGCCACACTGTTATTTGCAGTCAGGCTTTAAATTTCACTTGGTGCCTTGAGCTAAAATATATGTGAAAAGAGGTGCAAGTCATCTACACAGGATATTAACATTTTTACAAAACAGGAATCATTTCTACCCATATCACACTATGCTTCCAGTCCTACGGTATTAATAAACCCTGCTTACACACTGTAGTTATACCAGAACCTATTAAAATGCCAAGGATCACTTATTCAAACAGGGCTTTTATGGTTAATCAGGAAATTTAGCATTGATTGTCCTGCATCTGCTTTTAAATAAAGCAAATGAAATTTGCCCACTTAAGAGTCATAATCAATCCCTTTGGGACACCGAGGGGAATTAGCATATTTAACTGCCCTGCAATGGATTCTTTCTTCACTCAATATTTAAGACATATTGTATTACTGCAAAAGGTGACCACCTGCTTTATGAACTGCACAAGAGACCTGGTGTGGCTGTGAGGAAGGGGACTACTTTTATTTCAGACAGCTACAGGATGATGTACATTTTCTTCCACTTCAAAATTAGAAAGGCAGATATATCACCATATCACCTTGAGAAGAAGCTGAGAGTCTGTGGCACAGTCTGCACATCAGCTATGGTTTTTCATCCTGGCAGCAGCTCAGCTACCTTGTGGAAGTGGAGGTGGTTCACGGCACCACAGCTCTGTAATGTGGGAGGGTGTGGATCCAGCCCATGGCCCTGATGCCTCTGGGTCTCCCTGCACTCCCTGCTCCTCCAGAGAGCTTTCAGTGTTGAGCCCTTGATCATGGTCTTATTGCTCATTTCCCTCCTCCCAGTGGCTGATTAAAAATGAGGGAAACTGTCGTTTCCTCATCTAGCCTCTGTAAAGAATTTCTTAAAGAAGGAAAAGGGATTGGAGTTTTTGCTGGTGATTATTTCTGGATTATTAATTACCTTTAATTACCATGTAACACCAAGATTAAAATGCATTCTAAAACTTGACACTTCAACCTTATTAGCTTACTACAAGAGTACGGTAGTTTCTAACAATTCTATTTATCAAAGGTAAACCGCTTATTAAGACCTTCTAATTATTAAGGTAGTGTAATCAATCTTCAGTAAAATTCCATTAGAGAGAATAAGCCCCTGAGGAAACTGCTTGTGACTCTTATGAACTTGACCAAGTCTGAAATGTATAAGAAATCTCTTTTCAGCCAGTGTGAGTTTCCTATACTCAAATCTTCTTCCTTGACTCTATAGAAAGAAAAGCTTTTGGCTGATTGTTTATATGCCTCTGGAGTGCTCTAATCATCTTGTAAATGCTGCTGTTCTTATTACTCATTTTTTGAGTAAAAATTTTATTCCACAAGCAGATAATTCGATGTCAAGGAAGATAACTCATAATTGCATTAGAAAGCAGAATCTTTCCCCCACACATTTACTGTATAAATAGCTTAGAAATATTATTCTGCCTCCAATTTGCCTCTTTACTGCATCACCTGGGTATCATCTCCCTCATGCTTCTTAATCTGATTGTGTTTTCAGTATACAGATGGACTTTTTTACTTAGGTCATCCACAAATTCTGTAAAAGCCTTAATTTCATCCACATTTTGAGTTTTTCACATGTTCTACCCTGTATGGTCTATGTTGCTGGACTGGAAATCCTTTCCATCTGCAGGTGTGTGACCGACTTGCCAGACTGGGATGGGAGGCAGCCTGGGCTTGCAGCCTTGCCCCTCCTCACCCTCAGAGCCATGCAGAGCTCTGACCTGCCTGCCAGGCTCTGGGAGGTTGCCATTTCCTATGTGAAAAGACAGCAGCAGACTTTTTGCTTTTCAAAAAATTCTGTCTGGGAGAAGGAGCAGAAGTAACCTGTCCAGCCTCCAAAAGATGGAAATAATCAGAGTTAACTCTGAACAAAGCAGTGGGCTCCTTTATCCCAGATGAACTGTGACCTTCAGAGTCACAGCTACTCTTGTAAAAATGTCTTCATCATGATGACAAGTTATTCAACACTGAGCTAAGTTGTTTGCATTTGATTTCTGTTTTTCTCCTATTATCCGAATCAGACTGTATTTCTTTCAGTTTACACTAACATTCACAGTCTGTCCTCATCCCTTTCTGCCAGCATTTACCAGAGTATTCTGCATTTTTCCATCTCATCAACTTTATACCTCTCTAAACCTCATCAGAATTTTTTCACCTTCATATATGTCTCCTAATAACCTGACTCAATTTATTCCTTATAATTTATCCAACAAATGAATGTTTGTTTAGTCACCCTCAAACTAACCTTCCAGCAGCTTCCTGCAATTTTTGGTACACACAATTCAGCATTGTTAAGAAAATAAATGTTTTGGAAAAAGTTGAATGTAAAACGATACAAAGGCATATTACTGTTTGTGCTTTCTACAGCAAATTAAACATGAAAATTATCTTTATTTTAGTGGTTCTTCTAATAAGATTTTACAGAATAAATCTCCCGCTTAAAGAAGAAATAGAAAATGAAAATATCTTCTAATTCTCCACTGTCTTACTTTTCAGTTGACTTAAAACACATCAGAATTTTATGCAAAAACATTGTCTACAAAAGCAACATGTAGCAATCCTTTTCACTTGCTTCCATCACAGAAACACATCAATAAAAAACTCTTTAAACATTAGAAGAGGCTGCCAATAATGGGATTGTTTCTCAGGTTCTTCAAGAGAAATTCAAATTCTGCTTTATTATGGATACCTTTGGCCTGTTGAGCCCCGGATACCTGGAAAAAATTGGAATATTTACTTACTCCCTAAGTAAATAGTACTTCGGGAGGGTATTCTGAACATAACGGTAAAATTTTGGGATATGAAAGGATATTTGTCTATGCTTATGTGTTTTCATAATAGCTTAAGTTTATTTCTACTATAGAGCTGGGCTTGTCTTCCTGGTGTATATTTTAATTTGTTTAATTAGAAAACTATTCTTGTAGTAGAGTAGTTTTTTATTTGAATGAAGTTAGTTCAAAGCAAATAAACTAAATAAGACACATATACCTTAAAGACAAGACAAGAATTTCCACTCTGAGATAATCATAAATTCTTTGAGTCATCCTATACATTTTGGAACTGCTTTTTACCTTCTATGGTATAGAATCTAACTCCAGTTAAACCCAGCAACATTGTATTGCAGATCTCATTAAGCAGGATCTCAGTACTGCATACAAATACCTGATAGATTTCTGCAGAGCCTTGCTTGGTACTTCCACACCTACTGCTACAGAAAGAAGCAATTAAGAAATCAGATGTATTGAATGAGAATTTTTAGCAAGGTAGAAATAGGTAAGCTTTTTACTTATTTTCCTTTTTTTTTTTTTTCCCACAGAAAAGCATGTGTTACAAACAGGAGTGAAAGATTTCTGGACCTGTAACAAAATAAAAGACCAAGGGTTATGGTATTTTATCCTTTTGCATCCTCTGTCTTTATTTTATGAGCCCCAGCTGGTACCTGTGCTCTTTCCCACTGGCAAAGTGATGTATTCTTTCCCCAGCATATAGACCTCTTCAGCTTTGTCATTCATATAAGTAAGGTTTTCTTATAAGCCATTTTCTGCCAAGTTAATACACCAAAGCTTTAAAGGTGGAATACAAGAGCTTTTTAAAATGTTTTAGGGTACCTTCTTTCATACTGTCAAGAGTAACTGCAATCCATTTAAGTCAAATGCTTCATATAAAAAGAAGCATTTACAGCAGCAGGGTTGTTACAGAAGCAGTTTATTCTCTATAATGGCTTTGGCCCAGCCCTTTAGTTTTCAAGCATTTAACTCAGAGACAGAAGTCTTAACTTTCTCCCTGCAAAGCATAAGTGACAGTTTCTCACGTAACAGTCCTCAAAGCTTGAATGACTATAAATACTTATTCAGGCCTTGTTATTTGCTTCTGACTTGCTTGTAATGACTTAGTATTGTGAAAATGCAATTAAGTGCTGTGACTTACTACAAAGTAATGGAACACACAATTGCCATGTGGCTTAATTTGACTGCGGAATACGGCCAGCGCCTGTAATGGATGCTATTATTCAGAGACAAACGTGGATGTAAAATCACAAAGTGAGGGTAATAACTGATAGTCAGAACATCCATTCTCAGGAATCAGATCAGAGAAATATTGCTATTATTATCCACTCAATTACATTAGGTTTTGAGCTGCTCTGTCTTGACAGGCAAGGGAGATCTAAATGCTGCCATTTTAAGTGCAAGCATATTGCTTAAACCTGAGATGCTGGAGAGTCCCTGAGGCCGTGGGGATGCTGCCAGCCTATGCAACATCTCCATCTGGGATGGACTGCAGATATAAAGGTCTTTTCCCTAACTTCTGACTTTCTTAGGAAGGATGAAGGCACAAAGATGTATTCTGGCACCTTGGCAGGAGGCAGAATGCACAGAGGTGTGCGACAGAGCACAGCTACCCACAGCATGGCCCTGGCTTTTGCCACTGCAAAAATGGGCATGATTTGATAAAAACACTTAAGTTGCATATTGTTTTCCTCCTGTTTACATACTCTTTAAAATTTGAGTAAGATATTTGGTGAAGGGGCAAAACTGTTTAGAAATTTCATGTGGGATACATGGTCTGGCTTTCCTTAAACCCATTTTGTGGAGTCTTCAGAAACAGCTGACAAAGCCCTGTTGTTCTCTTGACCAAGCATTGAAAAACTAAGTATGAATATTCTTGGTCTAAAAGATAACTGTTTACGCGGTAATTTGGCTTCTGAACCATCTACATTTTGGGAGACATTTTGATCAAATTTCTCTCTAGATAATTTGATTAATTACTGCATCTTTTGGCATTAACCTATTTCCTTTTAAATGATTTATCATTTCACCTGTTTCAAAATGTAAAAGTTTGGGTTTCATTCTTTTTTCCCAAAGACATGTCAATTCAGCTGTATTTATTTGTTTTTTTAGTAAGCTCTGAGTATATACCAGATGGGAAATGACAGATCTGCATATCTATGCATAATTCTGACATCTTTAAGTCTTCTTATAAAATCACAAAGTTATATTTATAAAGGCCTTTAAAATGAAAATATATCACTTTAGACAAAATGTTTACAGTTTGCTTATCCACATAACAACCATTTCAGAGATCCCAAAATATTTATTTTCAATATTGAACTTTTTTTTTATGGTCGATCCACTCTCTTTCAAAGCTGTTCAGTTTGCACAACTAGTAAATTACTTTTCCATAACTGCTGTAATTACAATCCTCCTTGTGCTCACTCTTCTCTCAGAACTCTGCTACAGTTCAACATTCTGGTAACAGAAGACCTCATGTTTATTTAGGAGGTAACATAGAACACTGTAAACTAAAATATCTAATTGGGAAGCTCTCTGTAATTAATGAAATGTAATATTACTGCAATTTAAAAGGCTCTAGCATCATTTCAGTTGTACAGAAAACTCTTAAATACAGGGTATGGCTCAATGAAACCTTGATATTAAAATTTTTTCCTATTAAAAATCAGGCTGAAATATTGGCTTTAAAAAGTGAAGAGAAAATATGCTAATAGTATGGGGAAAAAGGCATCTAGTCTAGGTCATTCCTACAGAACATGGGAAATCCCCTTTTCCTGCTTAAGCATCTGTGGAGAGATTGTTAATGTAACTACTCAGGAGTGCACATGGTCTGCTTTGACAAGAAATTGTGTGTTATCTTTCTTGGGTAAGTTTCATTGAAAATGGTAGTTCCTCATGTGTACAGGCTCTTGTCATTGTGTTCTAGTCCTCCCTAATATCTATCCAAACAGCAACTCAGTTGTTTAAAGCATACCTGTGAGGAAATAACATTTAATTACCCAAAATAGTAATAATATGGAAGATGGAGAGGACTTCTTCTTTCTAAGTTATAACTTTTTTTCTTGTGCATTTAATTATAGTTTTCATTTTCAGCTCCTTTAGCAATGCCTTCGCTCAGTTTTGCTGTCAGCACCAATCATACAAACCTGCTATTAGGGTTCTGAATTCCTTGCTAAAACACCTCGAAAACACAAGGAAAAAGGTTTGTCTGTAGTTCTGAGATGGACTGAAGCTGCATTTCACAGAGCTTTCTGCACTGTTGACCTGTATTCACAACTGCTTTGCTATTTTTTCATTGATACAATGAAATGAAAATATATTAAAAATGGCATTAATTTCAGTATCCCAATTAAAGCTGACCTTGTGTAATAAGTGACACATTTACTGCAAGGAACCACACAGACTTTGATTGTGCATCACATTTCACCATGGTCTAATACCTTTTTACTATCTGATTTTTTTTCCCCTTTTCATTTTGTTACTGTTATTCATGCAGGAGCTTTCTTAAAGAGAGATTTTGCCATCTCTATCAGCTTTCCCACATATCCCTGCTTAGCAGCCCACTGTTCTATATTACAGAAGAAAACTTTTTATGTTATCATTTTCCATTATTTTAATTGCTCTTTTTCTTACCTATTTATTAACAATTTCCAGTTCATAAACATAGTTAGGCCTTTAAGACATTTTGATGAAAGACTTTAAAATATTTTGTCCATAACATGTATGAGGATGTAGTATACATCATATTGGCATCTTTCAGTATAGTGAGAAGTCTTTAATGAGATAAGTTGAAAATTAAAATGAAACAAATTCACAATTTCTTCACACTAGAGCATGAAGCAATACAAATGACAGAAATGCAAAAGCAGAAATTTATGCAAAACTAATTTTCTCCTTTTTAAAAGGAAGTTGTGAACTAGTTATCTAAAAATTATTAAAACCAGAATAATGAAGTGGTCTATATAGTGAACATTTAAAGTATTTGATAGTTTATTTTCTCCAAGGAGATGCATGTTTTTCACTATTGTGCTGCATATAATCTAATGAAGGACTAAAAGCAAATTCTTTAGATGGAGCAACAGGTAGGAGCTTTTACTACCTGGTAGTAAAAGGCTAGAAGGATATCTTACTCTCCTACCCCACACCTCATCTGGCTTCCCTGTTATGAGCACCCACAGCTTTTACTTTGGCCCTACCATACCTTGGATGGTGATCAAAGGGGGAAATAAGCAAGATAACTCAATGAACACACTGAGAACAAAACTGATTTAAAACAACAACAACAACAACAAAAAAACAATCAGAAAAAAAAGTGACAGGCATAATTATTTTATGCTTGGGCACTGGTTCTGTTCAGAAAAACACCTTATCAGCATTCAAATGAGTGCAAAGGAATCAGTGCAAATATGCAGCCATATGGGGTCAAAGGGATGCAGAAGAAATAAATTACAAGACACCTTTCCAGCAATGGTGATTATAGTCATCTCATATAAAGTTAGGATTTGCATTTCTGCTTGAGTTGTCCACTTCTTGAATGGATGCTGCTCTGGCTGCGAATTTCAAACAACCTCTCCCCTCATGGTTCATTTTCTACCAGGTTAGTAGGCTGAAGAAAGCTTAGGAAGCAGGTCAGCAGATTGGAAGGAGAAGGAACACGTGGCTGGGAACGAGTTCTCTGATTTTGACAGCTTCCAGCTTTTAGACTGGAAGAGGACTCTTCACCTTAAGGATGTTACTTCAAAATGCACCTAAAGATCTGCTGATGAAGTTGAAATTAGCATTCCACGTCTTGTCCTGAATGATTTCTTTCTGCTGTAAGTTGATATAGTGGCATGTGAGTTACATCAGGTAGCTGAGGCCTATCCCAGTAGAAAGCCTATCCTAGTTTTGTGTCTGGGTTAGCTTCCTGCTGGTCCTGGTCCCAGTCAGCTCTCCCCAGGCTGGCTGCCCCTCTGCTGCTGGAAAAGGCATGGCACAAACCTGTGGCAGGGACAGAAATGTGACTGACCTGCTCTTGGCAGCTGCCCATAGTTTCATATCTCTGTAGCATCAAACTAATCTCTTAAATCACAACCTGGCTGATATTTCCATAGACATCATTGGCCCTAGGGAGCTCTTTTTCTCTCCCTGACACTCTCCTCCCACCAGCTCATTCCCACCATGCTGGCTGTCCCTGTTTGTTTCCGTGGAGGATCCCACGGTCAGGGCACAGTGGTACAAACACAGCTGGCTGCCACACGGGGATTGCCTGGGCTGGCTTAAGCAGGATGGGTGCCAAGTGTGAAAGTGTGACCAGAGAGCGATTCCCAAATGTAGCTTGCTCACACGCTGCCTTCACAGGACTAGAAGTGTTTTCTGTCACACTTTCCCACTCTGTGCCAGACCATATGCTCAGCAGAAAACAAGGCACCAGCCCCAGTCGCCCTCCCATACAAGAGAGTAGGAACAGCAATGGCAGCTCCCTGCTCCTTCACCCAGCAGGAACCACAGATGGAGGCTTTCAGGCTCTCCTTGTCTCCTCTCAGGGAGCTCAGTTGTTACTTTTCAGGTACTGTGTTGATTCCTGACTATCAAAAGGTAACTGGACTATGACTACACCTCATCCTAGTGAATCCCTGAGGAGGGTCTGACTGTTGTGAGGAAAAAGGATTAAAAGTTTTAAAGTAAAAATCTAGGCGAGTTTTGGCTTGCATCCAGAGGAGAGCAGCAAGGCTGGTGAGCGGCTTGGAACACAAGTCCTGTAAAGAACGGCTGAGGGAACTGGGATTGTCTAGCCTGGAGAAAAGGAGACTGAGAGATAACCTTATCACTGTCTACAACTCCCTGAAAGGTGGCTGTAGTCAGCTGGGGGTTGGTCTCTTTCACCAGGCAGCAAATGACAGAACCAGAGGACACAGTCTCAAGCTGTGTCAAGGGAAATATAGGTTGGATATTAGGAAAAAAGTTTTTCATGGAAAGAATGACAAAGTTCTGGAATGAACTGCCAGGGGAGGTGGTGGAGTCACCATCCCTGGATGTGTTTAAGAAAAGACTGGATGTGGCACTTGGTGCCATGGTTTAGTTGAGGTGTTAGGGCATGGATTGGACTCTATGATCTTGAAGGTCTCTTCTTCTGTGAATACTGTGAAATTAGGATAACTAATACGAAGCACTGAGAACACAGAGCATTTTAGGGGTGTGGTTTTATTATTTTTTGATGTCTCCTAGCTCACCACACATCCCCTCCCTTGCCATGGCGCCAGTACCTACTGGGTCACAGGGTGAGACAAACCAGAGAACAAACTCAGCTAAGCACACTTGTTGAAAAAGTAGAAAAGAAAGTATAAGTCGTTTTATGGACATCAGCTTTCTGGCCTTCAGTGCAGGGACTGGAACACAGGAAAGTGCAAGGAAGACTGTCATCACTGTTTTCTGAAGCAGCATCACTAGGTCCCCTAATAATGAAGCCACACTTCAGGCAACAATCAGAATTTTGCATAAAGAGCATGTAAAAATGCACATCTACTCCAGTGCTTGGGTGCAATCTTCATTGGTCAGCAGCTGTTCAGACTCCATGAGATCTGCATTGTTTGCTTCCTATGCTCTTTTGGATCACTGCTACAGATATCACGTACACAGTGAGTTTCTGCAGAGAAGAAAAGTAATTCAGCTGTCTTAGGTGAGAGCTTCCTAAAGACAAAATTACCTACAGTGATTAGAAAGTTCAGATAGTCATGATAATTTCTCTTGGGTGCACATGGAAAATTATGGCCTTAAAAGTATGAATTGAATAAGCCTTTTCAGATTGAATGTCATAGACATAGAGACAGAGTCTGAACCATTCTGGGAATTTTGAGATTCCTTAGTAGCAGCTTATGAGAACATAAACTGCAAACTGTGATACTTAATCTCTTTTCAAGTTTAAATTTGCAGGAATTGTACATATTGGAAATCAAATTGATTAAGATTGTTATTCAACATCTCTTCTTGCTGTGTGTTTCCTTCCTTTAAAAAGTCAGTCTCTGTAGCAAGAGGAAAGATGGTATTCTGCTTGGAAATATCCATTCCAGCTTTATAGATAATAGATGTGGCTGGACCTTCAGTGAACTCAGGTTACAGGAACCCACTTGGGAGCTCAGGGAAATACAGAGAGCAAGCTTAGGTTCAAATCTGTGCTACTATTTTATATTGTATTTTGGACGTAAACCAGATTTCAGTACCTAAACTAAATAAAACTCAAGTTGCACCTTAATTGCAGTAAAAACATGTGGCAAAGCATCCTATTGATATCTGTGTTTACTGTTTTTTAGCATTAAAGCTTTTTTTGATGTGGCCTGAATTTTCAACCCATGCAAACTTGTCTTTTTCAGCAAGCTTTTTTGGGAATTGACATGTGTTGATAAAACAAGGTGCTATTCCCACTAGGCAAACAATCTTACACTTTAGGTTCAAATAGTAGGAAGGGATGTGTGGCTCATCATGATATTCCCAAATGACAGCAATTCACCCCACAATTTGCTGCAATAGTTAGAAAATATATTGTGAAAATCCAAGCAGTCAGTCTGATCATCCAGGTGACTCCGTGAAAATTATCTAGTTTACACATTAGAAAAACGGGATAAAACCTGTTCTACTGGCCAATGATCAATTAAAGAAAAAATTGTGATTCCTGTTAATCCTGTGAACTACGATGGCCTTTTTTTCATCCATTTCCATTTCTTTCCTCTTCACTAAAAGATGACACATAGCACTTGTGGTGTCAATTCATTCTTTCTTTCAAACAATACTTTTGTACAAAGATGTTTAGGTTGGGATGGTGCCCATTCATATGCTTGGCACTTCTCTAAAGTGTATGAAGGCAGTTGCTCCATTTCCCCCAAATAAACAAACTACTGCTGCTATTCTTCAAGCATCAGCTTGCTGCCTCCGCTGAAATACAGTTTTTTAACGTAAGAACATTTTAACATTTTAAAATTTTGTTACTTGAAATGTTGTGTAGTGCACTTCTGGGAGCTCATTCAGCTCTCAAACCCTTTAATTCACCAAATAAGAAGTATAAATTAAATACATCCGTGTATATATAATGTGGAATAGCTCAATTCTGCCCCTTTTCTCTTACTTTTCATAAAAAAATACATAAATTCTCCTATTTTGAATGAGATTCTCATTCTTGAATGAGATCACCTATAATTTTTTTAATTTGGTGAGCTTGTTTAAATGCTTTAGAGAAATATTCAGTCATCCAATTGAAATCAAACAAAATAATATTTCTCTTGTCTGTATCTGTTTAAATTAGAGAAGTCTGACAGATAACCAAAGCTTTGAGTAACTATGGAATTCAGACTCAAAGGAATTTCAATAGCTACCCACTTTCCATTGAAAATATTGATATTTCTTAACTAACCTATTTGCCTTGAATCCTAATCCTGTTCTGCAAGGTGTTCTATGGCAATATAATAGTTATTTATTCTATTAATTTCAATAGAATTTCAGTATGAAGTAATGAAAAGCAGAAACCACACATCCAGTACCTACTAATTCAGTACCATTTTTACTTTTCTTTTGCACTTTATATTTTTACAAGGATTGAAAAGCAATTTGGTCTACAGGAAAAGATAATTAGTTTTTTCATATTCATATTAGGGATCTTCAATGCTTGGAATAATACTTTTATGCCTGAAGGTCTTGCAGTCTACCTTGAGAAATATTCTGAACTTGAGGGAAACTTTTCAGAAAATCTACTCTCTCACCCACAAAACATCCTCTCCTGAAACACAGTGAGTCAGAGATCTGACTTTCTTTTGTCTCTTTTGTAACAGCTCAGCACATTTGTGTGGGGGATATATTGAGAGTCAGTTTCCAAGAAAAAGATGTCAGCAAATAAAGTGAACCAGAATACCAAAATAACACATGAGATAAATGAAGACTCATTTTAGATGGAACTATTTATTTTGTATGGTATTCCCAGATCTCTCAGACTTGGATGTAGATTTATGGAGAGGCACTCAAAAATTTGAACAAGAAAGACTTCTGGTAACACAGAGGTTTTGTGACCAACTTAAAAGCTGAAAGATGTATTACTCTTCCTCATAAATGCTTATTATTTTCCTGCATAACAAATGCAATGTTATTCAGTTTAAACATTTGTTTCAGAAGTCCGCAGAGGTGAAAGTGACAATAAAATAGAATGCTTTTAGAAAAATAAGGCATGAATTGTGGCAAGTAGAAACACATTTCCTACAATGCTGATTAAGTTATACTACATGAATCCTGTGTGCAACATGCTTTGCATATTTATTTAGAACGCTAAAAAAAGTAAGAGGTAAAAAAAACTGGTAAAAAAGCCCACAAACACCACCAATGAAACTGCACAGCTGGAAAGGACTGCATTCTTGTCACTTACAGAGCTCTATAAAGCCACAAGATGAAACAATTTGGACCATTTGGACCAAACAAGAAGATGAAATGAAAAGAAAATTCAGTGTCAAATACTTTGGAAAAAGCTATTTGTAACCTGTTGCTTCCCTCTGAGATGTTTATTCTCCAGAGAGTGCAAGTTACATGGATTTGATGGTTTCTCTCCCTGTAAAGAGTAGCTCTCTATTGGTTGGGCCCTGTAGCCTGTTCTGCCTGGACAAGGCAGACTGGGAGAGAATCTGTGGGATCTCCACATCAGCTCTGACTGCACTCATGCTTGGGTTTAACATCACCAGGTTTCAAACAAATGTGAATTCACTTATTATACAAGACTGCCCTTACCCTATACATTGGACTTTATTCAGTAATTCTGCGTTAGAATTCATGGCCTACGTAACCAGATATTCCAACTAACAAATTTTGTTTTGTAAGGAGAGAGAATTCTTCTATGTCTTGAAACTGACAGACTTGATGAGGAGCTTGGAGGTGCTTTACAGAAAGAAAAAGAACTACTTGCTTTTCTCATCTCTCAGTAACAAGTAGCTTGACAAAATGAAGTAATTTCAGAATTATTTCCTTATTGATACATTCAGCATAAGTGGAATTAGATCTTCATGTAGTTTTCACTGACATACTTCCATTAGCAAATTATTTGCATCAGTTAAAGTTCTGCCACACTGTCCTTCTGGATTTTGACTGGAGTGATTTATAATCTTTTTATTATGCTTTTATAGAAAATTTGATTAGAATGGAAATTTCAGAGGCTTCCTAAAATGACTTGCATATTACCATAATTTTGCCTCTTTAATTTTTAAAATATTAATTTATATTTGCACTCTTCAAAGCACACATCAGTTGGACAACTGGGCTCTGTATGTATTTTTCTAGCAGTTGCATTTGAAAAAAACCAAGCCACCAAATATACACTTGTATCAATGAAAGATTAAAAGATACTGTAAGAATATATTAATAGTATATGGAGAGGAAAAGCAAACTAAATATTATGAGATGCCTCAAAACTGTCTAATAATTTGAAAGTGATTTATCTGGGTGCAGTCAACATACTAAAATGAGAATATCAGTCATTAATATCTAGAATAGAAGATTTCTGTATTACTGAAATGTCTTTTTAGCCATCAGTGTAACTTGAAGCAGCCATCTCTTATTTATTACATGGAAATATCTTCCTGACAGAAAGTCTCCCAGGAAAAATTAGAAAGAAAACACAAATATTTTATTTTCTAATTTTTATGGAAAGCTAACCAAGTAGTAAATTCAGTTCAAAGAGGAGAACCTGATTTAAGGTATGCTTTCAGCACTGCAGATGCTAGCAGAATTTCAACTGACAAAATTTATGATGGATTAATTTTTAGTTTGTCATAAGAAATACATAAACCCCGTATTTTGAGTGTACAAATGAAACATAAATCCCAAAATGTAGCTGTGTGTGACCAGAACTGTCACTTTTGTTCCTGTAGTAGAGAGTCTATATCCTCTTATTTTCATCAATACACCAAAATAAGGAAGCTGAAGTATAGTTAAAGGCCAGTGGATCTGCTTCTAAATGTTTTATTAAAAGAGGTAAATGCACTGGAAGACCTTTTGTATGATTTCATTTGTGAAATCCAAGCTAGAATCCTGTGAGCGCTCTATGTTTTATTGTCTCATGCTCAGGATAATTTCTTGCCTTTTCGGCATTGTCCATTCTCCATGGTCCATCATTTGTTTTAGTGATGATTTTCATCTTATTCCACAGTTGAATTAAGTGCAAGATGGTGTTGTAACCTATACACTGAGAGTGAAGACTGACCTTCATCTCATTTTCTAGCATTTCAGTGAGATGCACCATTTAGTTGAAAAATTGGACTCTCTTCTGAGGTAAGCAACAAATATCCAGCAGAACCAAAATTCTTTATTTTTCAAGCTGTTAGTTTCTCCTTCATAAATGTATTTTAAGAGTTAACAAGGCAAGACAGATAAAAAGGCTCTTTGCTGCTGCAAATTGAAGTCTGATATTATGAAGGTGAGTTCCTACTGACATGGAAAGTTCTGGTTGCTAAATGAAAAATACATGTTATGGGAGTTTAAACTCCCATAGGTTAACTTGCAATATAAATGACATTAAGGAATGTTGAATGTTATATTACAGGGCAGGTGACACTGAGTAACACAGAGAAATAAGAAATATAAGAGCAGAGTTTTTCACATTACTTTCTAAACACATTGAAATTTCCCAAATGCATCAGAACACTTTTAGATTCCACTCTTGCAAAAATGCTCAATGAATTTTGGCCATACCAGCTCTGGCATAGCACTCTGCACCAAACTACTTCTCTTGACTTTAAAAATGGTAATATTTTCTGTTGATAAGGGAAAAAAAAAAATCTATGTTTCTCCTAGTATTTCCTGCTTCTCATAAAACATTCTTTACAAAGAAATAAATATTGAGGGTTAACCTATTACAAGAAGGGAATCCATAGGACACTTATCAGAAAGAAATAATTACTTCCTGAATCTTTTGTTTTACTAAAATTCTAATCTCTCCAATGATTTCAAGTTTTTGCTCCACTAAATTTGGCACTGATATGGGCTACTACCTAGGGATATTTATCACAGTCTCTTTGCCAGGTTATGAGAAATTTATAGCACAGCCAAACACTCTTCACCTTCTTCTATTAGCTTATCTTTAAAAAGCTTTTCCAAAACAAGTAAAGTGACTGAGTCTAAACAATACCCTTGTATATCTGTGTGGCTTCATTAGAAAAAAAGAAAACATTTTGTTGACATTAAGGAACAAGAACATTTTGCTTACATTAAGAACATTAATCTTGTATTAGTATTACGTATTATATATGCATATGTATGATATATATTATACATATATATATATATATATATATAATATGTAATATTATTACAAGATTGTTGAGCAGGTTTTGCACAATGTTAATAATGTTTAGAGCTTTTGGCAGCTTAGGATAATATTTGCATAGCTCAAAAAAGACCTGAATAAGCAGTCAAAAAGTAAAGAAAATTAAATTATTTAGACTGAGAGTGTCGACACATTTGAATTATTTTAATGAGATGAGTTTTGGGTTAATTTTTCATTTTCAAGAAAAATTGAAACTTTCTCTGAAATTCGAGAACTAAAAAAGCATAAGAAACTGATACTAAGAAACCCCCAGACTTCTCATCAATGGAATCTGACAGAATGATTATAATCAAAGAGCACTTTTTGTGTGTGTGTGTTTATCTGTGTGTGTATTGTTCATTTGCAGCATTAGGGTTTATTTGTAAGGAGAAATTAAGGCTGGTTGCCAACACTACTTTATTTCTGTATTCCAAAAAGAAATCTGTGATTCTAAATGGATAATATGCTACCTAAGACATTAACATAAACAGATTAGCCCTCATAAAGCAATGGTTCAAAATTATAATACAAAGCAAATCAATGTCAGTTTTGCTTTGACATCATTGTGATACTGTATAATAAACTCAGCAAAGTATTTTCAGATATAACCAAGTATTTTGATAGTTACTTGAAGAAGAAATTTGCTCTGAGTTACATTTATCTCTCAATTACATTTGCCTGAATAATGGAGATTTGAATAATTTGACATTTGTTTCTAAGATGAAGTTTAGAGAATCTGAAATAGTTAGTAAATCAATTTATCAGAAAAGACATATAATACAAGATATTACATAGTTTCAAGTTTATTTTCAGCATATGAAAACTTCTTCTTATTTATGCAGTTTTCTAAAATGGATGCAGATTCCAGGATAAAATACTTTAAATGTATAAAATTGGGTCGTGGTGCAACCAATACATTCCTCAGATTTTAAGGTTTTAAGTGGAGCTAAATACAAACAGAAAAAAATGCAAAAATATGGACAGAGAGATAAATTTTATTTCCACTAAAGCTGAAATAAAGCCATCAGTATTCCTTTGGGCAAAATTCTAATTATTGCACAATTATTTTTTCCCTTAAAAATAGGAGTATTTGAAAAAGTAGAATTCAGAATATCTCAAGTTCATCAATACTGACCAAGTCAAATAGTGACTTAACCAAAGACATGTTTTTAGAAATAACATAATTTTCACCCTTGCTAGTGTAATGCAGCATTGCCTCAAGTAAGCACAGCCAAAATAGCAAGTTGAAACCAATTGAAAGGATATTTAGTCCCACCTGCTTTGGGTAAAATGAAACACATATTCTTCATTTGGATTTGTAATCCTTAAAAAAAAAAAAAAAAAAAAAAAAGCACAACCGCATGGAGGTAGCTCTTTCAGGTAACTGAGCTATAAAAGTACAGCCAAGTTCTGTAGTCTGGGTGTGTGCTTCATTTGCTTCATTCACAGTCACATGCCAGAGAGGCCTGCTGGCCCAAATCCCCCAAACCAGAAAGGAAACCTGATCAGGTAAGAGGCACAATATTCCCCAGCTGGTCCCTTGCCTGTGAAACAGGGAGATCAGCACAGTGAAGTGCCTGAGGGATATCCCAACAGGTGAACAGGGATTCAGCCCTACATAAATGCAATTAATTGAGACATCAAATCCTCCACTGAAGAGAAAACTCTTTGAGGTGCTAATATGCATGGTGACCTGGGACAGAAATAGCAGCACTGCTTACTGCTCTCCTGGAAGTAAGGTGCCCTTTGGGAAGGCATAGCTATGGACTTGGAAAAGTACAAAATAATAGTCCCAGAACCACAGAGTATTTGAGCAATAAATAATGAACATATTTCCTGTTTCTAGATATATCTTATGCAACATCCCTTGGTTAATTCATAGCATTTTAATGGCAGTGGCAAAACAGCTTCCCCAGCACTTCCCCTGAATCTAAACAGAGAGAAATTTGCTGTTCTCTGCAACTTCCAAACTGTGCTCATGTGTACTAGACAGACATTTCCCTTTGATGTGAAATAATAGGAAGGAGTTGGAGATGAGGAATGAAAATGGAACTAAAGAGTCATCATTTGAGTCCAATGGTTTCATTATAAAATCTTTTAAACTTTTTGACAATGCTGATCAGTCTTGCTATTTTCAAAAGAAGCTGTAGCATCTAAGTGCTGCAGTCAACATGGGGCCTGCTGAAAATGCTGAATATGTGACTCCATATCACTTCAAGTTTTGAGAAGCTTTTTCCTGCATGTGCAGAAATCATACAGTTTAAGAGAATTGTGTTTGCATGCCATAATTCTAGAATGGCTGAATTTGTTCCTGTATTTGTAGCTGATGTATGACATGATGATGTGTGATGGGCGCTAATATCTTTTGTGCCTTAAAGAGGACGGCACAGTTAATCTCCATATGTGATTTCCACAAGACCTGTCAAAGCTCACGGTCCCAAGAGATTTGCTGCTGTCATTCAACTAAACATTTGCATTCTCAGAAATCCACAGTCCCTCTTTAGGAGATGCAGTCCTCAGGAGTCACTCTGAGTGAAGCCCCCTTAGCCCCCTTCCAGGATGCACCTCCAAGTAACAAGCTGTCACTGCTAAGAACAGGCCAGATGACTCCCAGCTCTTTTGGTCCAGTAACAGGAGCACATTCCCCATCGTCCTACAGGAGGGAATCTCTTTCTTCAGTGACACACTCTAAAGCAAACACACAGGGCAATGGATGCTGTGAGTTGCTTGTAAGAATTTACATTGCCCTAGGGGGAGCACAGACATTTGGCAGGGTAAGTAGAGTTTAAGCAGCAGGCAAGTGCTGGTGCTTTTTGCATTCTGCTGGCAGTCCCACAACATCAGAGAGCTTCTCTCAGGCTGAATTCATTCCCATCCGAGGAATTACACACCCAGGTTGCCTATCCTTTACATTTCTGAGGTAAGAAAAGCAGTGGGAAATAACAAATACTGTTCTCTTCTTCTGCACATTATTTACCACACTGAATGGTGTTGTCCCCTTTATTTTAGGGGTGCTCCTGTGTACTCTAAACCATCAGATCTTGGTATTGTATTTAAATTGTAGGCACTGATTATACTATTTTTGGAAAACAAGAGGAAAAGATGGGATCATGGAGGTTACTGCTTACAAGAGAATTTAAAAAGTAAAACACTTTTAATTAGGTATTGTCAAGATGAATTCACTTTTCATTTGTACAATTACATATCTTTAACCTGAGCTGACATAATTGTTAGCAGGTGTTAAGCCTGTGTTTTTAATAGCACTACAAATTCCTTCATGCTGCTACCTATGCATTATGGAGACTAATTGGCCTGAAGCACATGAAAAGTTTTTCTCATAAAAAAGATTAGATTTACATCTGCAAATCTTGTTCTTAACCTCTGATCAACCAGATTGCAGTTGTATAACATATCATACTCCACTCCTTGTCCCTTGTTTTTGTAAAAATAAACTAAAGTAGGGAAAAATAATTGTGAACTAGGGGTGTCATTGTTTTAATATATAATCACAATGTGGCTTCACACCCTTTGAGCCATCCACCAAACCCTGACACTTCAACTAAGGGAATAGATATTGGTGTATAACAGCTTCTACAGTCTGTACAGAGAGGAGACTTAGAGAAACTCTGCAAACTCTGGAGGCGCTCAAGTTGTTTTAAGAAGTAAGCAGAAATTATCTTTACCTTTATCTTAGGTAAAGATAATTTCCCCTACTTTCATTCTGATAGTTGGCAAAGGTGGTTTCACTTGAGGCATCATGATAACTTTGGCTCAGAAAGAAAGCAAGGAAAGACAGTTTTAGTCCAAAATTTTTAAATACTCTTAAATCATATAATAACTGAAAATAAGGTTTTATATTCTGGTTTGAATTTTAGGCTGTCTTGACCATGAATTCTATCAGGTTTTATATCAGCACAAGATGCAAATTACAAACTTTTAGTGTTTGTATTCAAGTGTCCATTCTGTGCTCATCAAACCAAAATTGATGAATTTCTACCAGAAATTCTGAATTTGGCATAATGGCACCCCAAGGCTGAAGGAATCTTTTGCAGTGCCTCTCCATGGAGGAAACAATAGAACTTTTTTTTTTCTCCCAGAGTCTTTGTGAAAGGCTAACATATAAAAAACAGTACAGTATACTTTCATATAATGATTAAGGAGGAAGGTGGTAGAGAAAAGATATTAAAGTTCTGGGTAACTAAATTTGATAAAACCTCTGATTTAGCTCTTACTTACCATGATTAAGCCAGAACAAGACTTTTGCCTTCTGAGTGTTACAGCAGACTGACAGCCTTTGCTCTGTGCTATGCAAAGATAAATAAAACGGAAAGATGGAGCAGATTCTCCTGGAAATGATGTTGAATCACATGGAGAACAAAGAGGTAATTGGTGAGAACCAGTGTTCCCTTATGAAGGGGAAACCATGCTTGACAAATTGGCAAACGTCTATGACGAGGCTACAGCACTGGGGGTAGAGCAGAGCAGCTGTCAGCATCTGCATGGACTCATGGAAAGGGTTTGACACTGTTCTGCATGACCTCCTTGTCTCCAAATCTGAGAGATGGATGGACCATTCAGTGCAAAAATAACTGGCTGGATGGCCACACACAGAGTTGTGGTCAATGCCTCATTGTTCACGTGGAGCCCAGTGATGAGTGGTGTCCCTCAGGGGTCAGTACTGGGGCTAATTCTGTTCAATTTCTTTGCTGGTGACAGGGACAGTGGGATTGAGTGCATGCCCAGCAAGTTTGCCGATGACACCAAGCTTGTGTGTGTGACAATGCCAAGCTGGCAGCAGTGTGGTGTGGTCAGCGTGCTGGACGAAAGGGCTGTGCCATCCAGGGGCTCAGAGAGGCCTTGACAAGCTTGACAAGCAAGTCTGCGTGAACTCAATGAAATTCAGCAAGGCCAAGCACCAGGTTCTGCACCTGGATGGTGGCAGTGCCAGACACACCTACAGGCTGGCTGGAGAGGTGACTGACAGCAGCCCTGCAGGGAGGGACTTGGGGGTGCTGGTTGATGAAAACCTCAACGTGAGCCAGTGGAACCCTGGGCTGCATGAGAAGCAGCGTGGCCGGCAGGGTGAGGGAAGGGATTCTGCCCCTGCACTCTGCTCTTCTGAGACCCTACCTGGAGTGCTGCCTCCAGCTCTGGTGTCCCCAGCATGAGAACATGGAATGACTGGAGCAAATTCAGAGGACCATGAAGTTCATAAGAAGATTGGAGCACCTTCCCTAAAAGAACAGGCTGAGTAAGCTGGGGCTGTTCAGCCTGGACAAGAGAAGGTTGCTTTGAGACCTCATAAAAATCACAAGAAAATAGTAAAGGATTACTATTACACTGATTTTTCTCTGAATCAAAGTGAATCTTGAAGACAGTTAATCCTGTAATAAGCCATTAAAAAACTCAAATCAGGGTAGCCTCTTGAAGCATTAAAAGAAAATGTTTATCCTTCACATGGAATAGAGAAAGCACAGAGACACCAGGACTTTTGTAAGCAGTAAATGAAGTTGATTGCATATTTTCATCACTAAAACTTTCACTAGGAGTAAGTAGTAAAGGTTTTGTTGCATACTTTTTCTGAAAACAACCAAGCTGCTCTAAGTGCATGATATACTCTTCCTCCGGAGAACTCCTAAGGTAAGTGTCTGAGTCATACTGATGGGAAGAAAAAAGGGATTCTTAAAGCACAACAAGAAGAATGCTAATTAGTAATGCAGAGACATTGTAAGGACAATAAGAGAAATAATTTTAACACGGTCAGGAGAATCTTTTGCCAAAGCCTTGCAGATATGATTTTCTCCTTTGGTGAAGACTGGCAGGATGGAGGCAGTAGGAGGGCCTTGAATCCTGCAGTATGAACATCCTGCATGCTGATCTGCCTTGCTACACAGCAGAGCTTATCAAATATGGAACACACTCAGAGCAAAGCCACTTGTTCCCCGCTCTAAGCAGAGGGGTGGCTGTGGACAGAAACTCTTGGCTCCTTTTCACAGGCAGGGAGGCAGCCTCTGCTACTGCACAACTTCTGAAGTGTTTTCCACAATCTCCTGCCTAATAAAACATGGGGGTATGGTTGAGGTGAGTCTGATTTATCATTGAATAATTTGTAGGGAAAAAAAAGAAAAAGAGCCATGCAGTGTCAAACCTTCATGGATTGCATCTGATACACTGCTACACAGGCATTACACTGCATCACTAACTATAGCAGCAAAGCATTTATCAATTACTTGGGATTTCCACAAAAAAAGCTCAGATACAGCAATTACTATCATTAAAACAATTACCTGGATTTTTATTCTTCTGTTGTGCTGAATTACTTCTATAAGGATTGCCATATTGGCCCACAATCTTGCTAGATTTTCAGATTTAGTATCATCTATGTTTTTGTCTCAAGACAGAAGAAACTTAACTCTAAGGCTAATTGTGAAAGAAATCCTCCAAAAAACAAATGGGTAATGCCACTTTGCCATCCTGAACCTGTAATTAAGGCAGCTGTCAGAATGAGATGCACTTGCTTCCATAGAAATAATCTTTTTACAGCAGTTGATTCTGAAGCTGAATGAGGATACCAAGAGAAAGTGTGGTGTCCACTGATGTGGGCTCATTCCTCAGCTGATATTTTTGCTCAAGAAAAAGAGCACTTGAAGGGAAATAAATGACCAATTATAGGGAAAGCTAAGGTTAAGGAAAGTCAAAGAATCTCAAGATAGGAACAGGGACTTAAATACAGGTTAGTAAGAGAAAGAGGAGTAACAACAGTATTGCTAAAATTGGATGCCATTCCCTAAGATACAGGGGCTTTAAATTTTTGTAAGTGGGAATAATTTTTTCCATCTCGTCTGTTTCTGTGACAGAATGAACAGTGGGATGCCTGATTCTTATTGCTGTTAATTGGTATAGCTCCATGGAGAGAAGAATAATTTTGACTATATCTGTTGGGCCATGAGAGAGAAAATCCCCTTTTCCCCACTCCACAGAATCAGTCAACTCCTCCCTGCGGCAATCTCCTTCCTCAGCAGTACAGTTCCTCTGCTCACGCTTTTTATCTTGCATTTGCCAACTTTACTTGAGACTGGTGCAAAGGAGATTATGATGGGTAACTGACAGGCAAAACATCAGAAGCAAGCTTTGCAAAATACACATTTTTAAAGTCAGTGTGGCGGGTTTGCTTTTAAATACCTCTTAAATATTTTATATAAATACCTGGAAGGTGCATTTTTTCATTACAGTGTTACAATTACAATATGATATTAAACACTGTCTTCCTTTCTCAGGCAAAATTCTGAGTTGCAGATGATCTGCTGGAATGAGATATGCAACATTTGGAGTTTATCATGCAGTAATATAGACAACAAAATACAAGGAGCCTATAATGAAATGTTACACAAAAAGGACACACACTTTAAGGTGACAAACCAGGAAATGTATAATAAGCCATGTTTCATGCTGCTGCAGCTGTTTCACCTCCTACCAATTTTCACAGTCTATAAAATCTTGGAAAGCACCAGATGTTTAGGGGAAGTTGTCCTACTCTCCCTAGCTTTGAAAGTAGAGGCAAGATTTATTAGTGCTATATATATGTGATTTCAGTCCTGACTTCTATATTTATAAACTAGGTGAAACATGCAACACATCCTGTTGTCAAACAGCTCATTTACTCTCCTCTGCTCCTCCTCACGTGCAGATCTTGCCTGTTGCTGGACCATTGCTGTAACTACAGAATAATATCAGGACATGCAGTCCAAACTACAGGATTTACTTAGTTACTGGCAAACATATCTGAGAGTTTTCTCCTAGTACCAACTTCTATCAAAACAACCTTGCAATGCACAGATTATGAACTAAGCAAAACTCTTTTGCAGTGCACAGATTATGAGCTAAGCAAAACTGCGTTGTGTATGAATATGCACTAACATTTGGGATTCCTGCCTAGGCAGAGACTGTTAATGCACAAAATTATCTTTTTTTTACTAGTGCATGGTTCCTAGTATTGGAACAGGGATAAAAACTGCTCATGCGTTATTTCCAATCTTTCATAGCTCAGCGGTGCTGTAAAATGCTGCTGTTCGTTTTAATTCAGTGAGTAGAAGTTTTGTTGTGTTTACCACTAAGGGAATTGCATGTGTTATTAGAAAGCCTCTGACAGCTGTCAGAGGCAGAGACAACTTGCCTCATTTCAGTCTTTCATAAAGGAAGGACCCTCATCTTCAGCAAAGCTGTCAGAGGCCTGAAAAATGGGATAAAGCAGAATACCTTTTCCAAACACATGAAAATCTTTGTATCTCCTCTGTTTTCTTCCCCATAAAGTTACAGAGGGAAAGTTGTTTAGTTAGAAGGAAGAGGAAATATGATTTGATGTTTTTGTACTGTATCCTGCCTTGTCATCACTGACCTGCAGGGATAATTGCATGTAGCCTGCCTGACATGGTATTTAATAAATTAGCACTATGTTTTAACATAACATACAAGCTTTCACGCAGTTTTTATTTTCTGAGAGCAAGAACAATCAAAACCAAAGAGACATTGATGCAGACAAGGGTTTTGCAGCAAAGATTCTGAAAGTCTGCATCTGTAAGCATTTCCACACTTTCCAACAGGTCTCACCATGCCCAGGACTCTCACTGAATTTAAAGCACCAGAAAAGGAAATCTTCTCTTCACAGCTCAAACCTTAACTTCCAGCTTTTGATTTAAACTGGTGCTTGTCTTAATAAAAACTCAGCTGTTTATTTTAGTTCAAATGTTTTGGGTTTCTTTTCTCAAAAGCCTAAGCCAATTATTAATTTTTTAAAGTCAGAATTAGTGACATTTCAGCACTTGCTTATCATTCAGTGACAAGGGAAGTAGCTTGCAATGTCCTTAACAGGTTAGAATTGTTTTCTCATTAGCTTCTACTTAGCTTCTAAATGATGTTTAGATTATCTTTTTTACTCCAGTAATCCCAGTGGTATCCCTCCATACAGTACTGTTTGTGATGTCAACTCCTTTAACCAGCATGAGAGACTGGGAAGGCAAATGTATCAGCATCATTTGTTTAATATTGTTGTTTGCATGCTATTTTTATAGCACGCTCAATGCTCGTTTTCACTTTTCATACCCTGATTCATTTTTCATCCTGTTTTCTTCTCCCTATCCATCTTGCACTGCTGAGTAAAGCAAAAATCCATGAATGAGTCAGAGTCAAATTTTCAAAGTCACATTGGTCAGTGGGGTTTGAAATTAAGCAGAATGAGATTGCTTATGTTTTATCTTTCCAAAAATAGAAAATAAATTTCCTTTCTTCGACTGCAATAAAGAAAGTGTTCTCACATTTTTTTCCAGCTGCATTTATTTTTCTGAAATCCAGTCTAGACTACGACACTCATTAGTGTCCAAGCTAACTAGCTGTTCCATTCCTTCCATATTATCATCAGCCTTGTCTAATTGCCATCCTATTCCATCACCAAAAGCAACTTAAAAGTAATATTTCTTGTTATATGTTATTCTTCTGGGAGGTTTTGTTCTGGTTGTAGGGTTTGGGCTTTTTTTTGTTGGTTGGTTTTTTGTTTTGCTACAGGACAGATAAATGGCTCTTTAAGGGACAATTCTTTCTAATTCTTTGTCTATTTGAAAGAAGAATTATGTGAATAAATTGTGGGAGCAGTTTTTCTTAAATATATATTCTATGCTCCATTCTAACATGAGGTTGCATGTTTGGGACATTCTGTTCAGTACACTGGAAGGGAGACATTAGCATATTTTAAGCAAGAATGAGCAATTAGTAGTTTCTCATATATGTAACTTTTATAGCTTTTTGACCATGTACTACCAGAATTAAGAACTGCAGCTGTTGTGATTTATGTTGACTGGATGTTATACAATGTTATTATGTTCTCAGCTTGCAAGAGCCTGGTTTTCAGTTGTAATACATACTATTTCTGCCAGGTTAAGCTTGTTATCAAATCCTCAACCAAATCTTTCTCAACATTTCAAACAGCATGTAATAATTCAGCTCAGGAGCTGTAACACCACACCATTCCTTTGGAAATATGAATTGTGAAACGTGTCTGGCTTAGGGCATGGTGAGCAGTCATTCCTTACTGCAAGCCATGAAGTTCAATTAGAAAGCAAGCTGCATCTGCAGTTGCTTCATTCTGAATATTGACCAGCAGCGTCTTCTAACCTCACAGAACCCTGCAGAAATTTGATATTACCAGAGTTTCCTTGCACTAATATTGAAACTCTTCTTACCTATGAACAGATTCCACTCAGTATCCAAATCAGCCTGATTTGCTAGGCAGCCCTTCATTACATTGAGGCAATAGTTGTTGCAAGGTTTCACAGTGGGAAGTCCTCTGCAGTAAGGGCAGTACAACATCTTCATTAACGCCCGGATGCACCCTGGGGTGGGACTGACCTGCAGAGTTTAAGGCAGGGAAAGAAAAAGAAAAAGGAGGAAATCAATCTCCTGTTCTGTGAATCTCGGGGTGGCTGAGATTATGCCTCACAAGCAGTAAATGCAGAGGGGGCATTTTGTGAAAAGAGCTCAACCCTTAATAACACCCTCCTATAAAGCTAATCGATCCCTGCCAATTATCTTCATTTAGCACAGCAGCGACTTTCAGGAATGCAAAAATCAACACTCCCCTACTGACAGCAGTGCTTGCCTCCCCAGCCCTCCCACACAAAATCTCCTGGAAAGGCGAAGGAAAAACATCCAGGGAATCAGCTGGGTAGTTACTGACTGATCCTAGCATGGAGGATCCTGAGGAGGCTTCTCACTCTTCCTATGTAAGCTAGAACTGTCAGTCACACCAGCACTGGATTAAAATCTCCTCTTTATTAAAGCACAGTAAATCCAGGATAATTTTGACGGTTTCAGAATAAATTTATTCTGAACTACACGATGACAAAGGGATATAATTCAATTTTCAGACAAAAATAACCTTCTTTCTTCTCAGACAAATTCATAAAGAGATCAGACGGGTTTGTTTGGGGTTTTTCTTTTCTTTGGTATGCTTTTGACATCTCAAGTGACAAAAAGCATTATAGACAATCTAATGCATTTCAATCTAATGCATTTCATGGCACATATCAGCACATGTGAACTTCTCTTCTGTCTTTAATTTTCTAATCTCAGACTTTAAAAGTCATATGTACTAGTGAAATATTCATTTTCAGGCCAGAGTTTGTAACATGGATTAAAATTTCACACTAGGTACTGCTCACATGAGCATTTTGTCACGGTGCAGTGGAGCACAAGTATCTCATGCTGGACTGACAATCTAGAGCAATGACAAAGAGCTGCAGGTTCCTCGGCGATTTCAAAATTCCTGGACAGGACATTGCAAAGCAATGCCACTCCTTTCACTCAGCCTGTTGGTTTATGAATAAATACATCTCTACTGATATGAATTTGAAGGGATTAAATCTTTCCAAATTATGGTAACTTGTGCTGAAAGCATGAATCTAACTTTGCACTGCAGTGGTACAGACTGAGCTGATTGATGTCGCTCGTATTATCAGGATTGTACTAAAATTGTGTTTCTTTTCTTTTTCTTTGGAATTTGTTTCTCCCTTTTTGATGTTAAATCATTGATTTTTAGAGAACTATACGGAACATAGTCTTTACACAGGACATTTTTAAATTAAAATGGTTCTGAGATGTAGCACATGCTTCTGAATATGCTCGGAAGGGATTTTTGCTTTGCTTTCCTAGGGACTAACTTCTGCACTTTACTAGCAGAACACTGATGGTATGTGTGAAGGTATATTTATCCATAATTTTTCTAATAGCTTTTGAACCATCAGCCAGTTTCAATCAAATTTAACAGAGCACTTCAAGTCTCAGAACATTAAGATCCTACATGTTTTTTTCTTTTAAACAGACAGTTGAGAGGAAAAGAGGAGAGAGGTTCTATTATTGCCTTTATTGAGGAAAAGGGTGAAACATGAGGTCAGCTCCTCATAGATATCAAAGAATCCACATTGAAAATGATGTTATGAATGACCCATTGGTTAGAAAAAGCACAAGGGGAAACTTCCTCATTGAACACCTCATTGAACAGCAGAAAATCCAAATTCAAAAAAAGGTGGACTTTATTATTTTCACTGCTCAGAACTACTTTTTAGAGACACTTATCCAACGTGCTATATACCTCTAAACCTAGAACAGGCCAGTTTTTATAAAAAGATTAGAACCATAGAAGGAAGAAAGCAGAATACTTATATTTACAGTCAAAAACAGAATCTTCAAATTTGCATTGAAATTGCTGCTTAAAGTCAGAGATATTTTCATTTGTGAGTACTGAGAGTTTTATCAGTTAGGTTCTTTTCATGCCTAAAGTTATGCTTCTTCCCTGTCCTAGTAGTCTTGTCAATGCCAAGTTATCAGCACCTAGTTGACCCCTAAATTCAGCTGGAATCCACATATTTTCCCATCCATACCTTCTCAAATCCACTTTGGTACTTGTGCTGACATATATCTATAAGATCTTCATCTTATAAAAAAATTTCCTGTCAATCTAATTCTTGAAAAACAGGTCTAAAAGAGAGAAGACAGTCCCTGTCTTTATAGTACATATTAACTTTCTTATTTTGTCTTTATAGAGAGCAGATACTATCAATATTTATGTGAGCCTTATTTTATAACAAGAGCAATCTGAGAGGAAACTAGTGATTGTGCTTTACTCTGCCAGAGATCCAGATCATGTCCCAGATCTGCTGGGACAGGACCCTAAAGGCCAGTTAGAGTATCTATTTGCACAGGCCCTGTGAATCTTAAATTCTTGTCACATTACACAAGTCCTTTAACAGAGTACTTCTGGTCATGCTCCCCTGTGAAGAAGTCAGGATAACTTCCAACCACTCAAAAAGAATGAGCAGGACCCAGGTGTATCATATCTTGCCTGAGTATCTTAATATATCAGACAAAATGGTGGCATCATTAACAGCATTTTACAAGAAAGCAAGGTGCTCTGCTTACACTAGGAGTGAAGTAATACCTTTTTTAAGAGAAGCAGCCAAGAGGTGGGTCAAAGCAAAGAGCAGATGGAGAAGGTTTCTAAAGAAGCCTCTGTCATGTTATTTATATCTGCATCTGACTTATCTTCGTCATCCTCTGACAAAGACTAGCACAAGCAAATCCTTGCTGATCAAGCTGGATGTTGCAGAACTTGGTTTCCAAGTGTGCTACACTGGTGACATAAAAGACAAGCACAGATGAATTGCTGTGCCTGCTGGCCTGCATTCACTTCCCTTACTGCTCACACCTTCTGCTCCAAGCTGGCCACATCCCATACTACCACATCATATTGGCACTACACCTCCCCTGGGTTCCACTTAGTGCCTGAGTGACTAAAATACACAATTATTATTTTGGGTGGTTATTTTTCAGCTCAAAGTGTTCTGAATAATAGGAGTCAGTAGTGCAGGCAGTGGGAGTAAGAGGAAGCTAAATATAATGTTGTGTGTTTTGAAGTGAAACAGGAGGTTTCATAGGGCTTAGACCATGCTCTGCTCAGTGTTGACAGAAGGGAGGGGGCCACAACAGGACAGGTTCATGCAGGTTTCTGGAGACAGTGTCTATCCTGCCTAAAGTGCATTGCAGGGGGAGAAAGGTGGAGAGGTCCAAAACACATCTGTGTAGAGGGCTAACAATTAAGCTGTGACTGAGGCATGGGATGAGTCCCCTTCTCAATCCTGCTCCGTATTCACTTGTCACTTAGCAGTACTGGTGTGGCTTTAGGTATCCAAACTGTGGCTCAGAGAAATATTACCAACAGCACAGCTACTTCAGAAGTCTGAAGGCTAAAAGTTAAATGCTGTATTACAGCAGTAAAGTGCTTTTCTGAACCTAGTCTTCAGTGAGCAACCAGATTTCAGCTCTGAGATTCAGTTGTTTTTTCTGTATCTTTGTTTTCAAAGAATACAGTTAGATCTTTTTCTTCCCTCAAAAAAGATAACTTATCTCTCGTGCAAAAAATAGTCACATTTTGGTCTAAGTTTCTGATATCTTGGTAAGAACCAAAATATAAAAAGAATCCAACTTAGAGGGTCAGTATTTCAGAAAGCTATGAACTCCTGAAATCTGGAGATTATCACAAAGTTGATTTTGAACCACCTTCTTGCTGCTGGAAAATGCTATGAAATGCATTTTGAAAGCCCATTTCTCATTTCCATCTTAAAAGAAAATAATATTCAGAGCCTCTCACACTTAAGCACTTTTCTGCAGACCAGCCAAAAAGCAGATATTAATTACATTCAGAGGTATTCAAAACCTCAAAACCTGCATTTCCTGAGAAGAGGTGTTTCTCAACTCAGGAGTTTCAATATTTCTTTTCTGTAGGTAACATTTTTGCATGGGTACAACTTTGGTGTTTTTTTCTTTTTCTGTCTTTTCAAACACACTGCAATTGGCTCTACAATAATCGCAGCAGAGAAATTTGCATAGACTTCAAAGTCTAGAAATAACTGGTTCATACGTAAATCATATAAATCAGCTGGATCACACTGAATGACATAACTGGGGAAACTGCTGTAGAGGAGTCATTCACTACTGCAGGCTGTCTCCCTGACTGAGTAGGACAGCTTCATTTTAGCATAAGTGTACGTGGAATGCATCACATCAGAAAAGTGCCTTTCTGAGCTTTGATTGAGCCTAGTAGCTTCAGGACATGTTACATTACTGCATTTTGTAACATTTTCTGACAGCTTCAGCTTTACCTAAATGCATGTTTTTGCATACATGCAAAACCCCCCAAAAGCAATATTCTTAAGGGCTTCATTACTGAACACTTGTTTTCCCCCTTCAGAAAGTCTAGGAGGAATATTATTTCATCTGGAAGACAGATTTTGCAATGGTGAACTTGCAAATATAAATAATTGAGGAGAGAACTTATTTGGGTAAAAGGCAGGAAATTTTACTCTCTTGTAACACTGCATTTGCAGACTGCTTTGTAATGTATTTGACCTGTTTTTATAATCAAAATCCTTGGCTTTGTCAAGTATACAAATATAAATCTTTTTTTCTGATACAAAAAATCAGAGAAACTTATTAAACAACTGGTCATCTTTAGAAGGATCAAATATGTTGATACATGGTTTCTCTTTTATTTGTAGGAGATTTCTTACCAGAGTAGTTGGTATATGTTGTCTGGTAATAAGGTAGGGGTGTTCTTCCAAAGTTATGCTGAATGTACCTAAACTCACAGAGTAGGTCCATACACAATACTTAGGTCCAAACTCTGTCATTTCTTGGGATAAAATAAAATGTGTCAAATATGAGCAAAAGGAATCACTGCTGAGATCACATCAGGGAACACACATACTTCCTACGTCTCCTGTGCACCCAAAGGAACTCCTCCCATTTGAAACCACGGAGTCACTCCTTAACACGAAGACCTTGTGGGGGAAACTGCTGGGATGGACCAGCCAATCTAGCCAATTGGCCATGAAAATAGATACTCTCTAAAAATGCCTTTTTAAAGGAGAAGACGATTAGATTTTATTCTTCACAATCTTTACAAATGCATTTACATTCAAGCTGCTGGATTAAAACTGGAAATTTCTACTTCTTTCCCATTTGGTGTTCAAGATGAGGGTGAGGTATATTCCTGCAATCCCATGTAAACGGTCTGTAAGTGGAGAGAATTTTGAAAGGAATCATTGTCTAACACCTAAGTGTTGGCTAAATCACCCAGCTTTCCTCTCAGCAAGCTGATGTATGTCCAGAAAAGGAATGGTGCTCACTGTCTGAGAAACTGAGGTACTGGCATCCTTAAATTATTTTTGAATCTCTGTATAGTCCATCCACTTAATGACAGAAAAATGAATAATTTTCCCAAGCATTATTTTATTCATGGCCTAATTATCTCAAGGGTTTATATAAGACTAGAGTCACAGAATTATAGAATATGTTGAGTTGGAAAGGGCCTGTCAGGATCATTGAGTCCAACTCCTGGCCCTGCACAGCACCATCCCCAATGAGAGCATTGTCCAAAAGCTTCTTGAGCTCTGTCAGGCTGGTGCTGTGAGCACTGCCCTGGGGAGCTGTTCCAGTGCCCAAACACCCTCTGGGGGCAGAACCTTTTTCTAATACCCAACCCAAACCTCCCCTGACACAGCTCCAGGCCATTCCCTCAGTCCTGTCAGTGGTCACCACAGAGAAGAGATCAGTGTCTGCTCCTTCTCTTCCCCTCATGAGGAAGCTGTAACTGCAATGGGGTCTCCCCTCAGTCTCCTCCTGGCTGAAAACACCAAGTGGCCTCAGCTGCTCCTCATGTGGCTTCCCCTCCAAGCCCTTCACTATCCCTGCACAATGAAATGCTTATGTACGAGGCCAGGCCAGAGTTTTAACTTACAAATATTAGAATGTCTTGACTAACTTCAAGAAGTCTCCTTACATTCTTTTACCAGAAAGTTAATCTGTAGAGAACTCCATGGTACAATTCTAGGGATTCCTGTCCCAAAATTCTCCACAGTTTAATTCTAGCATTACTATCAAATATTCTATTTAAAGATCAAAGGGGACATAAGGATTAGTTGTTCATGCTTGTGATTTCAGAAGAAAAGGAAAAAGAAAAAACCTTTAATTAAGAATTGCATTCAATGTGCTAGTACTGAGGAAATTTCTCCTAAGCACAAAACCTGTAATTTCTGACCACCCATTATAACAATGATGTAACCAGGATCAGACCGAGATATATCACAAAGCACACGTTACAGGGCACACAAGATTATTAGAATACTTTGGATCACAAATCCTAAGAGCTTTTTCTTTAATTTCATCTTTAATTAACTTCAGGACAATGACTAAACTTCAGCGCAATCAGTGACTATTTTTTCCCCATATATCTTTGACATTTTCTTCTCCACATGTTACAATTACTCCCTATTGATTTTTTGTTGTTGTTTTTATTACTGGGAAAAGTAGGTAAAGCTTAGCTGGTAATGATGGTTTTGTTCCTTTTACTCTTTCTTTTCTTCAGAGAAGACCTGCTCACTGTTGGATCCAAGTAATTAAATTTTCTTTTTGTCCATATTTTGTCTGTTTTCATGAACACTGTGTTATTTCTGATTTAATTTAACAGTCAAAGTATCAAGAAAGTTCTTTTCAGTGGATTTCAGCTGAAATTATGTCTGTATGTATCCAATTATAACTACATAGAAATATTAATAAGATTTTGAATGCTCTATTGAAGTACTTCTCATTGCTTCAGACTGGCTCATAGAAGCTAAGCTCAGTTCACTGCTTTCACAGATAGCATAATCTGATATAAAAATAGAAGTATTACATCAGCCATACCTAGTTAGGAATTTATGTTGTAGAAGGTAAATTTGAGAATATTTGCTAAGTCTAGTCTAATACTAACCTCCTAAAGACAAAAATAGCTATCCTTTTAACAATTTCATCCCAGTTGACTGAAAGCTACAAGAGCTGGTTTAAGTACTGCAGCTTTGTACTAGTACCTATGACATTGTGCTTGAATTATATCAAACTGAAAATAACAAACTGCAGCCCTTTAAGCAGCTGCAAAATCCCCAAAATCCTGGTGTAGTGCATCTTATTAATATGATGATACAAAACATGGTCATTTTAATTTTAATATATTAATATCCCACAAAATATTTTTCTAGCAAATGCATAATGTACATATAGTACATCTGGTACTATACATTATACATTTTATAGCAAATGTATAATGCATAGTACAAGATGTTCATTAAATAATTAGAAAAAAAATAGGTCAATATAGTTGAACCCTAGATAAGTTTTATAATGTAACAATAAAAAAATGAAACATTTACTACCTGATAACAAACCATGCAGTGCTAATAAAGAAGAGGAGATTTTAGCCATTGTTTTTGTCCAACTGAGATGTCCTTTGCCAGTATTCATGACTTTGAAATAATGAAAAACATGGCAACTATTTTTCTTTCTAAGAAAAATATTAATGTACCTATTAAAATTTGAGGCATTTTTCTTACTTATTTTGTCCTCTCAGTTGTGTTCCAGTACCTGCATAATTCTGGAAGGTGCACAAATTTAGCAGATGAGAAACCATACAATATTACAAAGAATAAAGAAATTCCTTTATAAAGGATTTTAAGTATATAAACCCCTAAAAGTTATGCATCAGAATTTTTGAGCACTGCTTATGGGCATCACTCTTATCTATAATTTGTCTAGGTTATCACAACATGTAATTGTGAAAGTGACCATATGAAAATAGTGGTTGGAAGAGATTGCAGCAGGAGGTTGAACATCAAATAATCAGTAACTGTTGGAGAGGTGAGTTGTGGGATTTCACAATTTCCCTACAGAAGTCAAGAGCAAAAAAAAGGCAAGGACAAAATGTTCAGATGTTTACTTGGGTGAGACTGAAGCTCTATTTACAGAGAAAAAGAATAGTCTCCCCTATTTTTAGGAAACTAGGAAAATTACTTATCAGATGATCTGAATACAGAGAATCTAAATTTAGAAAGCCACTTGAAAAGCAGCAGTCACAAGATATTTTGTGTAAAGCTTATTTTTTAATCTCTTGATTCACTTCTGAATGACACTTTAAAGAATTTTTTTACAAAATAAAATGTTTGAACATTCAGGTATAAATATTAAAGTGTTCTTAAATCCTGTTTTACCTGTCAGAAACATAATTAAATTCAAACAAACTTGGTGGGAGTGAAAATTTATTTGACTTACAAACATGCAAGCTGAGAAAATACTCCAGGATACAAGGATTTACATCCCATGAGATATCACTGAGCTGAAAAATCTGCCCTGCAATTTTTGTGGAAGAATATTTATCTTTCTCATCTGTTTTTAGAGTAATCCCACATTAAACAGAATTTGAGGTGCAGATTCCATCTGTTACTTTCCTACAATTTTGAGGAAAACACTAAAGTGAAAAATATCTGAAAAAATTTCTTCCATCCACTCCCAGAGGATGAAAAGTTTTCCAGTACACAGAAACAAAGAAGGAATCTCACAGCTGTTAGGCTTTCAAACCCCATAATTTCTTCTGGAACATAAACTTTAAGACACTCTCTTAATAAAAAGTAGCTATTCTGCTTTCTTCTCAGAGCAAAAAAATCTAAACTGCCTCTCACTTAAAAGAGAGTGGGCTCATTTCTTTCTGATTCGTGCTCCCTGTGAGGAAAAAAAAAACCTGCTGTAGAGAAGTAGGTTAAGTATTACCCAGGTACAAATCATAAATAGAAAGGGAAGTCCTTGATAATCTGGAAATCAAACCCCCAGATAAGCAGAAGGAAAAGCTCTGAAAGAAAGAGAACTGTCACGGCAGGAGATAATGATCAAATCGTGCACTTAGACGTTTTGTGCAGCAGTATCTGGATAAGAAAGTGATGTGAAGAATGGTCAAAGTCATCCTACTTGCAACACCCACGAAGTTTGAAATGCAGACTATGTACCTGAGAGCATTCTTGCTGATTGCCTATGATTCACCATGCCAACCAAAAAAGCACCTGCAAAGAAAAGCAGTTCTCTCATAGAGAGAGAAAGTAAGGCAAAACTGCTCTGATCACTCGCAAGCACTCACAAGCACCTCTCCTTCACTGTCTACTGATGTGTGAATTCTTTCACTGACATAAAAAGGGCATGAATCAGAGTGGGGGAAAGGGCTGTGGGATGTCTTATTTGTGCGGTGTCAGCAACAACACACTCATGAGAAAGAAATAAATGCATACATAATATTGGCAGTCTTGGTTGATGACAAGTTATGCAATAATTCGAGGTGACAAGCGACAACAGACTGACCCAACTTGTTCCTGCTCCTTCCTGCTCTAAGAAACATGGAGTCAAGATGGAAAAGACACTTTAAAGTTTATATTAAGGTGGTCACTAAATAATAATGTGATCACTATTGGAATTAGTTGAAAATGGCAATCTCCTAGAAACAGCAAGTAAGGATTTGTAGATTCCTTCCAGCTGTTTTCCTGTGTAATTGGTGAATTGTCTGGGCTGCATATTCACAGTGACAAAAGGTAGGAACTGGGTAGATCAGTACTAAAAGGAGGGTATTTTTACAAGAGAAAAAAATAAAATTGTAGGAGTAATGAAGCAGGAAAGTCCAAGTTTGATGGCTTTGCCTACTTGTTAAGCCTCATCATATTCCTACATTGAACATTTTTCAGGTAAATTCAAATGGTAAAATTTCATTACTAGCCTGGAGAAAAGAGTCTAAGGAATATCCATAGAAATCGAACAAGATTTTTCAAGTTGCTCATGTTCTTGGTCCTTCTCCATGAAAATCAAAAGATCAAATAAAGACTGCTGGGTTTTGAAAGCAAACATTCACTCTGATTATTCCCAGTAGGCTGGTCACACTGTGTCAGAGACAGGTTACGTACAGCACAGACACCAAGGCACTAAGGAATGGGAAGCCTGCTTTAAAGAGGGACTGTTTTCCAAAGACCCTGCAGCCCAGTATAAAGCAAGATGATAATTTTCTGGGACCGAATAGAATATAATATTTTCCTTATTCTCCTTTTTAATGTCATGATGTGAATTAAGCACAAGATGGACCACAACAGACAGGACAGTATAACAAATTCTGTGCAAATCATATGCAAGTACAGAAATATTTACAGATATGCAGAAATATTTAATGATTTTTTTGCGTTCTAAAGGGAAGAAGGATGTCAGATCTTGAAGGTATCCCAGCAAGGATCTAGTCAGTTACCTTGCTAGCTACCAATAATCAATCACAAAGTCTTGGTAATATATTCAGTGTAGCACAGAGGCAGAGCAATACTTTAAAAATAGTTCACAACCTATTTATAGGATCCATAAATGCCCACTTCATTACGTGGGCCCAAGTCATGTGAGATCACCCTACAGCTCCATGTTAACATTTCCTCCTTATGGTCTTTCTAATATTCTTGTTAGGTTTTCAGAGAGCTTCTTGTAAATATAAGTACCATACAAATATTTAGCAGATGCTCAAGTGCACCTTGGGATGATGACTATGGTCTGGAATGACCTGTGTATGGGATGTGCGCTCCCATTTCTGCTGAGTATCACACTTGCAGTTTTTAGAACTGCATAGCTGAGAGTAAATCTTCATCTCATAATTTTATTTTCTTTTATTTCCCTTTTAATCCCTTCCTCATAACTCCTTACCCATAGACACAAAACATAAATACAGAGGGATCCTCCCTTGTGTCTGTGTGTCCTACTTCCAAGACACTACAACAGAAACACAGGGAGGTGATTAAAACAAGAGTAGTTAGGAGAATAAATCCTTGTTCCTATGAACAAGGATTCTTCTCAGAATTTTGTATCTGAGTTGCACACTAGAGAAAAACATGGTCCAAAGTACTAGTACTGGATGACTACATGATAGGAAGTTAAGTATATAATTTCCCAGAGAATGTTCTACATATTAAAACAAACTATTTGTGTGTAAAAGATTCAGCTTTCCTCTTTGTTCATGCTCAGATCCACACAAACATAAGAAAACCTGAAATCATGTATGAAAAAACTAAAATTAGACACATTATCTTTTCCCTGATAGAAGAAGGGTGAACTGCAGCAGCAAATTGCTTTTGTGATACCTCGTATTATAATAATATACTTCGGGTGCTGTAATTTTTGGGAAATAACTCCAATGGAAAGTAAGGACATTGTGGCATCGGTTTGAATGAAGCAAGTACCAAATAAAAGACAATTTTTCAAGTTTAAGCTGCTATTTATGCAGGAAGTAGATCAAAACCTAATGTTTGCATTATGCCTGCAGGAAGTAGATCAAAACCTAATGTATTAAAATATATCTGACAATCAGATTTACTTTTTCTTTTATTTAGAGATGGAATGTATGTGAAATTTGCTATTAAATCTTCATTTAACTTACCCTGAATTTTAGGTTGATGTACAAACCAGAAAGAGTGTCTACAACCATATGGAAATATTTTTAATATCCTGTTCCTCGTATTTTCTCAGCAGGTAAGATGTTATTTAGATTACTTTCTCCTTTACCCAAAACTGAGCAAGAAAAGTCATTTTGTGTAGGGCTGACTAGTGTCTAAGAGGCAGCAGATCTATAAATTAGAAAAATAAAAGAAGATATTAAGAAGGTAAACAATATAGCCTAAAATTACTTTCTTTTGCTCAGAAATTTTGCCAGAGTAATTTAAACCCCAGCAATTTCAGTTATCTCTATGAACTACTGTAATTGTATTGATTTACAGTTCTTACTTTCTCAGGTGAAGAAATCATTCTTTTATGTGTCATCTTTTAGATCTGTCAACAGCCTTTGGAAGTGCTGATCCTATATCATCCTCAGTGGGCAGAAGTGCTCTGCAGAATGCACCGAAGCCCTGTCCCAGATGCACACTTCCCAGCTGTTGGCTAAGATCAAGTGCATCATCTTTTCTTATCACTTTATTATCTGATACATCCCCAGCTTACAGATTTTATATTAAATGGATTTGGAAGACATGGGAAGGAGCAATCATTTCCTCCATCCACTCCATGCATCAGCCCAAAAGTGCAATGCTTCCAGCTTTTGTGGTCACAGTGTGACTGCGTGTAAGGATGGGATATCTGTGCATAAAACCACCCTGTGGGCTTTCATCTTTTTTTAGGTGGACCCTAGATCTGTCATGATTTCACAGATCATCTGGTAATGCAGCCAGTGGCCACAATACCAGCCCTCGACTGAGGGCCTGATGCAGCCACTGCAGTGATGCTCTCCATGGAGAGCTATAGAAATTTCAGCCTGAGAGACAGTGCAAAAGGGGGAAGGCTTGTACCTGGAACTACCCTTGCCCCTGCTGGTGTCATTCTTCCCAGCTGACTATCACAGTCTTTCTAAAAAAAAAAAAAATTAGGGCAGTCTTGATTGTACTGTTGACTGCATTGACCCTTAACATACCTGCAACTAGACAAAGGAAAGGATTTGTGTAATTCTCCCTCAGCAAACCAAGTTCTCCTTTAAGAAAGTGAAAGAAGCTCTACAGCTTGTAAAATAAGATGTCAGTCCTTGCTGGATGAAAAAAACCCATTCATCTTGAGCCTCAAAAGACCACTCAGATTGGACTGAATAACAATTTGACCCATGTCTCTAAGTGAAAAATGACTGAATTTATTGCTGGCTAAGTCAGAAAACCCAGTAAAAGGAAAATATATCTAATGCTTTTTAATGGCTACCTGGCAGTAAATTTGTATTTAAGCTGTTCCATTGCCATTTGTCTTTATTTGATTAAGCCACCTGATTTATTAAACATGCTGGAATACAATTTATGTGCAGCAATATAATCCACCTAGTGGTCTGGTTTCCAGAACCACAGGGATAAACACTCTCAAACCATAAAGGCACTCTCAGTGCCAGATATCCATTTATAATGCCTGCAGAATGATGTCTCATCCTTATCATCTCCGGTATGGATGAACTGTCAGCTACTCTACCACAACCCCTTTCCAAACCTTTTAAAAGGAAGGAAAGTCTGTCGTGTCCAAAACACAAAGGTATTTCACAAGATGGGAGAGATGCAATATTATTCAGTGCAGCAACATTATTCACCTTCAGTGAAGAAGACAACAGGAATACCACTGTGAAATCAGCACTGTTTTAAAGACAGCTTTGGCAAATAATGTTGGAACAAAAATGTACAAAACAATGTTGCAAAAATGTTCCCTTGTACAAGATGACTCCAGGAAGTGGATTCTTACTATAATGAGCCCTTTACACCCATATATCTCATTCCTATATCTCATTCCCATTCCTATATCTTGTTCTACCTATTATACTCTTGTCTGGCTGTGCGGACACACAAAATGGTGAGATCAGTGACATTGCTGCTGCTAGAGATGGAACAAAAATACTGCTGGGCACCTATTACAATGAGAAAGAGTTCAAGAAATGAAAAAAAAAAAAGACAAAAGAAAACACACTTAGCCAAGACTGAAATCTGAAGCACAGGAATCAGCCTCTCTTCCCACTCCTCTCTCTCACCCTACAGTTGTCAAGGCCACTGAAAGACAAGCTGAACCAGAAAAATTTGACTATAGCTGGATTTCTTCATTCAGAGGAAAAGCGCTAACAAAAGGCTTTACCTGTTATCATTCCAATTAAAATTTATATATTCCCTCTGTAGTAGTTGAAAATGTGAAAATTTTAACACCATGACTTATGAACATAGGTGCACAAGAGACAAAATAAATTTCTTCACTATTATGGATTTTAACATAATGATCTTGCTATATTATCATTTAATGGCTAATCACATGCTACTGAACGAGCAAACAAACCCCTTATGCACTGCATTTTATTTGTCTATTTTCTGAATGCCTAAATACCAAGTGACAACTTGAGATGGTTATTAAAGGAAGCTATTTCATTAATTACTCATCTAAGAAGTTGATTTTTCTCTTTCTCTCTCATAAGAGAAGTTTAAAAATGAGAAAAATGTTCCAAAGAGAAAAGTCTACAATATAAGCTAAGTAAGAGTTAGATATCTGACTTGGAGTACAGCACAGTCTTGCAGAGACTGGAGTTGTTTCATTACATGTTTATCTTTTGTGATCTATAAAAGATCTAGGTTTATATTATTTTATTTTAAAAGAAAAAAATACAGTGTATAAAAGAAAAAAGGAGTTGTGGATATGAAGCTTTTTTAAATATGGTGGGATACAATGAAAAGCAAATTAAATTCTGAAGATTGATTTTACTCATTGCTTGATTGAAACTAAAAAAGTTAATTTTGCTCACTTTATCTGATTAATTGTAATTACCAGTTGGTCAAGGGAAGAGATTGTTCTGCTATAGTCTTAGTTGGTGCAGCCTCTCGTGAAAATCCTGAGTTTTGGGCACCAGAATAAAAGAAATATATAGAGTTATTAGAGGGTGTCCACAGGAGGTGTCACAAAGATGGTGAAGGGCCTGGAGGGGAAGCCATATGCGGAGCAGCTGAGGCCACTTGGTGTTTTCAGCCAGGAGGAGACTGAGGGGAGACCCCATTGCAGTTACAGCTTCCTCATGAGGGGAAGAGAAGGGGCAGACACTGATCTCTTCTCTGTGGTGACCAGTGACAGGACTGAGGGAATGGCCGGGAGCTGTGTCAGGGGAGGTTTGGGTTGGGTATTAGAAAAAGGTTCTGCCCCCAGAGGGTGTTTGGGCACTGGAACAGCTCCCCAGGGCAGTGATCACAGCACCAGCCTGACAGAGCTCAAGAGGTGTTTGGAAAACTCTCTCAGGCACATGGTGTGATTCCTGAAGTGGTCCTATATGAGACCACAAGCTGTGTCCTTGTGGGTCACTTTCAACTCAATATTCTATGATTCTAAATCTCTCACCAACTTTTTATGAAACTTTATTCCACTGAGCTGAGATTTGTTTCCTCAAAAAGACTATTTATTTAAGATTCTTGTTCTGAGCAGGACTGCGTTTTCACTGTATTATACAAGCACAGAAGTAAATACTTCCCTGTTCTAAAAATGACAAACATAATCCTGTGAATTCTTCCCATTTTTACATGCTGCTTTTCAAACAATAGCATTACAATGACAACCAGTTACATTTTCATGGCATCATAAGGTTGGAAAAAATGTCTAAGAGTCCAACTATTAACATAGAACCATTGCAATTATTTTTCTCAATTGCTGGGTTTTCAAATCTGTGTAATTTGATAAAAATGTGGGGCTTAGTCCAAAAGACAAATTAAACCTGAATTAATTACAAGTTTTATTACCACACATTTTCCAAATAGATCTGATTCAGAATCAAGAGAATCAAATATAAATATTTGATATTGATAATTAATAATATAAAATAGGAAAACAGTGCAATTTTGACTGTTCAGTGAATGTTGCTGCTATTCTGTGAATGCTTGAGCTTTCCCATATAGATTTCTATAGCAAAGCCTTGCTGTTGTATCTTAAGTCCCAATAAAGCAATTACTAGGTTCTTCTAGGTCCCAGTTAAGTTACTTCTTTCAGTATGAACAGTAAGTTTAGTTGTCTTCAAGAGATAGTGAAAGAAAATATTTTAAAATACTCAAGAAGAAAAGGGAAACCATTCAAACACTGACTTTTTAAAAACGAATTTAGAGAAATTTTGCTTTCACAGTTTTCAGAGGCCTCTGTAGCCAGATTTATTTAATATCAGAAACTGTTCTGAACAGAAGAATTGAAACATTGGGAAAATGACAGCATGTGAAGTACAATAAATGAAAATTTTGTGGAGTGCTTATATTCATTCTCTACTTATTTATGGGCACAAAAGAAAAGTGAAGATGGAGCTGCAGACATCAAAATCAAGTGCAGTCTATTCTAGGAACCATTTATAGTGTAAGTAAAAGTATAATTAAATAATGACTTCATTTCAGCAGGATCCCATGATAAGAATCAATAGTCAGGCCACTGATCTTGCATTAATTTGGCCTTACATTGTCACTAAATCTTGTCACAGCCACACTTTCATGGCACTCTGAATTAACCTCGACTATAACCTTCCCTTTAAAATAGAAGGGTTTTTTACCCTCCCCTTTCCAAAGACTTCAATGGCTGCTTCCTGGGATTAATGGTATTCAACAGAATTCACATATACAAAACATGATATTCCATTTTAAAAGGTGTAACAGATGTAACAAGCGTTGCCCAAAAGTATCTTCCACACAAAACCTTTAATTGAAACTCTTACATATTTAACTTTCAGCCTTTGCTGAAAAACAATTTCCTTTTACTTTAAGCCTTGTATATTCCTTGGAAGTAAATACTGCATTTTGATTGCAGTCATAAATCCAAAAAAGTACTATTAGGAAAAAAACATACAGAGACACAGAGAAAATAAACAGAACACGACTAACATGCTGCAATATTACTTTCAAACTTGTGGCCCTGCTGGTGATGTGTATTTTTTTAATGTGCAAAGAACCTTCTGATCTTCTCCCAGTCAACGAACAGCACCTGTAATACAATTTCTTTTGCTTAGCTTGTATTTGCTGCCTGAGACTTTCTGCTCTTGCAAATACAAAAGGCTTCCTACTCCTTACAACTCTTTACAGATTTTCTAAAAAATGAAATGCTTCAGAAAATTTTGTGAATACTATTTTATAGCTTTAAAGACCATATGAATGCAAGCATAAAGCAGCTCCCTGTTCAAATGATACAGTAGGATTTAAGGAGAGACATCATTTTCACTTCAGAGTTTGTTAGGAAATGTGAATCTGCAATGAATCCTTACCATTCTGGAAATAAAAAATGTGCTCTTTCAATCTTGTCTAAAGATTTCATATTATGTAATTTCTTCTCTGGTGATACTTCATTAAATTGTACAGAAAACTCATTGTCCGCCCTCTCTGAAAAAGTCAATACAATAACTGGATCTTTTCATAGAAAGAATCAGTTTCAGATTCTTTGCTCTCCGGAGGCTTAAAAGCACTCTGGCTTTTGAAGCTCAGTATGCCCTTGTTCCGATATCCAAGGAAGGTCTTATCCTGCAGGTCTTTTCATGCTCACCTGTAGCCTGATGCCAGAACTGTTCTCTCAGATACTGGATTGTTTTCTGCCTTTGAGTAAGCAATGGCATAGCCAGCTGACTACCAAAAAGGTGCCTTAGTGTTCAGACTCAACTTTGTCCCTGAAGCTCAGCATTCAGACTCTGAAGGCAGTAGCAACAGAATAGAGACAAAAAGAAATTGGAGACCTTTGTACTAATTGCTCTTTTATGATCCTGTATCTACATGTTGTGAAACATGGAAGTGCAAAACCTGTTGATGTAATTTTTCACATCATAATATCCATCTCAAGGAACTCATGAGTTTTTTCAATGGCTTGGTTTGGATGGGATCATCTGTTTGCAAAGTCCCTGCCATGGGCAGGACACCTTCCACTACACCGGGTTGTTTAAAGCCCCATCCAGGCTTGCCTTGAACATTTTCAGTGATGCTTCACCCAGAAGTTCTCTGGCAAACTCTCTGTTCCAGTGACTCACCACCCCTACAGTTCTTCCTTAGGTGCAATCTAAACCTACCCTTTTTCAGTTTAAAGCCAATTCCCTTCTGCTATAACAGACCCTTGGATAAAGGCCCTTTCCAGCTTTTCTGTGAGTCCCTTTTCAGTTCTGGAAGGCAGCCCTAAGTTCTCTTGGAGCCTTCTCTCCTCTGGAGTAAGCAACCTCAACTCTCTCAGCCTGCTCTCATATGGGAGGTGCTCCAGCCCTGTGATCATCTACCTGGCCCTCCTCTGGACTTGCTTGAGCAGATCCACATCCTTCCTGCGTTAGGACCCCCCAAAACTGGACACAGTACTCCAGGTGGGGCCTCACAGGAGCAGAGTAGAGGGGGAAAATTACCTCCCTTTATCTGCTGATCTCTTGTCTGTGGTGAGAAGTGACAGAACCTCAGGAAATGGCATTAAACTCTGTTAGGGGAGGTTTAGGTTGGATATTAGGAAAAGATTTTTCATTTTATTCTTGTGATACAGCCCAGAGTGTGCTCAGCTTTCTGGGCTGTGAATGCACATGGCTGGCTCATGTTGATCTTCTTATCCACAAACACTCTGTGCTGTACTCAGCAGGGCTGCTCTTGATCCATTCTCTGCCTAGCCTGTATTTGTGCTTGGGAGTGCCCCAGACCAGGTGTAGGACCTTTGAGCTGGCCATATTAAACTTCATGAAGTTCACACAAGCCCACTTCTCAAGCCTGTCAAGGTCCATCTGAGTGGACCAGCATGCTGACTGCACCACTCAGTCTGGTGTTTTAATACAACCTTCTAATCCATACTACTATGTTCCTTGTTAATTATATGTTTTGCTTTCCTGGATTCAAGATCATTCAGATATGAGAGGAAGCAACAGCTCAACCAGAAACTATACAAATACACAACATTCTTTTTTTTTTAGAAAATCAGTGACAGACAAATCTGCACTTATTTCTGTCTTAATCTTCATTCATATGGATTAATGCTTGGGTTTTTATGACCAAAGAAAAGGTTTATCCTTGTTACTTAACTGGACAATGGTTCTATAATATTGTTTTAGAGGTTCAATAAAAGCATAATGGTGAGTAGTAAAGCTTAATCTACTCTACAGCATTATCTAACCTCCATATAAAAACATAAGAAAGCTTTAGGGAGAGTTTTAGTTGACAAGTCAGCCTTACAATGTGCTTTGTCCCTTTTCTCATTGCCAGACATCCAGGAAAGGACAGGCTTTCTCAGTACTCGGCTGACATTTCGTTCTTGTAATAGACCAGACAGGGCAACTAAATAAAGCAAAACCAGATGACATTGACATTATGTTAATAAACTGGAAAGCAATCTAGCAGCATTTTAATCTTCACAGCAGTCAGGGTATCCAGTAGCACCATGAAGAACCAAGCAAGAACCAAATGGATTTGTTGCCACTAAAGAAGTATCACAAGAGCGTTCCAGGAGGTGCATTGAATCCCATTTTCTTATTAGTTTTTGATGTTATTGTATGGTAGAGAAGATACAGAGAGGGGGGTGCACTTGTACACAGAACTGCCCTAAGACAAAGGAAAATATTCCCTGTTCCACAGTGGCAAACTAACTGCTTTTTTTTTTTTCCTGTAAGCTAATGAGACAGAGCTAATATCTGCTTGTCCTTCATCCCGTAATACACTTATTATAAAACCACTATTCAAATTACAGTCACATCTTATTAGACAACAGATGGTCTTATCTAAATTGGTTGGTTAATTCAGGTTCATGATTTTGTATTAATAAAGTCACAACAATGAATCAAACCTTCCTAGAACTTTTCATGAAGTCAGCCATGTGTGGCAGCTGGTGGCTGCTATTCAGCAAGAAGCAACAAACTTGTGGAAAGGCCATTTGAACCAAAGTTTCTTAGGAATCCTTGCTATTTTGCCCTTCAAATGCATTTCTTCTACCTCTGATAGGTGCCAGAGCCTATTTCCCCATTGTTATGTATACACTAACTCCATGAAAAGCAGAAAAAGGTAATTATAATAGGAAAACCTGTGAAACTGCAGTGATGTTTGACTTTTGTTTTATAGAGAAGATTTATGCTCACAATAAAGATTTCATGTCAAACAACCTTTTCTAAATATATAATAATTCTTCTGCTATAAACTTTCAGTTAACAAAATATTTTTAAAAAGATGAACAACAGACACCTCACTACAATAATCTTCTGATTGTCATATGTGGAAGTTAAAAGTTTTTGCAACATGCTTTTATTTTAAATCTGAGCTTATATGTGAAATTGAGCATAAAAACTTATGCCTCATAAACTCTATTTTAAAATTCATATCTTATCTCCATTATCCTTATTCTGCAGATACAAAACTGAACCACTCACTGAAGAGAGTATGGTGGAAATCGGCCCTTTTTCAGGTAACATTAAGGAAGGGCCTAATTTCCACTGTCTCATAAGCTCTCATTCCTGCAATGCCTTTTTGCTTGTGGTCTGAAGATCAGGTTCTGAAATAGTTGTACTGGCTTCTTCATGAGGCTTACAGACCTCATAAGGGGTCCCTTATGAGAGCAAGAGCCCTCCTGCAAGCTGACATCCAGTTTCCAGTGCCTGGAAGCTATTTAGGGAGAGGTTTCCCTCTGAAGCAAACACAGTAGCTGTATAAGCAGGCTAACCCATCACAACAGCAGATTAAAAAAAGCTGCAAACCCATGACAGAAAACCTAAGGCAAACACTGCCAGACAATGAAGTGTCCCAAATGCACAGCTGGCTCACTTTGTATGCAGCAACCAGTGTCTGGTTTATGGCGTGAATTTTATGGCCATGCTCAAATAAGATCAGCAATAAGCCTGGACTTTTCACACCTGAAGAAAAAAAAAAAAAAAAAAGAAAGAAACAAAAAGAAACATAAGGGCTAGCTCTTAATACAAGTCAATATTTCATTTGTGCTTAGGGAGATCCCAGACAGACAGATTGTTCAGACAGACAGATTGTGCTCAGAACAATCTGCCCTGACTGAGATCTCACTGTGGAATTGTCAGAAGTTTGCTCTGGTGTCAATGGACTAGGGTACTGAGGGAGGCCTGTCCCTAGGATTAACATGACCTATTGCTGAAAGCTTGAGGTTGAACATACATAGAAGTTAATGGCAAGAGTGGTGATGCAACAGTCTTCATTGGGTCAGGAAAATAAAACAGATGTGATTGAAATCACACCTTCAGCATCCAGTAATATTTATTGATTCAGAGATAAGAAATCTGGAAGCAAATGCAAAAAGTAATTGAGAAATGCTAAGAGGAGAATTAGAAAAATACTTGAGAGTTGATCCACCCAGAAGTCCTGAGGACTGTAAGTACTAGAATCCCAAGTGACAATATCTTCCAAGCCATTAAACATAACAGTTATGCTATACACACATACCAAAAATTGCATCTTCATAAGCATCCTGTGCAGAACAAAACCAGCTGTAATGGATGGGGATGCAGGTTTTGAAAAAGAGCTGCAACCCTGCTGGTAACACTTGCATGCTACAGGTGTAACAGGGAGTCCTCACACTCACACAAGATGTAAACCACCAGAAGCAGCAAAGAGGTTCTAAGAATGAATTCCTGACCCATGTGAATTTGAGAGAAGGCATCATCTGGCCTCAAGGGCCAGACTGCCAGGTCCATTTGGAAATTCACCTAGGCTGTTAAAAAAGATCTCCGCAGTAAAATAATTGAAGCAGAAGTTCCTCTTGAGGCAAATGGGAATAGATCCTGAGTACTGAAATAAGCAGTGCTCTTATTTCTTAAACTCACGAAGATGCACATTCTAACCACCTACACCACCCCCACCACTTCTCTTTTTTTTTTGGTGCAGATTACTGATTTTCATTGACATGATGATTTATTTGCATTAGATTTCAGAAGCAGAGATGTCATGTGCATGAAAGAAAAAGGAATTTTGAGCCCACATGGTACAATTTTTCATTTACATTAGACAATGCATATGACACCTAATAAAGAAGATAAAAAGGCACATCTCTATGTTGAGGTGAAATACACTTACATTTCAAAGAGGAGAAAAAGGATTTGCAAATTTTGCACTTTGTCTGGAGGGTGCTACTGTATATATTTAGCTCATCTCATTTTACAGGCCCAGTTTTTCTTCGTTCTGGCATGATAACAATTCCCCTCTAGTGTTATTTAATTTAAATTTGATTTTCTTTACACTTGATGCCAAGTTCTGTGCTTTTCTGATTATCATTTGTAAATGATGAGGACAAGGTGGGTGTTAAGAGGAACAGATGAAAAATTACAAGCTATCCATAAAATTGCAACTCCTAATTTATGTGAAAATTGAGATGGGAATGTAGACCAAGGTTTAAAAAACAACCAACAAAATAACTGAACTTGGAACAAAGTTGAGTCTTTTACTAATTTCAAACTGACCAGGCATCTAAAAAAAATCCTACTAAGTAGCATGAAACAGACTGCTTAATCTCTGTGAAATCTAGGTAGTTAAACTTAGGAATCCAAATTTGTGTTTAAGACCATCAGTCTCATATAATAAAAAAGGAAACACACAAACAACCCCAACATTTTCCAGTAAGCAGTTTTTATCCATTAGAAAAGACATTGACTGATCTATAGAATTAAAAACAGGACTATCATTTAAAAGTGTGAGGAAATCAAAACAAAGAATGACATATAGAAACCCCCCTAGACAGCTAAGAAAAGACTTCATAGAAGTATCACAAAGTTAGAGAAGGACTGCTTTAGTGTAAATGATTCTCTGCTGTTTTATCCTTTAAGTGTACAGTGTCCAATGCAATAGGCAAATGCAGCTTTAACAGAATCAACAGCCTTGAAAGCTTTTATGCTTTTAGAGTGCAATGAGCTGTAATATAAAACAGGCTACTATAATGCACATGGATAAAATGTTTTTGAGTCATACAACCATTTATGGTGCCACAAATTTCATAAAAATTCCCTGAAAAATGAGAGAAATAGAGCAGTAGAAGAAGTGATTACATATATAGGGGGTAAGTGATCAGTGACAGTAGTATGGTTATGCCACAAGAAGGAAATAAGTAGTTTCAGAGAAGCAAAATTGTTCCAGAGTTGTAGGGATGAGTAGTACAGCTGCAGTGTGTGCAGGCCTATGGAGTTGACTGTTTTTGTCTAGAACCTCTTTCTTCTCTTTTTGTCCAAATTAAAGAACCCCACGCCCCTCACCCACCCAAGTCCCTGAAACCAAGGGCACTCCTGTGGAAAGCCCTCCTCAGGTTCTCCAGTGGAACCAAAACTTCCAAATGCTCTTTTTGACTACTCTTTCCTTGCTGTTTGCACACATCTGTTACACACATAAGGAGCTTTTGGGGTGAGACATAGAAAAATTAGTGGTCTTTATGTTTTAAGGTGGCAGTGAACCCTTTAGGCACCAGGCCTTAATCTACAAACATTTTTAGAATTATTTTCAAATGGCTAAAACAAGTGTATGAAAACTCTTTTCCTGAGCACAATGAAATTAAACCCACATGACAAAATTATTGTGAACAGCTTTCTTCATATTTTGAATCCATCCCTGATGCCACAATATCTCCTACCAAGCTTCTCTTAAAGAGATGTTACCTTGTGTCTTTGCTTTTGTTACATGATTTTCCTACTCCTTTTAGAATTTCCTCATTCCTGCCAATGCCTTATGTAAATAAGCCGCTTAATCAACTTTCTTAACTTCAAAGAATTCAATTTTTTTACATGCATTTCGCTTATATTAATGCAGTTTTCATAAACTTTAATTTAATTTTTTAATTCAATACTGGAAATAACTGTGATAAGTCACTCAACATACATCATAACATGATGTTATTATTAGTTTGAAGAGAAAAGCAGAATGGTTGATCCATAACCTCATTTTTTCCCCGCTGTGTCTTTACAAGGCTATTGGATGAAAAGCAATTGATCTTCAAATAAATGCATATAACTTCATACCTGTCACATGATAATAAAAAATAATATTGAAACGTAAAATGAAAATCCTCTACTATAATTTCTTATTCTTGTCCTCTACCCTGAAGTTTGACAATTTTATTATCCTTCCTCTAAAAGTGAAGATTTTAGAATAAAAGATGAAGTAATTAAATGAAATTAGGAATATTATAGCAAATAAAAATAAGCTAACAGTGTGAAAATAATATGGAATGAACTCTCTCTTTCCCTTTTTTATGAGTTACATATGTCTTAGCTGATACTTCTCCTTAACAAATGAGAAGTATCAGCTTGACAAAATTCTCCAAAGATTGACCATTTTAAAGACTAATCCAGTGATCAACCTCTTTTTTTCTCATTTTTGTTTGATCTACAAGAAGCAAACAAAATCTTCCTACAAGCAGCCCTGACATCTTGGGCTTGGGTAAGAAAACGAATACTATCTCATTTTCAGTCTCCAGTGGGAAGGCAGGCTAATAATGGGCATATTATGGTCCTGGTTCTGCAAAGCCTTTTCCCCATGCAGACACCACTGCAGGATCCTGGCTGGCGCTCACACCTTCTGATGGCTGTTTGGTGGCCAGTGTGAGACAAGCAGACAGGTTAGTGAGTTCTGTCCCTCTCACCACCACCACGTTTTGCACTAAGTGGTGTTCTGGCTGGCAAACCAACCCGAAAAGTCCTATTGTGGATGCTGAATCTGTCTGTTCCCCATGCCAATATCCAGAAAAAATACCCCAGATATAAAAACTTTCACTGCTGCCTTCATTCTCTGGCTAAACAGAGCATTTACTTCGCTGTGATATTAACATTGGCACTATTTGTAACTATGTAGTTCTCTAAATGCTTACAAAAGCTTAGTTAAAATTGCATTGGTTGATCTTAGCCAAAAATGGAAACAAACACAAGGTATGTTCCATTCCTGGGGAAGAGTTATGTTGCACTGCAAAGAAAAGATACCCGACACTAAGTAATTCTAAAGGGTTTTGCCTTTCTGTCCAAGAAGACAGACTGATGAGCTCTCTTCCACAATAGGAATGTGAGTCTGAATTGCACTGCATGAAATTACACTTGCTAAGATTATTGGAGAAACCACCTGAAAATGACTTACAACACAATTTGTTGGGATAAAATGGCAAAGAATTCTGGGATGGTGAAATGAATCTTTCCTGCTTTGAGGTTTCTGCATAGGTTTTTGCAATAACCATAAAATTGAATAAAAGAAACAACAGATCAACCTTCTTCGTAGAGATTCACAGATAAATGTACTACTATTTTCTACTATTTACAAATTATGCAGTATATATATAGGATAATTTATTGAAAATATATTCTTTCAAGAAAACTTTTAAAGTTAAAAACCAAAAATCATTGACCATCTAGCCCATGTTCTTGAGAATCCATGTTTTTTCTTCCTCAGTCCCAATCCACTTCATGACTCTCCTGCAGGAAGAAGTTAATTCTTCACCATGTTTGGAAGGTTAGTGCAAAGCTAGATAGGAAGTTTTAGTTAAGGTGTGGAGCAAAGTTACCTTTTCTCAGTTATGTTTCTTGCCTAGTTTTTATACCCTTTTGACAATTATGAAATAACTCATCTTTCTGCTTGAAATTTAGCTCTTTACACTAGACATTTCTGTCTAACATAGCAAGCAAACTCATGTTCATTTAGCTTGTTCATTTTTTAACAATTAATATTTTATATAATTTTACTGTTCATGAAATAGCTTTAATGTCAACATTTTTGCCAGGGAATTTATTTGTGTGATTGCTCATTTTCCTTATGAACATTTAGAAAACAATTTTTGACTATGTTTTCAATTTCTTTCTATTAGCTCTAATTATTTCTCAGGCTTTCTCCCAGGCTAAGCCACCTACACATTTCACTAAGTCTTAACTCTGTCCCTGAGAAACTTTTGTAATAGAATTAACTTGATTATCATAATAGTGTCCTCTGACACATGAATGATTTTACCTGAATTTGCTCCACCTTTTTCCTGTGCTCTTTCAGAAGACGATATTATGATGGTGGTTTTCATGTCCCTTGAACTATTAACCACACATTATATATAGTTCCTACTAACAAAATTTATTGGAAACCTCATTTTAGGAGCTCAGAGATAAAGAAGTTTCCAGAACGATCTCTATAGTCAAATTCCTCCTTTCCTTCCTCTTTTACCCTAAAGAGGGTAAGCAAATTTCACTGTTTTTTCAAGCAGACAGCAGCATTTTGGGACATTTTTCTCTTTGCTGTCATTGTGAGGCTATTTGTGTGCATTTGTTTGCAGACAAAAGCACCTCACTGCATTTTACTGACTACCTATGAAAAAAGGGACAAAATGAATCCCCAGTTACTTTGGGTATTACCAAGACACAGGCTGTTGGACCACGGGCCAGGGTATCATATCACTGTTTTGATTAATGCCCTTAGCTTAGGCAAAAAGAATCCTAGTTGCTAGTTTTAGGTAAATAATTTCACTTTCACCAAGTTAAGTGATGATGATGAAAATGTGAAATGCCACATCCACCATGGTGCCCATGCCAAGTCCGTGGGGACAAGTCTGGAATATTGGAAAAGGTCTGTTTGATGTTCATGAATGCCCAGGAAGCCACAGGCGCCAGTATGCACAGAGGGAAATAACTGAGATGTTTTGATGGCATGTCATGTAAAATCACTATATAATAACAATCACTACCTTTTCCACATCAAAGAAATCAGTGTTTTCGTGGCAATCTTTGTTTCCCTCTTATTTAGCCATATTTTATTGGAATAGAACACCAGCTATGTAATTAACGTAACTTGTTTTATCCATCAAAGTCTTTGTCCTTTTTACTAAAACTGACACAACTGAAAAGTTTAAATAAGAATCACAAGAAAAAAAATAATCAGCTGCTGCTCTCTGCAAAATAAAATATATACATTTGGATAAAAAAAATGTTTCTTTCCTACAGTGCAAAGCTATAAATGGCAAAGTCAGATTGAACTCCAGAAAGAAAAGGCTTCTTTGCAAAAAAAACTCCAAACCAAACCCTAACTGAACCAAGTTAAATAGCAAATATTTAAAACTGAAGGCAAGAAAAGGAAGCTTTATTTTTATCAAACAATAACACTTGTTGCAGCAGCCTGGGCTTTCTTTTTGTGACACTGAAACCAAGACCTTTTGCCTGTGCACACAACACTTCTGCAGGCTGGTACACCATCACTGGCCCATATGAACACTTCCCTGGTACAAACACGGCCTTGTGCTCCAAAGCTGCCATCTCCTGAAAGCAAATCATTCACTGCTTCCTAAAGGAACATCAGGAGCTGTGAAAATCAAATCAGACATTAAAAAAAAAAGTGTATATTTTTCACTGCTCTAAACTGGAATGTGTTCTGCCACCTGAAATGTGAGTTTCTGCGCTTGCATTGCAGGGTGAGGAAACCTGCATGTTGTTTGGCAAAGCAAATCAGAGACTGGCAGAAATAATAGCAAAGCAGCTAGGCATGACAATATCACCTGTTTTTTGTGCTAATCATTCTAGAACTGCCAATTAAAACAATTCAAATTAATGTTTAGATGTTGATACTAATTAGTGGCAGAAGAACTGAAAAGTAACCTCTCGTTATAAAGGTCAGTGTTATTGATATTTTGTTCTCTTCTTCCAAGGGTCAGAAGATTCTTGACAGTAGTGCAGCATGGAGAATATTACATGTTGCTCTTAAGGAAACAACTTCTCATCCTATTTTTTCTATTTTAACCACAGAAGCAATGGAATTCACTACTACACTGTATCTGGAAGGTTGAAGTATGTTTACTTAGTAACAGAAACTTTGATTCTGTAGGACCTCAACTATGGTCATGCTTTATGACCTTTAGAATGACTTTTAAAAATTTTTCTTCCTTTTCCTAATCAGGGTTACCCTTCCAAAACAGAATCAGATTATAAGAAAAGTTAAGCAATATTAAACTAGGTACTTTTAAGGGCAAACTTCTATAAATAAATTCTACGAATATATTGAAACAAAAAAATCTATTACTTTCTAATTTGTTAGTTTCCACATAGAACAACCATTTCTATTCATATTTTGTTTTTGAAAAATCCAACTCACCCTTCAGACCATTCCAAATCAGAATGTAATCAGATTAAATTTCTGCTGATGAAACCAAAGGAATTGTCAGCTTACACAACTTTGACTGCAAGGCTGCCATGGAAAGGAGTAAAAAAAAAGAATTTTTATACTTAATGAAGTTTAAATGACAATGAAGACAAAGCTGAATAGGCTTCAATCAGAAGCAGTAATCCTAAGAGGGCCACCTGATGGTTACATTTAATATGCTAATGCTATTACAGTGCATGAAATTTTCTATTCTTCCCATAAAGGTCTTGTTAACAGTAATTAAATGTTAAGACATTCAGCCCCATAAAGAAAAGAGATATAGTGAATTTATTATCACTAGAATCAGTGGAAAACTTTTTTAAATTAGTATTTGAATAGCAAAAGATTGAATTCTCACTACTCAGGGACAACAAAGCTGATCAGGTCTCTGCTAAATTGCAGGCAAACATACCTTCTTCATTACAACTGAAAACTTCAATATAAACCACTGGTTTTGCTACACAACAGATGGCAGGAGTTCATACAGACCTCACCCCTTCCTACCCTCAGCATGTTTTACACCCAAGAGCAGTGAGTGACCTGTGCTACCAATTTTGGAGATCTCCTGATGCCTCAGCCCCCAGTGCTGGCCATCAGGAGGCCTCTTGACTGAGGTATCACCTGGAATTACATGAGCAGTAGGTCCTAAATGCTGAGAAAACACTTCTTGAGTAGCCAAAAAAGGTGACCCACTGCACAGTGTGCACTTCCACGGCAGGTTGGTCTGCATGACACACAGGGCATGACTGTCCCCAGTGTTATAACCCTGGCTCTTCCTCTCAAACTGTGACAGCTCATGGTTTTCAGACCTGGAGGTCCCTGGCATTCTGTCAAAATGACAGACATCACATTCATGCAAGCAGGTCTCCAGTTGTAGAACGAATACGAATATTTTGATAATCTCTTGCAAGTACTTACTTTTTTTTTAATAGTTGAAGTAAATTCTTTACCAAGAGCAAGCACTGGAATTACGCAGCATGGTTTCCAATAAAGAATAATTGGATTCAGTCCATAAAACTAATTAAGATTGCCACAGCCTCTTTAGGATCCTAATGCCTGTTTTAATACTTGCTCATAGGATTTCAGAAAACATTCATTTGCAAAGACATTTATTTGCATATACAAATGTATATCAGCTACTTTAAACACAGAAAGAAAAATGAGGTCCAGTTATTACTTAAACTGGGTAGAAACTTAAAAGCAAATTCATTCAGTTTAATATTTAATGAAGTCCTAAATCAAAACTGATGGGATAGGAATATAACTAGGAATAATAACCCATAAAATGTGTCAAAGATTGTTTTTCCTTAAAGTCTTGGCCCCAGTTCCACAGCATCTACCATTGTACAGAAGTACTTGTCAAATATTTGAAATGAAACTCAAAGAAATTACCAAGTGTTAGATAAATACTGCAAACCTTCAAGTTTGCTGTGCATCAGCTCAAAAGTTCAACATTTCAAATTTGGGGGATAGGAGACAAATCCATTAAACAATGGATAGTGACATACAGTTTCAAATGCAAAAAGGAGAAGGGTATACCATGGGAAAACTGCTGAACATTAACCGTATGGTATTTCTTTGTATATTTAACCCTTCTAACTTTAGCCAGTCACACTGTTTCTACCCTGTGAAGATGAACAACAGGAAGTTTTGGTCCATGGTTAAAAATGGGCCTGTTCCTTGCTTCCTCAAGCATTTCCAACTTCCAACAGGGTAATAAAGTTATTGTACTTAGGAACAGAGGAAAATGAACCTACACTGGTAAATTTTTGTGAATCAGTAGATAAATTTCACAAACATGAACTAGTGTGAGTGTGTAGGGGGATAGAATATAAGAAAATAAAGATAGTGTAGAAAGTAATCTTACCCCTAAGGAGCTGCAGCTGGGCCAATTGTCAAAGATTAGGAGCAGGCCTGACTTTACCAGGCCACAGCTGTAACCAGTGAGAGGAAAAGTGCTATAAAAGAGTGGGGTGGCTGGTGGAGGAGGGACCTGGAGTCCGTTGGCTGCTGTGAGAAGAAGAAAGAGTCAGTGTTTGTGGGAGCTGCCCATGAGAAAACACCAAGAAGGTATGAAACTTTTGTGATAAGGAGATAACAGTATGGAACCCCTGCAATATGATGACAACATGAGTGGTTGCCACTAAAATATAATTTCTTTACCTGACTTCCAATTAGTAATGATAATCAAGAGCTAATGAAACAAATGCCAATCAGTTCCATTGATCCACTTCTAAAATGATCTGAAATACTTGGTAACTTTATTTACAAAGAGAGATGAAATATCATTTGTGAAATGAGAGGAGAGAAACCCTTCCTTCCCACCCCATCTTACCTCTCAGCATTAAACCTGGACAAAAAACTATGGCTGCTGTAACTACTGCACGGTTTGCAACCAGAAAAGAAAATGAGATAAAATATTTGCCAAGATTTTACAAGATATGTTCCCCTTCCACTCCTGTAACAATTTCTGTATTCTCTTTTCTCATCTGTTTGCCAGACTCCAAAATCCTATACCTGCAATTACGCCACCGCAGGTGATATCAGTGGCTATCCAATATCCTATACCTGCAGTTATGCCACCTGACACCACCTTTAACCAGAACTTGGCTAAATCTTGAGTGAAAGTAGGTGGATTATTTCATATGCTAATGTTTTCAAAGAGAGCAGCTGCAGACCTGTTGAACATACTAAATTTCCTATAATGTATTCAATCAATTTTTTTTTCAGGCTGGTAGGGATTTGATGGGAAGTGATTTAGAAACACTAAACCAGCACTTTTAGGTTAGCTGACTGGGAGTTATGGAGCAAGACAGGAAAGCAGTCTCATTTTTGAGTTGGACTTAAAATATGATCATGTATAACACAACTTAACAATAATTAATCATGAAAAGCCCAGAGACACTGATATATTTCTCAACATTAAATGCCTTCTTGTACACCTCCACCAAATATTTTGTAGTACTAGTCCCATTTATGGAAGACTGAAAGGATTTTAATTGCCTTTAGTTTTAGCATTTCTACCACGGTAGAGCTTGTTTCTGGAAAAATACCACAAAAATGGCATTATATACAATTTCTGGGCAGAGCTTTACAAGAGTTACTTCAAGAATCTCAAAGCAGAATATATGGAAACAAAAAAATTAATTCATCTAGACTGAGGCAGATAGTCTTGCACATGCTCTGCAGCTTCCCATTTTTCTAGGGTATTGAGAACTGCTCACTCTTCATGGAAAACCCAAGCAAATTAATTATTTTCTAATAGCAAGGAGCCTAAAAAAGGAAGGAGTGAAATTTACAGTGCCAGTTTCTGGAAATGGTCTCCATATACAGCCTAAGAAACTTTGCAGAATTAGCTGATGGTGAGCCTTGTGCCATTTGACATAACCAGTCTCACCCTGATTGTTATAATGCTGCTGAGGAGGTGTGTGATAAGAAAGCCAGCAAGTTATTTCTTAAGTCTCAGCTTTCAAATGTGGGAGAAAAAAACATATATGTGTATGTTTTATACAAAACATGATAATTTAGAGGCTGCTAAACTTGTTTTAAAGCAAATATTTTCTCCTGGCTCAAGTCACATATTTGCTGACATGGAGATCTAGCACTCCTGTTTACCTCTAAATCCAGTATTTTGACTGTGTTCCAGGTCCAATACTAACAGAACATTCTTTTAAGTGAAGATGAATGGAGCTAGAAGAGAAGGCGAACTAAAATTTTCCTTTTTAAGTGAATCCAGGCTGCCATATATCTTGAAAAAAAAATTCTGACTTCATTCTGTCGTGTGCGTCTGATCTTAGACCAAACTGATCCACAACACAGAAAATACCGGCTATATAGACGATGCACTTACTAACAGCAAAAAAAAAAAGCCTTTTTTTTCCTTCATAATTTGTTTCACAATCTCCAAGCAAATAAATGAGACAGTAATTCCTCTCCCCTTTACATTTTTAATATTTAATAATAACCTTCTGACCCACATCCTACCCACAAAAAAATTGACCTGTGATGATAACCCGTTGGCTACTCAGAAGTACTGTGTCAGTCTCCACAAATTGCGATACTTATGGCGCCACTGTGTAATGTAAAAATTCAAGCCACATTTCCTTTTATGTTTTTTTTCTCCCTAAAACCAAGGGAAATAGGAAATGCAAAAGAAAACTTCAGTCAGAATGATCAACGTTCTGATGTCCTTAGAAAACCCAACCGATGTTTGAAAATAAATTTGAAAAAAAACCCTGAAGCTGCTGTAGTCAATAACTCAAAATTTTTACAGGAGTTCTTCAGACATCTGAGAGATTTCTTAAACAGGTTTTATGAAAAATACATGAGTAGTTTAAAATAAACACCAAGAAATTTGAAAAATCCTCAAATTTGGAAATTACACTAATGCAAATGGTGTGTGCTCAGAGAAATAACTACCTTTCACGTTTGTAGTAAAATGTGATTTCTCTCAGACTATCTACATAGCATAATGTTCATGAAAATTTTCATTATTTGAAGAGCTAATAAAACTTCTGTTCAGTTAAATCACTCATTCAGATCATACTTTATCTGTGGTAAGTAAAATTTATGTTCAGTGTTCAGTTTCTCTTGAAAGGCAGTCCTGAAGACAGCAAATACTGAAAAACCACAAGGTTTCACCTACAGCTTAGCAACTCTTGTAGCTAACAACACAATATATGCTGAAGTTTTTATATTTTGAAATTTCAATTCATATGGGTAATAAATTGGTGATTTTCCATATGACAGTCATCAAGCTAAGGTTGTGTGACATTTCCAATGCTGGAGAGTTACTACCTTATCATCACATCTGGTTTTATTTTTAAATTATAACCTTAAGATTTTATCACCTTTTCCCCTTGGTTTTCATGTATATGGGTTCATTGAATTACACACCCATCAAGTGCTCTCAACTTATTGTGCTGTATGTTGGTTTGGAAAGAAAAATCTAGAAGAAATTTTTCTTTGATACATTCTTTGACTCTTAATATCACAAATATCTGTTGATGACATCCCTATCACTGATTCAGTGAAATGACTTCCTGGTGAGGTTAGACAACCCTTGGCACTGTAAACATATTTTGGGATTTAAAGACCCTCAAAAGCAGTCTTTTATATACTTCTACTGCTTGCATATGGTATCTGAAATCTGGAAGAGATTTGAAAAATTTCTGTGGCTATCTTTGGGAAAATCTGTTTGGATTTGACTGAGCTGCAAAAAGGGCAATGTTGTCATTTATACTACTCAGCAGTGGACTTGCTAAACCACTGGGGTAGACACTGTGAACATTCTGTCTGAATGAAATGTGTTTCAGTCTCATTTAGGCTTCTGTTGCCATACATGATTCATGTAACATATAAGCTTTATCACAGCAAGAGCCTGGATGTCTGAGCCAAAGCTCTCTGCTGTACTGTAATAAGGATTGATATGCACCGTAATTTTATTGCATACTGAAACCCTGAGAAAATGAAGCAGACATATTTGAAAATTACCTGAAAATTTGGTCACCAATCATATTATGTTACTTTGGAAAAAAAAATAGATGGATATATGCTAATCCTGCAGAAAACAGAGTCTATCTTTCCTTTGAGGAAAAGGGAGAACATAATAAAACACCCTAAATATTAACATTGGATAAGTAATCTGCTGACTTGCTAATGTGTATTGATGCTCAACTTTGAAAAGCCTTTTTTTTTTTTTTTTTGGTGTTCAAGTGGGTTTGAGACAAAAGAAAAATCAATCAATTTTGACAATATCAGTTCTGAGCCAGATTCTGTTACCCTGGATTCAGGTGGAATGGTGCCTTTTTTAGCAAGTGGTGCAATTGATTTTAATAGTATTAGTTGCCAAATAAGTGCCTCTTCAGGCTAAATGGGATATCAGAAGTCACCTTCCCTAACTGAAAACAAAACAAAAAAAAAATTAATGACTGCCAGACATTCCATATATGCTGAAATACAAAATGAAAGTTTAAAAAAAAAAAACATAAATGCTCTTGTGTAAAGACAAAGACTTTTTAAAAAGTAGTCATTTAGTAATTTTATTTCTTTATGTCTTTTGAGCACTTCAATAAGCATGGATAAAATGACTTTTCATAAAGCTACAAAGGGGAATAAAAAGGAAAAGCCAAACCCTAAAATTCATAGTCTTAAATGAGGGTACACTTAAAATGCACTTCCTATGAATCAGTATTTAAAAAAAAAGCTTTGCTTTTGGCTGGGAAATTCCCTATTTTTTTTTCTTTTATTCCTTAAAGAGATGTTTCTTGCAGAGGAATTGCTGTCAATGGTGTTATTACCAAAAATAACATCTCTGTAAACTGGCATCAGAGTGTGAACCAATTAGCACTATGAGATGCTGTGGAAGTTTAAAACCAAATGTAGCAATAACCATCTGGGTAGACAAAATATTCTTTTTACCTGCGGGTCTTTGAACATGGCAATAAACATATGGCAGAAAGTTCTTGGCTTGTTCAGTGCACTACTAATAAAAATCTAGGTGACAGAAATATGCCATGATAGGTGCCATAGAAACTAGTATAATGACCTTTCACATCTGGATGCCTCATTTCTAATTAGGAATGAATAAGATATAACAAGGTCAGGTGACACTGTCTCACATAGCATATTACTTGTATATGGATGAGGCATTTTGATGAAAAACTTTCAAAGCATTTTTGTCCACTGTCTTACCTAACTTCGTGTGACAGCAGACTGTGTCCCCTTTAAAGAGGTTCCAGATGTGAAAGGTCAGAACTTTTATCCTGAAGTATGCAGCTTATTCTTTTTCCAGATCTTTGTTACCTCTATATTAATGTCAAATGAAATCCAAATTTGTTCCCTCCACTTTACAAACCTTTTGAAATGCTACTTTCAAAACATGACACTTGTTCAAGCTGTTTACACCTCTCCAACAGCATGAGCACGTTTCACCAGCCATAACACCAGATGGCCACATCCTGGCTCCCTTTTTCTGAGCCTATTTGTGCAGTCAGTCTCACTGAAACAATGTTTTATCATAATCAACTTCCTTAGTCTACTTCCTGAGTTTATAACCTCCCCCAAAAAATTGCAAGGGAAAAAGGGGCATTTCCAGACCTTTGCAAACCACCTGAATGGCCTGATCCCTGTTGTCATCTTATCACAGGGAGTCCATACTGTTGTCTCCTTAGCACAAAAGTTTCATACGTTCTTGGTGTTTTCTTGTGGGTACCACCTCAGAACACTGACTCTTTCTTCTTCACCAAATAGCCAACTGACTGCAGGTCCATTTTCAACCAGCCACCCCACTCTTTTATAGCACTATGCTTCTCATTGGTTACAGCTGTGGCCTGGTAAAGTCAGGCCTGCTCCTAATCTTTGATAATTGGCCCAGCTGCAACTCCTTAGGGGTAAGATTACTTTCTACACTATCTTTATTTTCTTATATTCTATCCCCCTAATGACCCCCAAGAAGAGAGGGAAATTTTGCAGCACCGCACACTTAAATCAAGGAGCTTAACTCTACCTGCTGGACCGAGCTCAAGCATGGAAAGGGAAACAGCTGTGTCTTTGCAAAACCTGACGCCCAGTAGCGCAGCCCTGGCTGTAGGGAGCGGGTTTGGGCTGCCTGAGGCAGCTCCTCGTAGCCACAACTCATCCCCACAGTGGTGCTCGTGCAGTGGGAGGGCAAAAGGGGAATATCTGTGGCAGGTCCTGACTCTGGGCACCAGCAGGCGATTGCCAGCGGCGCGTGGTTTCACATCATGCACCTTTCCTGGGGGTTTTGGGGAAATACTGGTGTCTGTTCTCTTGAGGGAGCACAGGTGCTACCAGGCAAGTGCTGCATGAGCTGTTCCCTCTGATTTGGTGTCACCTGCAGCTGTCTGGATTTTATGGATCTCTTGCACTGGGAAGTTTCTGAGCAGTCCTCAGTCACTTTTTGCTGTGAGATGTCAATTAAAAACTAGAAAGAAAAGGAAAAAAAAAAAAAAGAAGAAGAAGCAGAGAGATGGAAATGGTGCTTTCACAAATGCACCAGGTTTGCCTTAAAGATCACTCAAACAAGGTCATTATTGACTTAAAATGATAGCTCTTGCTCTTTCCAGTCACATGTATATTTATATATTTAAACAAATCAGAATATTGGCATGCTCAACTCTACCTGATGTCCCATCCTGACAAATTTCTCGTATGCTTTTATTACAGTTTAAGATCAAACACAAGTCACCTTAATACACAGCTGAAAAGTAAATACATTTTGGCAGCAAAAGAAATAACAGAAGAGGAGAAAGATGATGTTTGAAACCCATTGAAACCCACAGCATGTTCTGGACAGCATGGAAAGGTTCATGGCTTTAGTGAAATCATTCTGGTGAGATACACCAGGATTTTTTCAGGCCCTCCTGGCTACCAGGGCACTGCTGACTCATATTCAGCTTGCCATTGACCACAGGGACTCTTCAGCTAGAAGATAAACTCCGGAACTCAGAGCATAATGCTGTCAGCTCAGCTAAATAACCTTTTGTTATAAGTGTACCAGACAGCTTCAGGTGACACCAAACCAGAAGAAAGAGATCATGCAGCCCTCCCATGGTAGCACTTACATTCCCACTTGAGGACAAACACCAAGGAAAATGTAATATATGACGGAGCTCTCTGCACCATATTTACACACACCTCCAATGCAAGAAGTGTAGAACTGGGATGCCCCTCTTTTTAGATATTTTGCTTTATGAGTGAGCTTTTGCACAGAAATATTAAGCCACCAAGGCAGCTATTTTTAAATAAGTCATGCTTTTTTTAGGACTTCCTGCTTTTTTTTAAGAGTTCTAATATGAAGTTAAGGCTTTTGAAAAAATACAGACTAATCTGTATTTCGATGCATCCTTGTTTCCTTTATGTCCCCTACTGTTACACTTCTGCCTACTTATTTTTACTTCATTTATTTCATTTTTTTTACTGAGTAACAGCTGAAATTTGTTTCACTGTTTTACAGGACCAGGAATTGTAATCATGAGGACAGTGAAGTCTGGCATATCTCATGTGCAGCAAAAATAGTAATAACTGTAAAAACTAACATTCTGTGTTAAAGTCTTGTTTTATTTCAGGTTCTCAGTGCATTATTTCAGGTTCTCATGCAAAACCGCATTTTGCATATTTGCTTTTAACACATTTCTATCTGCATTTCTTCCAAATTTTCAAATTTCTCAGTGTTTTATTTCAGGTTCTCATGCAAAACCGCATTTTGCATATTTGCTTTTAACACATTTCTATCTGCATTTCTTCCAAATTTTCAAATTTGAGATGCAATGATGCTGCTGACATGGTTATCCTTCAAATGAGTCTGCAAGTCTCAAAAGATTTGCCTGCCCTGACTACATAAATACATATTAGTAAAGAACTAGAAAAAGGCAGATAAGTTCACTGCCCCTGGCATTGGCAAATATGTCCCTTTGCTGCATCCATTAAGGGAAATGTTATCTTTACAAAGCAAACTTGTGTTATAGGCACAGCAAAAGATGGAAATCCTACAGGTCAGACTTGAGCCTCTGTCTGTGGTGAGGCCCAGAGGTCAATCAGGAGTCAGTGAAAGTTCTCCCCTCCATGTCACCAATGCTTTGACCTGTTTCACTTTGTTCTTAGCAATGACAGTTACTTCAAGGATTAACCAACAAGGGGAGACTTCTAATTTCACACAGTCAGCACCCCGAGGAGGAGAGGTCATGATCCAGTCACTTTCCTCCTCCCAGCTCTACCATGTGGGGAAAAAGCATCCTCAGCTGGTCTCAGACTACCACCTCTGTTATGAAGATTTCCCTTCCAACATAAATGAAATTGAAGAGACCAAGCATGATGTTTGCATTAACTCTTTATTTTTCTATTATCTCCTGCCATATTTGCATTGCCTTGCAATTAAATGGCTATGATCATGACGAAGATACAAGATTACAAAGTTAAAAAAAGTCAAAAGCTATAAATGTAGTCAACAACTGTTCTTTTCTGCTGAAGAGAATAACGAAAGAAAATTTATAAATGAAGCCTGATGATTTCCTGCAGATTTTAAAATAATGATGTTAAAAATATTTATTTTATCATAGATGAAAAAACCACAGACTTTTCTCCGTGCTTCATGAGACCAGAACAGCAGGTTCTGTGAGTCACAGTGAGTCACATAAATCTTTCTCTGTTTCTGATACTGGTTAAAGCTTTCAAAATGCCACAAAATTGTAGTTCTAGTCTTTGAGCTCCTGCAAGGCTTCACCCACACTGCAATTGTTATTAAATTGCTATTAATGGCCTGTCTGTGATGTTTGTCTACACAGACCAAGAGGGTGATGCACAAGAAATAAAAAAGGGAAAAAGTGTTTGAAAATATCCAATGAATAATTCTACAAAACCATTCAGAAGATTGTAAATTAAAGTCATTTGGGAATCTAAAACCCATCCAATTTTCAGAGATTAGGCTTCAAGTCAGTGGAACACTTTTGAAAATTTTATTCAATGCCCAAATTCACCAGGCTATTGCTGGATTCTCCACAGAGCTAGTGGTGAAACACAGCACAAACTGTGAGCAACAACACTGGAACATGAAACTCCAGTGCTGAGCCTGCCCTTCCTTTGGCTTTTGGAAGTTCTTAGAGACTGTCATAATAATGTTGCACACAGTGCCATATGAGACTGTGCTAAAAGTCTGATCTGACTGAAATTCAAGACTAATTTTAACCCAAACCTGTTCTTATGCATTTAAAAAAAATATAATAATATTTAATTTCAAACATTTTAATCAGTATGTCTGACATGTTTCAAATTCCATTTTCTAATTAATACCATAAAAAGAGGGAACATATTGTATATGTTAAGAGTTAAGACCCTTTTTTTGGGTCACAATAAGTATTTCAGATTAATTTTTCCAAATTTAATCTTTTCTTTCCCCTCTGAATTTTGTTAGTATGCTGCCTCCTAACTGACTGCCATCACATGATCTATTCATGATCACATTTACTTCAGTTGATCAGAAGCTGTTGTACAGAAAACAGTACACTGTAATTTAAAGATATATTTAGAGACGCCAGACCACTGTAAAGGATATTTTTGATGTATCCCTTGCGCTGTAGAAAGGCAAGTACCAGATCCGTTTTAAATGTCCATTTACATTTTATGTATAAAATGGTTATTTTACGTAGTGATAAATTGTCAGCTGAGAGGACTAGCTTTTTTATTTGTTTACAGAAATTATACCACATAATTAACAAGTTCATACTCATTTTTACTCCTAATGTCAGTTTCTCTACACACCTACAATTTTTTTTTTCAGATTCCCGTACATCATCTGACTGCAGAATACTGGCATTAAAATCCACTAACTTTTTGCCTACTTTTTGCCTCAGTCAAATTTGTCAACATCACTTTTTGTTTTCTCTAAAGGCTTGCATTCAGTTTTCACGGCTGCAAAAAGCTGTATCAGTCAAATTACCTTGAAGAACAGGCTGCTGGTATGGTTGTGAAATAGAAATGGCTATTCAGCCCTGAACCTGACTGTAGAATGTGACAACAAAGGTACCTCCAGTGTAACTTCTGGTCTTGATGCTTTTGCACTGAGACCTGGATGGACAGCAGAATTGTTATAGTTTACTGGAATGGATACATAGAAATACTTACTGACTTTACTAAATAAATAATAACAAAAAAAATTTGTAAATACAGGGGTCTCTTTTCAAAAGTAAATTGCATTGGGCAAGGAATTCAAGCAACACTTCAGGGGTGTTTGGATTATTTTACCCACTACCCTGAAATCTTAATACATAGGTGGAGAAAAAAAAAAAAGACAGAAAAGCTCTGTTCTATCTCCAATATTTGGATTCCACTTCATCCTTTGGAATGCCTTACAGATTAATTAGTAGTACTTTATGTGGGGGATTTTGATTGACTTCCAGTCATTTAAAGATGCTGTTGTGAATTTGCACATTCACACAGAGCATTGATGACTCCTGATTTCACCCTGAAAAAGACCTGGAGAATTCAGCAGTTGTACAACACAACGCAGAGTAGCTGAGATTGGAAGAAACTGAAGAGCAGTTTCAGAGCTGAAAGGCTAAGGTTCAAATCCCACATGACCACCACTTTTATGAAGTAAGGGTGTTTTTGCATCTGCCTAATGACTTTTTAATCTTCCTTATAAAATAGAACAGCTAAAAAGCTAAGAAGCAGCGAATGTATTGTAAATCTCTTTTTCAGGCAGTGGACAGTGAAATTTTGGTGCCTCTGAGTTCCAATTCAGACACAGTAGGAATCTGCATTATTCTTCAAAGTTACAGTTATTCTTCAAAGAAGTCATCCTTCCTTTTGGTTTCTGTGCCTTACCTTGTTAAAGATTTTCAGCAAGATCTTTGTTAAAATCAGTTCCGTTAGGGGAAAAGAGGACAAAGTTTCACAAAAAAACATTCTTATAATTGAGACACAAAAATACCTTTACATAGAAATAATTCGTGGAGTGAGCAAAACAGTTTCTCTCACAAAGCCTATTTACTGTATTTCTTTAGATGCCATAACCAGACTGCATTCCTATAGATCTCTCCTTGGCATTTTTCAAACATGGAATAGTACATGTGTTGGGTATATTTAGTCTTACTGTTCCCAGTTTTACTTTTGTTAACAGCACAACATAGGAAAATTCTCTCCTAAAGCTTAGTTTCCTTCACATTTCAATGTTAGATTTGAAGTTCCTAAGCTTAAGATTTGTTTATTGTATTTATTTATTTCCAGTTGGGGATCAGGAATTGCTTAGTAATAATTATTTGCAAAAAATACCAGAGAGAGTAGCATACAGCAAAAATAAAAAAATAAAAATGCAAGGCATAGAGAAGGATGAAAAATTGATAATGTGCCATCTAAAATGATCAAGTTGTCAAGGATGACACTGATATAAATTCCCTTGTTATTGCAGATGAACCAGTATAATACCAGGGGACTGAACATGAGCCAGATTTGATTTGTCAACTTGTTGCTATTATTTTGACAACATTTCAGCAAAATTGTCACATCTGTCGAAATTCCGTTAGAAAATTAGATGTAGCAAAGAACACCAAGCAGCCTTATTTTCTTCTACTGGGTGTGCTGGGATTTTCCTTCGGTGAGTCATCAGCCGGCAGCAACAATGAAGTGTCACAACAATCACAACGATACCATCTGGTTAAGGGAGATGGTCCAAGAGCAAACAGGCATCTCCACAAACATAAAATTCATCAGCATAAAAAAATGTAAATACATACATGCTCCACACGTGTGTGGCTTTGCATCTATCTATCTATCTATCTATCTATCTATCTATCTATCTATCTATCTATCATCTATCATCTATCATCCATCTATCATCCATCTATCATCTATCTATCTATCTATCTATCTATCTATCTATCTATCTATCTATTTATCTATCTATCTATCTATCTATCTATCTATCTATCTACCTACCTACCTACCTACCTACCTACCTACCTATCTATCTATCTATCTATCTATCTATCTATCTATCTATCTATCTATCTATCTATCTATCTATCTATCTATCTATCCATCCATCCATCCATCCATCCATCCATCCATCCATCCATCCATCCATCCATCCATCCATTACCTATCTCTATTTATCACAGCAATTCTTGCAATGCTATCAAAACACCAAGATAGTAGCAATTACAAAATTTCCCTTATGGATTTCTATCACCAGCTAAAGCCACAGATGATATTACTTGAACTTTGTATGATGAGAGCTCATGACATTTGGAAATATGGGATGTGGTATTCATCACATGGTGCCTGTCACACCTGGTGCTTGCAGAAATTAGGCTTCAATAATTAGAATGCTTCCATTTTTTTCAAAGAATTTTTAACAAGAAGTTCTGCCTTGCCAAGGAGTCCTCCAGAGAGCTAACAGACTACAGGATGATTAGTGCACTAGTTCTTATCTAGATGACCTTTATTTTTTTTTTTTACCTTTTCCCTTACTCTGCTACTGGAAGCTCTTGCTGCCTTTAAAGTAAACTGTTAAGAAAATCTACTTCTCCTTGCCAATCCTGGAAGCAATAGATAATGTCCAAAAATGTAAAATTTTGATCAGTGTGTTTCTAGAGTGATAGACAAACATTTCTGAAGCATTTTCTAAATTAAAAATGACAAGGAATAAATTAGGAAAAAAAGTCAATGATAGTTTCGAAACATGTAAAGTAAAGCTCAAGGAAACATTTGCACTGCAATTCATGAAAATATTGACAAGGAAAAGGTTATTACTGAAGAGGCAGAAATATAGATTACCAATATAGCTCCATCAGTCTTGTTTAAAACAAATTTAATTGTGTAATGAATGAATAGCAATACATGTTTAGATAGAAACTTAAAATTATTTTTCTTTCATTTTTACAATCCAGATCTTTTAAAAATAGCATAATAAAAAATAATGGTCATTAGGTGAAAAATAGTGCATTGTTTCTAGCACATACTCAACCTACTATCCATAATAAATTAGCACAATGCACCTCTTGAAGTAATTCCAGAAGCACTGCAGGAATCTGCCTTCTCTGACTAAAGTATATCTTTCATATCTATTCTTTTGCCCTCCTTTAGAAGGTAAAATATAGTTTAAGTGACTTGGGAAATGTACCTGTAGAGCCAAAAGGAGTTCTTCCACAAGCAAAAATCCCAGGAGGAGTGGTTTAATGACAAAACAATAATCGTAAATATTTTATCTATTTAATGTCTGTGCTTTGTATTTAGATTTAAACAAAAGGCTTAGATATGAACAAGACCAAGGCTAACAATTTTTTTTGCCTAAATATTTACTGTGTTTCCCTGGTGTTTGTCTAATAGAGCAGGAAATAAATGCTACTGTTTTCTGCTAAAATTGTCTAAAATATAAGCCAGGTTTTCCATCTGTCTTTCATCTAGTATTCAAGTGATCTGTGGCACAGGAGTGGAAAAATTGTACTTGCCTTCACTTGGATATAAATTGAAATATAAAGATATGTGCTCACATGGGCATATAGCATGCAGCTGAACTTTATTGAACCCTCACCCCCCAACCCCCCCAAAAACCCAAAAAACAAACCAAAACCACCCAAGACCTTAACTTATTGCAAAGGCATTTTCCTACTGATATTGATTGATAACAATGTGATTTAAATTTCGGGACTACACCTGATGATTTTATTAAGATTAAAATATTTTCCCCACATTATTAAAAAAAAAAAAAAGAACCATCCCTTTAAGTCTGACTCGGAAGGCACATACTGTGATCTATGTACAATGAACACATACCAAAATTTAAGCCTGGTTAAGGTACCTAACGGTACTTAAGCCCCAGTTCTTCTTGCTGAATTCTCTGCAAAGGTTGCTACAGAAAATATTTATGACTGTGGTAATGTTAGTGTCCTAAAGCGAAATTATCTTCACTGATGAGAAATTTAGCAGTATTTATCATCAGTCAGATAGTGTACAGTAGGTCAGTTTCTGTCTCTTGCTCTCTGCCACATGCACACAAACATGCAGCTACACAAACATGTTCTGTTTTGAAATTTCAGCCCTATAGAGTCTAGGTATAAAAAGGAAATAGTCATAGATATGAGGAAATATATAACAATTCCTTCACATATATACAGTGACTTCAACAATAGTCTACAACTTTAACATTCACCTGTCACAAACAGACCAACATCAAAGCAAAAAACCCATCAAAATGTAGTCTTTAGGTAAGCACACTGGAAATGAAACACATTTGGAAAAAACATATTTTAAAATGGAACACAAATCATGTTTTCAAATGTGTTTCATCATTGGAGCTAGATGAGGCATAACTGATGACAGAACTTAGTTTTCTGTATGCAGTCATCAGAACTATGGCATTATGTCTGTCTCTTCATTGAGGGTGAAGATGAGTGTGGAATGAAAACAAAGCTTCAGATCAAAATGAAAGAGAAGTGATATCACATAGATAAACTTGTCTCGGACATGTCAGTACTTGCTGTTTCATTTCTCTGATATGAAGGATGGATGAAGTAAAACCAATTTTGGTTGTCAAGCGTTGCCACAAAATGGAAAGAAACAAGATGAACAACAAAAAGATGTCAAAAATAGGTCTATCAATAACACTAACTTATTTTACACATACACAGTAAACCCCCATCCAGCTTCCAATTTCACATAAATAAAACACCATTTCATTTCTGGTGGTCACTGTAGCTGCTGAAGACATGTACTGCTTCATCCTCCTCCTCAAACTACAAGAATCACCTATTTGAGTATCTTAACATTCAAATACCACATCTATGCGGCCCTGACATTTTTAATAACTTGTAGTAAAACTTGTTGGACCCAACTGACAGATTTTTTGAAGAACCTGCACAAAGCTGCTGCTGAAGGCAATAGAAACTTTGTCTGCCTAGCATCTTTGAAAGCCTGTTCATATAATTTTATCACTCATTTAAATGTAAGTCCTGCAAAAAATAAGAAGACTGTCCAGGCAAGAATATAAATAATTGGAACAAACCCTTGCAGGGTTTGGGAATTTATAGAAAATACATTTATATTTAACACACAATATGAAATATAGCAATAAATACTGAAGACAACCCTGAGCTGAGCTGTAAGAATGAGTGAAGTTGTGATATAAGAAAAATTAAAGAGCCTGTAAGAGAAAAAATGGGAGTGTAGGGAAAAAAAGAAAACCCTTACTGTGTGGAAAATCTGCTGAAACACTGTTTCTATAAAAATTTTAGTGTAATAAAATACCATCCTTTACCTTCATAGTAAATCTTACTTTGGAAAAAGTATAAGCAAGTTGTTATTGTATAGGCCAAGGTTCCCTTTAATTCTTGTTTCACTGGTAACTGACTACATAACACCGAATTGATTCATGAATTAGATCTATAGGAAATGGGTCTTTAATGTATGTAAAACACCTTACAAGTTACAACAAAGAGCACAATAAAAACTGAAATAGCAAGGAGTGTGGAAAAAATTGATTGCTATTTAAAATTGCAATAAAACCATTTGAAATGGTAGAGACAGCCACATGCAATCGATTTGAACTTCTACCTCCCTATACTATGTGTTCTATGTGTTCATACTGATTTTCTCAGCAAAAGGAGTATTAACAGCTCCAACCAGTACCTGCCAAGGTGATCCTGCTAAGTATTGAATCCTTGCCCACAATGGTTTGATCCACTTGAGTTGGTAGAAGTGACAGATAGCCTGGCATTCTCCTTCATGCTACAGAAAACTAAGCAACTCTTTCAAAGGCTTTGCTTTCCCTGGTTTGATAAGATGCTTTCTTCAGAAAATAAAAGCAAGTTGCTTAGATCAGTTGCTCTCAGAAGATATACACCACATGACTATATAGCAAAAGCAAATGCAAATGTGTAGTAAAGGAGCTCAACCTGTAAACTGTTATGATTTTGAAAAAAAATCATTCTCACACAGAAAAT